>NC_081317.1:41440392-41743422 GCF_026419965.1 Kogia breviceps | reverse complement strand
AAGAGAAAAACAAATACCGTATGCTAACACATATATATGGAATTTTAAAAAGTGGTACTGATGAACCTAGTGGCAGGGCAGGAATAAAGACGCAGATGTAGAGAATGGACTTGGGGACATGGGGTGGGGGGAAGGGGAAGCTGGGATGAAGTGAGAGAGTAGCATGGACATATATACGTTACCAAATGTGAAACGGATAGCTAGTGGGAAGCAGCCGCATAGCACAGGGAGATCAGCTTGGTGCTTTGTGACCACCTAGAGGGGTGGGATAGGGAGGGTGGGAGGGAGGCTCAAGAGGGAGGGGATATGGGGACATATGTATACATACAGCTGATTCGCTTTGTTGTACAGCAGAAACTAACAACATTGTAAAGCATTTATACTCCAATAAAGATGTGGAAAAAAAGAGAGAATTATTTGGCCAATGACAGTTCCTGCTCTGTGGTACGATCTGAAGTCCTGAGTCCCATTTCCTGAGTCCAGTTGTTGGGCAGTTCCCACTTTTATTCCCTATCTCCCCCTTCACCAGGATCCTGTCGAGCTCAGGGAGGCCTCTCTTACCAGTCTAAATCCCCTCAATCTTTTTCTCTAAAAGAAGACTCAGTTCAAACAAAGTCAACACACTGAGTGTCCATTCCTTTTCAGCTCTGGACTGGGTGCTGGTAGTAGAGAAGGAAAGCACACTTTCTCCACACACACCACACTTCTGCACAGCATTATGGGATAAAGCAAAGTTCCCCAGAAAGAAGTGGGAAGGATTCTTATGGCTGGGCTAGAGTTCAAGAACTCAAGTTAGTCCTGTGTGTAACTGAAGATTTTCTGTTTCCTTAAACAGCTCCTAGGATGGAATTCATTACCAAAAACAAGCACCACCAAGCTTTAGTATCTTTGTGGTGGCTGTCATTGGGAGAACCAAAATGCAGAACCCCATGGCTAGTAACAGCTTTAGCCATGGTGAGTTTAATAGATTTTTCTATTATAAAGTAATATATGCCAAAATTTTAAAAAAATCACCTTGAGTTTTACCACTTTGTGGTAATCTTCGTTAATGTTCTAGTGTATTTGAGTCTTTTGTGTATACTACAGTAGCAACACTAGGGGGTTTCCCTCTCTGGGAGCTGGTGTTTCTCTTGTCCTCATGGTCACAGGGGTGGGCTTCTAGGTACCATGTTGGTTCTGTGTGGTCTTGCCCTTGCTTAGACCAGGCGGAGCCAATCAGAGTCTCCCCCAGAATTGGGAAGTGGTACTATGAGGAGATGTAAAGCTCAAGACTGTAGATTAGGTAGGAGAGAAGGCCATTGGGCGGGGAGACAAGAGTAAAGCTGATGTTCGGAAAGAAGCAAACACAAGAGACAGAGAAAGTCTTCCCTAGGTTTCAGGTTCTGGTTCTAGAACTTGCCCTACCCTTCTAAGGTTTGACCTCATGCTTGTCCTTAGATACTATGAGAAAATCTAGTGTCCTTACTGTCTAGTTGCCTTTTTAGCTTATACTAGCTTGAGTTGGATTTTATTACTGTAACCAGTAAGTACCAACTAATAAATAGGCATAGAACAGCATTTAAAGAAAAACACACTGTATCTTATATTCTGTATTTTAAAAAATTAGTATTAGGACATAATCAACTCTCCATAGTTTTACATAGCTTTCTTAACCATCAGCTTAATGACTGCATAATATCCATAGAGGGGATGTACAATAACTTTTTAACCATTCACTTATTTTGGACATTCAGGTGGTTTGCACTTTTTCACTATTATAAATAATGCTACACTGAAATCCATATATATTTGCATTTAGGATGATTTCTTAAATAAAGTAGAATTACTAAGTAAAAAAGCATGAGTGCTTTTAAGATTCTTGATACATATTGCCAAACTGCTTTCCCAAAGGATTGTTCCAATTTACAATGCCTCCAGTCATAACCAAGAGCTATAGCGGGCCTTTTAGTATTTTATTTTTTGCTGTGTACCAAGGCATTTCAGGTCATCACATCTATCTATCATCTTCCAAGAGAGCTCTGCTCCAGTCCTTATTTACCTGGTTCCCTCTGGGGAATCTTCTTTCAAAGAATAGAATTTCCTCTGGGCATCATCTGCCAGACAAAATCTCCTGACTTGAGGTCACCAATTAAGAACAAAAGGAGAGGAGACTATTACACTGCAGCTTGGGAAAGGCTCTAAGGAGAGCACCAGTACTGCCTAGAAGCTGGCCACCATGCTTCAGCTGGTCCCTGGCCTATGCCAGCACATCAGCTGTAGGAACTGCGACTGAAATTACAGAGCCAGGAGGCAAACCTCACAGAGTAAGTCTCCCTTGCTTTCAGACTTGGAGTGAGACAATTAACCAAAATGGCTCTGGAGTTATTCCTGAGAGAGTGGCAGCTCCTACTCCCTTACCCATTATTGAATTTTCAAAACGAGCTACTCAGAAACAGGGAGAGAAAAGGATGGTGAAAGATATGAAGCTAGTACTGGGATGGCAAAGAGCTGTATTCATTTTTTAAATGGGGAGACAAGGGACCAGTGAGTTTTTAAAAAGATTTAGAATCCTGCTTTGCCTTCTTCACGGTTAGGACTGCTTATCCTAGGTTGATGTTCTACTATTCATTCCCATTTCTACTCACCTGGAAACCCTATGACCAAAAAGCCTTTGTCTAGGAGACAGGACAAGTGCCTCAACTCAGGGACACCCACTGTAGCAGCTAGGGCATGAGGGGAAGCCTCTGCATAAAGGCCCAGGGGACAACCCTCATGACCCAGGAGATAGGAGTCAGGGCCAGAAATTGAGAAACCTTGGTTCCTCTGGGAGGCTTGACTTGGCCTAGTCCCTGACCTTCATCCCTATCCTCAAGCTCATCCTCTGAGCCAGATGTTGAGGAGGCACCTGTCTTTCCTTGGACCAGCTAGAGACACAGGTTTTGGCCTATACAGTCTTGTGATATGAAAGGTTTTTGAGCCCCAAATCCTGCTTTCCCCTCACCTGCTCCCATTTCAACCTCTTTAGGGAAAGACCATCTCACTTGATGAAGAAAGGGGGGGGTGTAAAGATCTTTAAAAAGTAGATCAACAATGCCTAAAATGGTAAATTTTATGTTATGTATATTTTACCATAATGGAAAAAAAAAAAGCTTGACTGGCAGGGCTTGAGGCAGAAGGAGAAGATGGGATGAGGGTGGGAAGAGAGAGGAAGCAGTCCCTTCTCTTTTTTTAATTCAGTTTCGGCCAACACAGACTTTTGGAGATGAGACCTTCCATAGAAATGATTCTAAGATCAAGGGAGGGCTTCCCTGGTGGCGCAGTGGTTAAGAATCTGCCTGCCAATGCAGGGGACATGGGTTTGAGCCCTGGTCTGGGAGGATCCCACATGCCATGGAGCAACTAGGCCCGTGAGCCACAACTACTGAGTCTGTGCTCTAGAGCCCTGAGCCACAACTATTGAGCCCGCAAGCCATAATTACTGAAGTCCACACTCTAGAGCCTGTGCTCCACAGCAAGAGAAGCCACCACAATGAGAGACCTGCGCATCACAACGAAGAGTAGTCCCCACTCGCTGCAGCTAGAGAAAGCCCGCACGCAGCAACGAAGACCCAACGCAGCCAAATAAATAAATATATTAAAAAAATAAAATCAAGGGAGTGGGGCGAGGCAAGGGAATCTGGGGTTCTGGCAGGGCCCAAAGGAGGGAAAAAGAGGGAACCAGATGTTCAGGGATACTAAAGCTTTAAGGAATGTGGTCCAGAGGATCCTTCAGTTTCTTTCCAGGGTGTGGATTCTAGTTCCCCAATGTAAGGAAGGAGGCACAGAACACTGAGGAGAGATGCTGCCAAGGAATTGATAGAGGGCATTTGGTTGGAGAGTTCTTGAGACTGGTCCTTCATCCAGTCAGCACATGGTAGGAAGCTGAAGCAAGAGAAATATCAACAAACATTGACATTTGGTCTCAGCCCAGAATACTTGTGGATCTCATCTTGATCTTGGCTCCAAATCTCACTTGAGGATTTTTGATAAGCTTCAATTACTCAAGAGACTGAGTGAGCCAGGACAGCACTGGTTCTTGAATCTTTTGGACTCCTTGATTTCCCAAGAAAGCAAAGTAGTAGTCTGAAAGTCTATGGGATGTCTTCCCAGAGCTGCCATCTCTGATCCTTTTCCTCTGGCCTTGGAAGAGTAAAGAGCTACTCAACTGCGATGGACAATGGACTTGAGGGCTGGTATCAAATAGCTCCTCTCTGTGGCATTTCCTGCCCCTGCCTTTTCTCTCCTTTTCATCCTCTTCTAACTCTCTAACCTCCATTATGCCTGGCAAGCACCACTTTCTGCTCACACAGACAACTTGCAGTTCTAAAACTCAGCTCTCTGGCCAGAGCAGTCTCCTATTCTTTCCTTTTTGTCATCCCAATAATTAAGCATTGGAGAGCTTGCAATTTGTTTAAAAAAACTTGATGTTCACTGAAGACCAACAAGGGGCAGGCAGGGCACAATGCATTTTGGGGAGGGAAAAACACCAAGACCTGGTTCTTGTTAAGAGGACTTTAGTTGAAAGGTGGGGAGTTGACAGACACACAAATTAGCCTTTTTTTTTTTTGCGGTATGTGGGCCTCTCACTGTTGTGGCCTCTCCCATTGCGGAGCACAGGCTCCGGACGCGCAGGCTCAGCGGCCATGGCTCACGGGCCCAGCAGCTCCGCGGCATGTGGGATCCTCCCGGACCGGGTCACGAACCTGCGTCCCCTGCATCGGCAGGAGCACTCTCAACCCCTGCGTCACCAGGGAAGCCCCAAATTAGCCTATTTTATGCAGAGAGAGGAGCATGGGAGGTAGGAATACGTGAAGGGTGGTGGGAGCACAGAGGAGAGAGTGATGGCAGTGGAGGTTTGTTATCCTCCCTGACAAAGAGGGTCAGGCCTGGGAAGGAGCTTGATCAAAGCAGAGGCTCAGCTATTGGATCAATGGGTACCTTGGCAAGAGGGTTTAGAGCAATGACTGGTGAGGCTTAGCCCTGGGACTAGAACTCTGTTCTTACTACTTTTCTTAATCTTCTTTTAAAAAAATATTTATTTATTTATTTGGTTGCACCAGGTCTTAGTTGTGGCCGGTGGGCTCCTTAGATGCGGCTCACTAGCTTCTTAGTTGCAGCACGTGGGCTCCTTAGTTGTTGCATGCAAACCCTTAGTTGCGGCATGCATGTAGGATCTAGTTCTCTGACTAGGGATCGAAACCGGGCCCCCTGCATTGGGAGCGTGGAGTCTTATCCACTGTGCCACCAGGGAAGTCCGTATTCTTACTACTTTTTAATGCTGCTGCTAGTACAACCCTTACTCTGCCACAGGACACTCAGCCCACCCCATTTCTGTGAGTCAAGTACAGAAATGTAGTGGGTTGAATACATCAGGGGCTTTTCCTTTACCACTGAGATGCACAGCCAACTCTCCCAC
Organism: Kogia breviceps; assembly: GCF_026419965.1. NCBI lineage: Eukaryota > Metazoa > Chordata > Mammalia > Artiodactyla > Physeteridae > Kogia > Kogia breviceps. The sequence continues at coordinate 41,737,988 of NC_081317.1, read as the reverse complement.
AGGGAAGGGTGGAGAGGCTCTAGGTGCGTGGCTGGGAAGTGTTTTTATTGGGAAGGCAAACAGGGATTCAGAGTCCTAAGAGAAAGGTATGGTAGCTCTGGTGAAACAAACCCTCACTGCCTCAAGCAGTCACTCTCATCAGGCCTGCTTTGTGCAGCAGGGAGATCAATGCTAAGGGCTCCTGGCAGCTCAGGGCCCAGCTCAGAAGTGGAGGAGGTCAGAGAAGGGAAGAAGAGCCATAAAGGCTCATGAACCCTATCTGAGTTTCCCTAGAGAAGTCAGTTCTTCGAGTGGCCAGTTGGTGGTGGAAGAGTAGGAGGAAGGGGAGATTCTAGACTAGCACAAGCTCAAGACAAGTTTTCAGCTGTGAAGCCAGCCAGTTGCTGGTTATGCATCTTTCCAGGGAAATAATACTCATCTGCAAAGTTAGATGGTCTTGGGGTCCCTGCTGGAGGGCTCCCCAGGCTCAAGGTGGGACAGAGTCTTTCCCTGCCCACCTGTCACTCCCTGGCTGGTGCAGTGACACTGAATGGATAACTCAAGGGTACAGCCTCATTCCTGAGGCATCCATAGGAAGGGACCCTGAAACGACACACAACCAATACCTACTCAAAGATCCCCTGTAGCTCTGAGCCCACACCTCTGAGGAACACCTCTTTTGCTCTGAAGACACCTGAGCAGGCTTCATCTCTTCTAGACAGTTCTGACACACCTGTACAGCTTACAGCCTTCCATGCCTGCTGAGCCTATCTGTGTACCTCTAGAATAGTCCTTCTTTTTTTTTCTTTTTTCAGTTTTAGTGCACATTACTTTAATGACAGTAGCTTCCAAAATTTTATGTACGCTGATAACAGGTAATAAAATTTAGGATAGTACTTCTTAAACATTAATGTGCACACAAATCACCTGAGGATGTTGTTTAAATGCAGATTCTGATTCAGTAGGTCTGGAGTGGAGCCTGAGTATCCACATTTCACAAAAGCTCCCGGTGATACCAGTGTTCTTAGAACAGGGACCACACTTTGAATAGCAAGGCTCTAGGGCAGTCCCTCTACACCTACACCATGCATAGGCAGCCAATCAAAGAGCTCTCTGCCCCAGCCTTAATCTGGTTACGTTCTTAGCGTGAAGACAGCATGATGGCTTGGTGGGGGAGAAGATTAGGGAGACTGTCCAAAACTCATGTTGGGGAGGCAGCTCTGCTAAGAGCTCTGGCTGGGCCCAGGCAGGGAGCTCTTCAGAACAACTTAGCCCAGGTGTGGTTCTTCTGGAATTTATCAAATTGTTTAAGATCTCTTGGACACCTGCTATATGTATAGCTATGGTGCTAGATGCTTTATGTATGTTATCTCATTTAATCCTCCTAAAAGACCAAGTAAGGTAAATACCATTCCTGTTTTAAAAATGAAGAACCAGGTTGTATAAAGTAATATGTTCAAAGTCACACTTTGAAGGTGGTAGCACTAGGATTTGAATCTAAATTGCTCATTTAAAAATATCCCAGCCCCTCCTCAGAGACATCAGATAAAGTCATGAGATTAACAACACACTAGAACTTCCATAGCCATGGGACTGTTGTCTTGTAAAGCAGGCACTTTGAAGGCTGGTACTAGTCTAATCATGTCTCCAGTGCTCAGCCGAAACTTGGAGCCCCTCTTTAGAAAATGGCATGCATGCTTTCTCATCACCAGCCTCCTGCTCAATGAGTTCTCCATAGGAAGAAAATATAAGAGCCATTGAAGCAGTCGCTAACTCAAGATGGAGAGAGAGAGCGACTGGCAGGAAGCAGCAAGCAAGAAAAAGCACTGGGAACTGTGAATGCTGAGCCCATGAGAGAAAAGCAGAGGGCAGTACAAGAAAACAAGATGAAAAGGTCTCAGCCACTAATTCAGTTCTGGTCCCACATTTTCTATTATATTATATTCTAGGCACTGTGCTGGGTGCTGCAGATACAAAGATAATGTGGTCTTTGCCCATGAAGAGCTCATAGGCCAGTAAGTAAGGTAAATGAATAAGCAGATAATTTTAATAATATGCCAAGGGCTAGAACAGAGGTTTGTATTGAGTATTTTAGATACACAAGATAGAAGCATCTATCCCACCCTTAGGAATTAGGGAAGACTTCTTCAAAGAAAGCTAAAGCATGAAGGGTGAGGTAGAAGTGAACCAGATGAAGAAAGGAATAGAGAACAAAAAAGAAAAGAAAGTAGTGGGGAAGAAGACACACATGACTATTTGGCAAAAGGAATAGCTCAATTTTGCTGGATGTTAAATGGTAGAGGGTGAAGTGGCAGGTGATGAGACTAGAACAGGATGAAGGCTTAAAATCATGAAGGGCTTGTAAGTCATGTTCAGGGCTTTGGACTTTAACTGGAAATAATGGGGAGGCATTGAAGGATTTTAAGCCCATTGTCAGATTTATAGAGACAGATCACTCTGGGAGCAGTGTGGGGAGAATGAGAAGGAATGATTAAACTAGAGGCAGGGTACTAGATAAGAGGCATTGCAAGAGGTGATAAAAGCTGGAAAAAGGCAGCATCAGTGAGGTTGGAGAAAAGGGGATGGAGAAGAAAAACATGTTGAGGTCAAACTGCCAGGGCTCAGTAGATGATTGGATCTGGGTTTGAGGGAAAGACATAGGCAAGGATAACTCCCAGGTTTCTTCCTGACTCAGGTTCCTGGGTGAATTGTGATGCCACCAAATGACAGAGAAGCAGAAATAAGAGTAAGTTTAATGATTTTGTTTGGTGCAGGGGTGTGTGTATGCATGTCTATAAATATGAAGGGTTGGAGAAAAGAACTTGACCAACACCAAAATTGAAGTGGGGGGCAGAAGCAGACCGACAGCTGCGGTCAGAGAGGCAGGGGACCAAGGAGAAACTGATGTCATGGACGTCAGGGAAGGACAAGGTTTTGAGAAGGAAAATGTGAGACTGGAGCATGGTTGAGGTTGGGGGAAAGAGCCGGCAGAAAGGGGCCAGATGTTCAAAGACATCGAGAAAGAGAACTCAAGACATACTGTTCATTCTCTGATTTGCTGACATTTTAGCAAAAACAATTTTGTTCTCAACAGTTATGGGTTTGATCCTTGGCATGCTTGAGACTCACCACAGAGAGAAACCCTTCAATAGAGAAGTCCAGCCATGGTCCAGAGATCAAGGCAGGTCTGCTATTTCTTAGGAAGTGTGGGCAAGAGTGGGCTGAAGGCAAGGGATTCTGACCAGGGTCTGGCCAACCTCAAAATAACAGCAAGCAGAGGGATGTACAGTTGCCCCAAGTTCTGGCTGCATCACAGTCCTGACTACCTTGGGTCATCGCCCCCAGAAGATGGAAAAAAGCAGCAAAGACCCTTGGTTTTGGGACTTCCCTGGTGGCGCAGTGGTTAAGAATACCTGCCAATGCAGGGGACATGGGTTCAAGCCCTGGTCTGGGAAGATCCCACATGCCGCGGAGCAACTAAGCCCGTGCGCCACAACTACTGAGCCTGCGCTCTAGAGCCCGCGAACCACAATTACAGTACCTGCGCGCCACAAATACTGAAGCCCGGGCGCCTAGAGCCCGTGCTCTGCAACAAGAGAAGCCGCTGCAGTGAGAAGCCAGCTCACCGCAAAGTAGAATAGCCCCCACTCACTGCAACTAGAGAAAGCCCACGTGCTGCAGCAAAGACCCAATGCAGCCAAAAATAAAAAATAAATAATTTATTAGGAAAAAGAAAAATACCCTGGGTTTCTAGTCCTTGGGCAGGAAGTCTGCAGAGACTTAACAGGAGCAGCCTGGGAATCCAGAACAGAGGGATTCCCAGAGGAAGAGCTTGCATTGAGATTTTTCTAGAACCTGGAACACCTGCTCCACCAACCACAAACATCCAGCAGAGGCTCAATCTTAGAACCTATACTCTGAGGGATCATGATTATTTAGTGATCATGATTTCTCACTTTTAAAACCTTCAATAATACTTTTCTGCAAAAATAAACAAAGTAAAACTGAAGAGTCTTTTGACTTACTTATTAATCAGATACAGTAATGAAGTCTAAACTGCATATCTCCACTGTGAGAAAAGTTAAGAAATGGTATAGTTAGATTTGGTGTAGATCCTAGTTTTTCTGTCTCCTGCATCCAAACACCAGAACCCGTGGGTGAGAGGGCAGGGCACTGAGGTATAGCCAGGCCTGCACTAGGGCAGAGGACTGGCAAATTCAGTGAGGTCAGACACAAACCTTGACTTTGGGGGCCTATTGCATTTTGAAAGAAATTATGTTTAGAAGATGAAGAGTCACTTCCCTGGTGGTACAGTGGTTAAGAATCCACCTGCCAATGCAGGGGACATGGGTTCAAGCCCTGGTCCGGGAAGATCCCACATGCCATGGAGCAACTAAGCCCGCGGGCCACAACTACTGAAGCCCGTGCGCCTAGAGCCGATGCTCCACGACAAGAGAAGCCACCGCAGTGAGAAGCCCATGCACTGCAACAAAGAATAGTCCCCTTTCGCTGCAACTATAGAAAGCCCGCGTGCAGCAACGAAGACCCAACACAGCCAAAAATAAATAAATAAAATAGATTTATTTTTTTTAAAAAAGAAGAAGATGGACTGTGTTTGGCTATTTACAAAAATAGGTCTATGAATGCTGCCAGAGTTGAATGGATGTTTTATGCCATTTGATGCATTTGAAACAACCCAACAAGCTGGAAATTTTTTGGTGTGAAAGGGACGCTTGTTCTGTAGAGTTAAATCTTGGTTCCAATTAGAAAGGAAACTCCAAAAAGTTCCTATGTCCCCTGGCAGGGGAATAATGCTTTTTCTTCACTCCACAACCTTGTAGCAGTCAGAAAGTTAGTTACAAGGCCTCACATCTGGGCTTCTAAGAAGCCCAGAATAACCATTTCCAGGAGTATTTTGGCTTCTATATGGACACTTAATTTCATAGGCAGTAGGAATCTGCCTTGTTCATATTATAACTTCCACTCTTTCCCCTACTCCCTTCTATCTTTCACTCCAGTGAAAACCTAAGCATTGGATCCTTGGTGATTTTATCCTACTGCAATGTTTAAGAGAGTAATTATCAACTCCCTGTTACATGTAGGTGGGACTAAGACAAGTCCTCTCTCTAGATAGGAGAACTGACGGTCTATGGAGAGAACCCAAGAATCCTGGATCCCAGTCTACAGTCAACACAGGGCTGCTTTGGATTCTGAGAGAATTTTGCCACCCACCCCCCCTCTGCAGCTCCAGCCAGCTGCAAATTGTCTGGATCCAGCCGCTTCAACACACTGATGTTATCGGCCTCGCAGTGCCTGGAGCACGCAGATAGGAACAGGCAATGGCGCCGTCTCACCGGACGCAGTAATGTAATTTAGTTTCTGAAATCCAAGTATAAAATCTTGAAAGCTGACTTTTTTTTTTATCTGCCTCAGGAGGGGGGTGATGGTGTGGAATTCCCAGCAGAACCATCTAAATAGGGAAATGGCTTCTGTCATGTATTAATAAGTAGTTCAAAGCAATGGAGAAACATACAGAGAGGTTTTTGTAGGGAAAGTAAGTGCCTAGTCTTTCTTGCTTCCTCTCTCCTACTTCCTCTGAGCTGTGAGGACCACTCCATTTGTGTGAACCCCAGGCTGGGGCTAGAAGTGCCTCTCCCGAGCATTCCTGTGACAGCCCCTGAGCTAGGGAGATGGAACAGGCACCAGCCTCCCCTGGGGGCATGCCATGGCAGTTTGAGTGGGTCTCAACTAGGCTTTTTTTTTTTTAAATAAGTTCCTCAGACCAGGATGAAGGCAAAGAAGCAGTCACTTGCCTTTCCTTCCGTTTCCCCAACCTCACCTCTTCCCCTGGCTTACTGCACTTTGCGTCACTGGTCTTCTTTGCTCCTAATGGAGCACCAAGATCCTCCCCAACTCCTGCTCCTCTTCTGGCTAGATCTTGTCCTTCATGGCTGAGCTGACACATCACCCCTTAAAAGTAGCTTCCCATGAACACCATGCTATGTTAGGTCCCTCTACAACATACTCTCATTGTCCTTCCCCTCATACATTTCAACTCCAAGTCACCTTCTCGTGGGGACTGATTACTGCTAGCTGAGCAGACACGGCTTTCTTTGTGACTCAAGCATCAGGATCAGGCTCAGGGCTTCCCTGGTGGCACAGTGGTTGAGAATCCACCTGCTGATGCAGGGGACACGGGTTCATGCCCCGGTCTGGGAAGATACCACATGCCGCGGAGCGGCTGGGCCCGTGAGCCATGGCCACTGAGCCTGCACGTCCGGAGCCTGTGTTCCGCAGTGGGAGAGGCCACAACAGTGAGAGGCCCGCGTACCACCAAAAAAAAAGGATCAGGATCAGATTTTGCTTGCAGATAAACACTCCCATCACTATATGAGTAAGGCCCAATTCTTATTGTCAAGTATCAGAGGAGTGGGCAGCCGGCTTGGAATCCAAACCATCAGAAAACCCTTTGGAGGGAGATAGGGGTCGGGCTGCTCTGATCCTCTGTCTGTTCAGAGTGCTTTCTGACAACCTGGGGCTTGCAGCCATGTTTACCAGGCAGTGAACCACCCAAGGTAGGGGAGCTCTTGGGAGTTCAGACATAAGGGCAAGGAGATGGCAAAAAGAAACAAAAACACACAAGAAATCTCCCCAAACAGTACACACAACCTCTGGCTGAAGAGTAGGGCCTGGAGCTTCCAGTTTTGCCTGTGAATTGCACTGACAGTCTAGACAGGTCGTTTCACTCTCTGAGCTCCCAGGTCTGTTTTTATTCAGGCCCTGAGAGTCTAGAAAGAGCCTCCAGGCCAGAGAGTAAATGAGTTGTCCCAGGTCAATGCCAGATGGCAGCCCTGGGATTAGAATTCATGGGCCCTTCTTTCCAGCCGGCCGCTCCCTCCCCTGAGTCCTGAACTGTTTCTTCTTCTAAATGCTCAGGATTGTATTCAATTTAGTAAGGTTTGTGGTCACATAATTACTGCTCCTAAGTAAAACAATGACTACAGAGCATCCGTTGTAAGGAAGGCAAACATGGGGGCGCCTTTGACCTTGAGAGAACAGCCAAAAGCAAGCTCTGGCTGAGGTTAAGACTGTTCTACTTGAACAAAAACCAACGCAAACAACTCTCTTGGGATCTGGCAGAGACCTCATCTGTTCTCATTTCTTCTCCAGGCTTCCTTGTGTGTCAAAAGCTTGTGCTTAATACCATAGTAAGGGCCTCTCCTGGAAGCTGGAATACACTATTTTCAGGGGCAAGAGGGATGGTCTGGATCCAGATCCTCTGAGCATCTTTTCATCTATAAACTAGTTACTACATTGTTAATGCTCCCATCTCCAGGAGTACTAGACAGGTACACCTCTTCAGGTGAGGCAGGGGTAGCCCTAGTCCTAGCCCAAACTCTGCCAGGTCCACTCAGGCCTCAGGGAACACTGAATGTTCTTTTCTCCTCCCTGGCTTTCCCTGTCCCATTATGACTGGCTAGTGCTAAGAGAGGGAGCCTGCAGCTGTTCTCTGGTGGTTTCGCTATTGCTATAGCACCTGATTCTTTGACCAGAAAGTTCTCTGAGGATAAGGCACATAATGGCCTTTGGGCTCAGACACTGCCTTCAGTCAGGGACCCAGGAGCCTATGAGAGGTGGAGAAAGCAATGGAGGAGATCCTTGCACAAGACCCAGAGCAAGGCTGTTGGAAGGGATCAGATTCTGAGTGTTTTCACTCAGGCTCAATGCAGGCAGACTTACCTTCCCTCCTCAATCACAGGCAATCAAAGTACACAGTAACCTCATTTGCTGGCTCTGATTCATTTAGCCATGGATGAGGCCTGGAGGTAGAGGAGGAATTTCAACTAGAAAATCCAGGCCCTAGTAGATGATTACGATTCCTATGCCCTTCTAGACTCCTCACGCACACCCCTCCTCTAAATGATTTGGGGAATGAGGAAGGGAACCCCTCTATAGTGCGAATTTAACTCTCCTCTACCTAGAGGCCATGTACATGTCTAGGGTTGGGGCGACAGGCTGTCTCATTTCTGCTTCTACTTGCTACACCTGCCCCTCCCCCACTTTATGTCAATGTCCTTCCCCTAAAAAAAGATGTCTTCCACTGCCAGGCTGAAGGTACAGTGACAGCTCGGGAAAGGTTCAGGCTTCAGGCCTTGAAACCTGCTCAATGCTTCCCCTCAGTTTCCCCTGCCTCATACCCCCCACTCTCAGATTGAAGAGGGGAGTACAGGGGTATTAGACACAAAGGCTCTTTTAACACTTCTTGTTCCACTAGACTCTTACCACTCCCTATCCCCACTCACTCAGAGTCCTACAGCCCTGAGGTAACAGGATGGCAGATCCTGACCAGGGACAGCTCAGGAGATGACATGGTGCTCTTGAAGCCTTATTTCACTTTCACAGTGATGGTGACCTCAACAGAGAGCTCAGTCAAGCTAGATGTGTATGGGTGTGGGGTGGGGCAGGGGTTGGAGGGGATAAGGGGGAGTCCCCGGATCCATAGGACTAATCTTGGAAAGAGAAGAGGCCAGGCCCCTTTCACAGCTAGAGGCGTGTGCGGGAAAGCTATTCAAAATCAGATAGGCAAGGGCCTTAAGGACTCAGGCACCTAGACTTTGCAGACCTGGCAGGCACACAGGCTCAGTAGTTGTGGCTCGTGGGCTCTAGAGAGCAGGCTCAGTAGTTGTGGTGCAGTGCAGGGGCTCAGTTGCTTTGCAGCATGTGGGGTCTTCCAGGACCAGGGCTCGAACCCATGTTCCCTGCATTGGCAGGTGGATTCTTAACCACTGCGCCACCAGGGAAGCCCGGGACTGGCCTCCTTTAGGAGCTATCCAGGGTTCTGAACTGCCTCCACCTGAAGACCTTGGTGGCTTTGGACAAGAGCCCTGCCTGCCAATTAATGCAGAACTTAAATGTCACTGGCTCCTCTCTGCTCATCCCTGATACCAGCTGCCTGCTTGGACCCATGGCCCACACGGCCTGAAGTTGTTCCAGCATGACTCTAATCACCCTCTATGGCTGCAGCCTGGGCTTCATGCCAGCAGCCTGACTCCCTGGCCAGCTTTTCAACAAGAGGTGAGTTTGAGGATATCGGTGTGTGTGAAAAACTATCTCCCAGTCCCTGTGGAAGCTCAGGACTAAACGAGCCTGGCTCAGGGACAAGGTGACCATAGGGAAGGGAGAGAGTTCTCCATGTGACACATCCTCAGACAGCTCAGCAGCTCCTCCCTTCACCTCAGTGGCTGCTGCACACACTCAGTTCACACATGCACACACATACACAAATGCCAGATTCTCTGTACTGTCACTGCAGAGCCTGTATGCTGCGGAAAAGGTAGAGTCTTCTTTGTCTGCACTTGTGCAGAATGCACCTGCTTTTTTCCCATCATGGACATTACAGAAATTTGGCAAAGAGCAACAAAACTTAAATAAATAAAATAAAGGTATTTCTTTCTTTTTTTGAATTCAAGAAGAATTCAGAGTCATTGTAAAAAGTCCAGATAAGCAGAAAAGAAGAAGAAAAAAATCATCACCCTCAATCCTACCATCCAGAGCTATATCCTGTGTTAACCTCCTGGCGTACAGCCTGGATTCTTGTGTGTGTGTGTGTATGTGTGTGTGTGTGTGTGTTTGTACATGTGCACACACATGTGAGTCTTGATAAGAGCAGTATAGTGCAGTGGTTAAAATCATGGGTAAGTTCTGCCTTTGCCATTTACTTATCTGTGTGGTCTTGATCAAATTTCTAACATCTCTGGGCCTGTTTTTCATCTTTAACATGGGGAAAATAATAGTACCCATTTCACAGGATTGTTGGGAGGATTAAATGGGATAATGTATATAAAGTGCTTCCCACAGGCCCTAACACATGGTAAGCAGTCATACACCCTCAGAGAAATCATTCTGTAATACTATTTAATGCCTAATTTAAAAACACAGATTATTCTCCATCTCAGATAAAAGCTGAAGAGAAGATGAATAAATTCAGTTTACTTCATTTCTTGTCTGGCCTAACTTTCTAGGCCCCCCAGGGAATAAGCTGGGTCTTGGGAAAGAGAACGGCCATCTAGCTCAGAAAGGTAAAAAGTGGTCCTGGATCCAGGGCTTCTAGCTTTTAGCCTGAGTTCTGCAGCCAGGAGATGGCAGGGGTTTCCTTCTGGTCAAGGTCCTCTCCTCTCCTTGAGCTTTGGGCCCCAGCCCTCTGGCCCACTTGCTCTGGCCAGTACTTTCTGCCTCTCTGCCCTGGAGTATCCCACTCTCCTCCAGAGGCTTCTTCCTCTTGTCACCCACACAAGTCCATCTGCCTGGCTGAGCCTGCTCCCTCACTATCGGGGTCCCAGCCGTTTGATTCCTGTATCTATCCCACCCCACCGCCCCACCTCTCCATGACTGCTCTTCTGACACTGACTTCCTAGTTAAAACCCAATGGTCTTTTCTCAGGTGATCTTCCACCACCTTTCAGTATCATTGAGCAGTGCTGACCAGATCTTTCTAGAAATTCTGTTTTCCTTTGGCTTTTTTTTTTTTGCGGTACGCGGGCCTCTCACTGTTGTGGCCTCTCCCGTTGTGGAGCACAGGCTCTGGATGTGCAGGCTCAGCGGCTTTGGTTGCTCCGCAGCATGTGGGATCTTCCCAGACTGGGGCACGAACCCGTGTCCCCTGCATCGGCAGGCGGACTCTCAACCACTGCGCCACCAGGGAAGCCCCCTCTTGGCTTTTATGAAAACATTCTATCCCTGTTTTGACCACCCTTCCAATGGTTCCTCCTCTCATGCTCCGTACATAGATGTTCTTCTCAGTAAGGCCACTGGCTCTCCTTCTACATGGTCTCTCCTGGCATGTGGAAATATAATAGTAACATAAACTTATTATTTCAAGTAATATCTCCCTGGGTTCTACTCTCAAATCTATATCTCTATCTCTGACTGCTCTCTTAAGCTCCAGGCCCACACTTCCAACTGCCTATTACTTATGAAGTCATACTCCTCCCCCCAGTCTAGTTCTTCCTTTTAACTACCCTTATTTTGTTAATGACACAACCACTTTCCCAGTAAACTAAACTCAAAAAATAAGGGGTCATTAAAAAATTTAAATTATTTTAAATTAAAATTAAAATTAAATTTATTTTAAATTTAAATTTTAAAAAATTAAAAATTTTTAAATAATTATTTTATATTTATAGAAGAGTTATGAAGACAGTGCAGAGAGTCCTTGTATGCCCTTGACCCAGCTTCTTCTAATGTTAGCATCTTACAGAACCATGGTACATTGATCAAATCAATACTATTCACTAAACTACAGACTCTATGCAATTTCTCCAGTTTTTCCATTGATATCCCTTTTTCTGTACCAGGATCCATATTGCATTTCATCGACATGTCTCCATGGTCACCTGAGTTTCTCAGTCATTTCTTGACTTTCAGGACCTTGACTTTTGAGGCATACTGGTCAGGTATTTTCTAGACTGTTCCCTCGATTTGGACTTGTCTGCTCTTTTCTCATGATTAGACTGAGGTTATGGGTTTCTGGGAAGACTACCACATGGGTGATGTGTCCTCATCACAACATGTCAGAGGGAACATGACTTATTGCTAGTGATGTTAAGTAATTACTTAGGGTGGTGTTTGCCAGATTTCTCCACTATAAAGTTACAATTTTTCTTTTATTCTGACCGTATTCTATTAGTTGTAAGCTAGTCACTAAGTCCAGGCCACACTCAAGGGGAGGGAATTAAGTTCCACTTCCTAGAGGGGGGAGGATCAAAGAATTTGTGGACATACGTTAAAACTACCACAGTAAATAATACATATTTTGGGAGAGATTCTGATAGGCTATGCAAATATCTTGTTTTTCCTTAAAGTTTCATCTCCTAGTTTTTAGCAATCAGTGGATCCTGCTAGCAACAATTATTACTATGATGTTCTAATGGTAATTTTAAAATTTCCCTCATTCTTTCTATAAATAAATGTAAACTTTAAATTTTTACAAGCTTTTCTATACATAAAAATTGGAATTCTTCTGCAAGGAAAATTTGTCCTTCTCTCCAGTTTATTTATTTATTCAATCATTTATTTTTATCAGTATGGATTAATGTACATTTATGTCCCTGTGGGTGGTTATAATCCAATGTAATTGCTATTTATTTTGTTACTCAAATTGTTCCAGCTTTGACCACTGGGAGCTCTTTCAAGTTGGCTACTGTCTCTTTTTGACCTGCCTATGGGGTCATTTTGACCCACTTCTTTTCCCTTTATCTTTCTGGCAAGCTAATCATGAACCAACGGTAGCACTTTCTTCAAAATATCTAACATTTATCTTTTTTTTTTTTTTAAGCCTTCTCTCAGCCAACATCCTGCTTCAGGTCCTTATCATCTTATTCCAGGCCCACTGCAGTGGTGACCCACTCATTACCCCAACATGTCTCTTCTTCCTTCAACTTACCCCGTGCATTGCTCTTAAATTACTCTTCTGGGAATTAAACACTTCTCTGATTACAGTATTCCCTGGTTCAAGACCCTTCAATGGCTCCAATCACTTAAAAACTCCTTGACCTGACATTCAATAGTTGTAACAATGTTTTGCCAATCTGGCTGCTTCTCCAATTGCTCATCCAATTGCTTCTCCAGTTGCTCATCTTTCTAAATTCTTTGTTCTCTTTGCTCCAGCTGTCAGCCCTATATGCAGATGCCTTCCAATTTCTGTCTCTAGTCCTAACTAGTGTATCATTTTAAGCCATTAAAAAAACTATATTAGTTTCTATAAATTACAAAAGTAATACATGTTCAATGGGGAAAATTAAAACAATACAGAAGCAGTTAAGACAGATAATGAATCTCTACTCTCCTCTGCCCTCCCCCTTCCTCAGGTTGTTTAAGAATGAAGTGACCTTTCCAGATTGTTCAGTATCTCTCCTATCTCCCTATTAAGTTGCTACATCATAGCAAACAGATTTAGAGACATGCTTCTTGCCTTAAGGGTTTATAATGCAAATCAGAAAAGGTTAAATTCAGAAAAATACAGATCTTTATGTTTGTATTGCACTTATGCTTTCAAAGCTTTTCCCTAAATATTATCTCATTTAGTCTCTGACAATCCTAAGAGATCGAAAACAGCATCTTTATATTGTTATTATTATTAATATTTTTTAAGAGCAGTTTTAGGTTCACAGCAAAATTGAGGGGAAGGTACAGAGATTTCCCATACACCCCCTGCTCCCACATATGCAGTCTCCCCCTTTATCAACATCCCCACTAGCATGATACAGCCTTACCACTTTTATTGTGCTTCGCAGATATTGCATTTTTTACAAATTGAAGGTTTGTGACAACCTTGCATCAAGCCAGTCTATTGGCACCATTTTTCCAACAGCATTTGTTCACTTCATGTCTCTGTATCACATTTTGGTAATTCTCACAGTACTTCAAACATTTTCATTATTATTATATTTATTATGGTGATCTGTGATCTTTAACGTTATTAATGTAATTGTTTGGGGGCACCGCCAACTATACCCATATAAGATCATGAACTTAATAAATGTAGTATGTACTCTGACTGCTCCACCAACTGGCCATTCCCATCTCTTTCCCTTTCCTCAGGCCTCCCTACTCCCTGAGTTACAATAATATTGAAATTAGGCCAATTAATAACCCTACAACGACCTCTAAGTGTTCAAGTGGAAGGAAGAATCGGACATCTCTCACTTTAACTGAAAAACTGGAAAAGATTAAGCTTAGTGAGGAAGGTTGTCAAAAGCCAAGATAGGCTGAAAACTAGGCCTCTTTTGCCCCAAACAGTTAGGCAAGTTGTGAATGCAAAGAAAAAGTTCTTGAAGGAAATTAAAAGTGCTACTCCAGTGAACACAAGAATGATAGGAAAGTGAAACAGCCTTATTGATGATATGAAGAAAGCTTTAGTGGTGTGGATAGAAGATTAAACCAACCACAACATTCCCTTAAGCCAAAGCCTAGTCCAGAGCAAGGCCCTAACTCTTTTCAATTCTTTGAAGGATGAGAGAGGTGAAGAAGCTGCAGAAGAAATGTATGAAGCTAGCAGAGGCTGGTTCATGAGGTTTAAGGGAAGAAGCTTTCTCCAGAACATAAAAGTGCAAGGTGAAGCAGCAAGTGCTGATGTAGAAGCTGCAGTAAATCATCCAGAAGATCTAGCTAAGATAATTAATGAAGGTGGCTACACTAAACAACAGATTTTCAATGTAGATGTAACAGTCATATTGGAAGAAGATGCCATCTAGGACTTTCATAGCTAAAGAGGAGAAGTCAATGCTTGGCTTCAACACTTCATAGGACAGGCTGACTCTTCTGTTAGGGGCTAATGCAGCTGGTGACTTTAAATTGAAGCCAGTGCTCATTTACCATTCCGAAAATCCAAGGGTCCTTAAGAATTATGCTAAATCTACTCTGTCTGTGCTCTATAAATGGAACAACAAAACCTGGATGACAGCACATCTGTTTACAACATGGTTTATTGAATATTTTCAGCCCACTGTTGAGACCTACTACTTAGGAAAAAAGGTTCCATTCAGAATATTACTGCTCAGGAATTCCCTGGTGGTCCAGTGGTTAGGGCTCCGTGCTCTCACTGTCAACAGCCCAGGTTCAATCCTTGGCCAGGGAACTAAAATCCCACGAGCCGCACTGTGTGGCAAAAAAAAAAAGTACTGCTCATTGACATTGTACCTGGTCACCCAAGAGCTCTCTGGGGAAGATGTATTACAATGAAATTAATGTTGTTTTCATGTCTGCCAACGCAACATCCATTCTGCAGTCCATGGATCAAAGAGTAATTTTGACTTTCAAATCTTATTATTTAAGAAATACATTTTGTAAGGCTAAAGTTGCCATAGAGGGTGATTCCTCTGATGAATCTGGACAAAGTCAGTTGAAATCTTCTAGAAAGGATTAACCATTCTAGATGCCATTAAGAACATTTGTGATTCATGGGAAGAGATAAAAATATCAATATTAACAGGAGTCTGGAAGAAGCTGATTCCAACCCTCATGGATGACTTTGAGGGGTTCAAGACTTCAGTGGAGAAAGTAACTGCAGATGTGGAGGAAATAACAAGAGAACTAGAATTAGAAGTGGGACTTGAAGATATGACGGAATTGCTGCAATCTCATGATAAAGCTTTAATGGATGAGGAGGTGCTTCTTATGGACGAGCAAAGAAAGTGGTTTCTTGAGATGAAATCTACTCCTGGTGAAGATGCTGTGAAGATTGTTGACATGATAATAAAGAACTTAGAATGTTACATAAACTTAGTTGATAAAGCAGTGGCAGGACTTGAGAAGATTAACTCCAATCTTGAAAGACGTTCTACTGTGGGTAAAATATTATCAAACAGCATTGCATGCTTTGGAGAAATTTTTCATGAAAGGAAGAGTCCACCAATGAAGCAAATTCTTTGTTGTCTTATTTAAGAAACTTCCACAGTCATCCCAATCTTCAGTAGCCACCACCCGGATCAGTCAGTAGCCACCAACATCAAAGCAAATCCTCTACCAGCAAAAATCTTATGACTTGCTGAAGGCTCAGATGGTGGTTAGCATTTTTTAGCAATAAAGTATTTTTTTAAATTAATTAATTAATTTTTGGCTGTGTTGGGTCTTCGTTTCTGTGCGTGGGCTTTCTCCAGTTGTGGCGAGCGGGGACCACTCTTCATTGCGGTTCGCGGGCCTCTCACTGTCACAGCCTCTCCCATTGCGGAGCACAGGCTCCGGACGCGCAGGCTCAGTAGTTGTGGCTCACGGGCTTAGTTGCTCCGCGGCATGTGGGATTTTCCCAGACCAGGGCTCGAACACGTGTTTCCTGCATTGGCAGGCAGATTCCCAACCACTGGGCCACCAGGGAAGCCCAATAAAGTATTTTTAATTAAAGTATGCACATTGTTTTCTTTTTTTAGACATAATGCTATTGCACACTTAACAGACTACAGTGTAGTGTAAACATAACTGTTATATGCACTGGAAATCAAAAAAAACTGTGTAACTCACTTTATTGCAACATTTGCTTTATTGCAGTGGTCTGGAACCAAACCCACAATATCTCTGAGGTATGTCTGTACATTTGTTACAATTGATTAACCTATATTGACATATCATAATCACCCAAAATCCATAGTTTACATTATGTTTCACTCTTGGTATTGTACATTCTATGGGTTTGAACAAATGTAAAATGACATGTACCCATCACTATGGTATCACACATAATATTTTCACTGCCCTAAAAATCCAGTGTCTATTATTTACTCCAATTTGATAGAAAAAAATGCTGATACACTGTAATGCTGAGCAGCTTCCCTTAAGTCCCCTAGCAAGGGCTTCATCCCAAGTTTCCTGACCCCTTTCCTACTTTACCATATAAAAAGGCCATACTGAAAACCACAACACAATGAGCAGTAACACTAATGGGAGGAAGGCCAGAAGCCAAAGAGAACCACTCAGAAGGTTGACACATCAGTGATCATGTCTTTATCTTGGGGGATGTCCCCATGCTTCTCTTTTATGGTGAAGGTGAGACTGCACATATCTAAACAGGAGATAAGAGACAGGAATGTATCTGATCAATGTGGATGGCTTTCTCTTCCCAAAGAAATGCCCAGCTTCCCATAATCCTCAGTGTTCTGTAGAACTTGAGAAGGAAGTGAAAAGAAATGAGTCAAGTATGGCCAGTGAAAGCTGGAGGTGCCCAGCAGGGACAAGATTGGCCAGACAAGTGGCATATAGGTATCTGGCAGCATTTCCATAGCCAATTTATCTCACCAATTTGTTGGTATGCATACCTGATTGGAGAATGTGGGAATTATGAGGCAAGAGCTAATCTCCTGGGTAGGCATGATACAGTAGAAAGAAAATGATTTTTCACCATTTGTTTCCTAAGATGGGGAAAAAATGATTAGAGAAAAAATAACATTGGTTTGTTATAACAAATTCAAATACATAGAAGAATGTGAAAGTTCTCCTGTTAAGTCAGAACTGTTATCAGTTTATTATACATTTTTAGACTTTTAAAATGTATAATTGTATTTATAAATTTAAACATAGATGAATCAGATCATCCATATTCCAAATGTATGTGAAAATGTTAACTTTTATGTTATATGCATTTTACCAAAATAAAAATATATATCTTGAACATCTTTTCATGCCAATCCATATTAGATCTTACCTCCTCTTTTACAAGGCTGGCCTGCATGTATGCTGTAGGGTGGATGTACCATGATTTATTTAATCAGTCCCCACTGATGGAGATTTATGTTGTTTGCTTTCTTTTCTTTTTCCCCCTCACTATTATATTGTTGTAGCTATTGTAACTACTATAATGTTATAATATTATATATATTTATTTATAACTATTATAATATCTCGGGGGGGGAGTCTTTATACACTTGTCTATTTCTTCAGTTTAATACATTCCTAGAAGTACAACTGCTGAGGGGGTCAGTGGGCAAGCACACTTTATGTTGCCAGTTTTCTTTCCAGAGAGGCTGTGATAATGTACATTCTCACCAAAGGGGTAGGGGGGATACTCAGGTTTTGAAGTCAGAAGACCTGGATTATATGGTTGTAAGGCCAGCTGGCTGTATGACCTTTGGCAAGTTACCTTTCTTAATATCCCTTTATTTTCCAGGCCAGTGTTAGAATTAAATGAAATAATGTATGTATTGTGTTGGTTCATTTGGGTGTTTCATAAGTAAGATGTTATGGAATAACCCAAACGAACTGTTTGGCCAGCCCTATATAAAACACTTTGCAGAATGCCTGACACCTATAGCAAATGGTAGCTCTTTTTTGTTTTATGTTGTTCTCTCCTCATTTACTTGGTTTCCATCTAGTCTAAAGTATTCATCAGTCCCAATTTCCTTGGCTACCAAAGGGAGCTTGGGATACTAACTAACTTGAGATTTTCTAATCAGCAGCAAGAGGTATTGCCCCCTTATTGAGTCTGAATTTCCCAGGAAAGTTTTGAAGCCAATTTCCAGAGCTCTATCTTTAGTGACTAAATCACAGAGACAAGCTCTCCACCTCTCAATGATCTTTCCTAGGATCTTAATCAGGCCATGCTTTACTTCCCAGGATGCTGCCGATCAGGCCATTTCAACAGCTGGCCCTTCAGCTCTCCACAACAGGACACTGCATTAAGCCCTGGAGGCTACAAAGAGCACATGGAAAACAGATAGGAGACAGACCTTAAGACACCTGTACCCAGGGACACTGGGGAGTCCAGCGTAAATTCCCATCCCTATATCCTTCCACAGTCTGGCCCCAAAGCAGGAGGGTTGGAACTGGATTATGGCTTCTTGGGGCTTTAAGTTCCAAAAGTATGGGTTTAGGGTTGAAATTAACCAGGTCCCAGTGACAGAAGGTGCTCAGTGACAACTCTCCAAACTGCCAAAAGGGGGCAGTGTAGTGTTATGGTTAAGAGCATGGGCTTTGACTCCACACACCTGGGCTTAAAACAGGGCTTTGCCACGAATTAACTGTGTGACTTTGGGTCTCACGTGCCTTCTCTGAAGATTAAGGGTATACCTTCTTCATACTGTTGAAAGGATGAAATTAAATGTCTGTCTGGTGGCAGACACACAGTACTCATAAAAAGCAGGACACCAATCTGTAGAGTATATATGATTGAATATGATAGTCAGATATGACATGGCGTTACCAAATAAAAGAGACGAGAAGATTGACTCCATTTATTTATTCATTCATTTGTTCATTCAGCCTTTCATTCAACAGATATCTAGTGAATGTTTACTATATGTTAAGGAAACTTGTGAGGCACAGGAGACATAAAGGGAAATAAAAATAGATATGATCTCTGCCTTCATGAAATCTGGTCTTTATAAGGACCCATGTGAACAGAATAATCATACAAACATATGTAAAATTATAAATGTAAAAAGTGAAATAAGGAAAAGGCCATTGACCAAGTCTAGAGGTCAGGAGAAGCCCTCTGTGATGAAATTATAGCTGAGCTAAGATCTGAAGGATGTGTAAGAGTAACCAAAAAAAAGGTAGAAGGTGCAGGAAAGGCATTTCAGGCAGAAGGAACAACATGAGCAAAGGTTCTAAATCAGAAGGGAGTTTAGGACATCACAGAAATGGAGGAAAAGCCAGTGAGGTTGGGTGCTCTCATGGGGTATGAGATCAGCTGGAGAGGAAGGCAGGAGCCAGACCACACGAGGCCTTGTAGGCCATGTTAAAGATTTGAGTCTTCATAGTAAGAACAAGGGGGAAGCTGTTAAGATGTAACGTGCTGTATTGGACATCCTTGCTACTTGGCAACGCTTTCCTCTGATATTTCCTTTCATGGGGATGAAAAGGATAGGGCTTTACACAATTCCTGCTGCAGCCATCCAGGAGAAAGGAGCAAAGAAGTACTCTGCAGCAGGTCTCTTCCCAAGAGAGAATGAGTCGCTCTAGATCCTCACTGCCCAAGGAAGAACTAGACAGGAAGAATGTGAATCGGGCAACCAGGGCTGTGAGACTCATCAGAAATTCTATACTGGGTAAGTGGGCTGTCACTACAAAGCTAATGTTTTTTGGCTGCTGCGTAGCCAGCCTCCAATTCTCAGCTTCCCTGCACTATCAGATGCTCCTTTGGCATTGGACATAATGACTATGGGACTAATTGCTATTAGGCTGGGTGGTGGCGGTGCAGCACTCCTGGGGGCAGGGGCAGGGCCCACGGGTGGGTTCAGGTTGGCAGGAAGCAGCTCTCAAGCTCTGTGTGCCTTTCTGGTTAGCTGGCTCACAGTACTCGTGGTGCTTGCACTGTTTGCTTGGGGCATATATACACACTTAGAAGTGCAAAGTCTTTCCAGTCTCTCCTGTGTGAGGAGAGACACTGGGGGTGAAGATACTGGGCAGCACAGGAATGATAGAAGTCCCAGAAGGTAGTGGTCATGTTCTAGCCCTCAGAAGCTTTTGAACTTGGTTGGAAAGAGAAAGGGCCTAAGAGTGCTGGAGCTGCCCATCCAACCCCTCCTCCTGTCTCTCCTGGCCCACAGTCGGGCTAAACAGGAAACCAGGTTTGGGTCCCTGCCAGGGCCCAGGTTGGGGCAGGAAGTTCAGGAAACAAGTGAGAAAGACCCTCCTCAGCATAGAAGAAGGCTGCTCAGAAAACCCTGGGACAGTAAAATCAACCCAGCTCCTGCTGAACAATCTCCCAGGGGAGGAAGAGACTGGAACTGCCTCTACTCTCCAGCATGGCCAAGTGTGGCCCTCACAGGATTCACAGAGCTTAGACCTAGGAGCTTCATAAGGAAAGACAGTGCTGCCTCAGTGAGAACACACTCCAAGTAAGGACCCTCCCCTCAGAACCCAGGTCCACTGTGAAGTGGGTTGGGTACATGTGGTCTAAAGACATCCTAGGGCCATCTTGGGTTGATAAGGAAGGAAATGATGGAATAGGGTAAGGGCAGTGGTAGAAAAAGTGGACCTAAAAAGGAAAGGGCTAGGGATATCTGTAATATCTCTGGGGACAAAGGCAGAGGATTGACAGGGGTTCTCTGTTGTCCAAATGTGAAGGAAACTCCTGATGAAATAATGGAACTCAGTCACAGACAGAGAACAGACTTGTGGTTACCAAAGGGGAGGACGGGTAGGGGAGGGATGGATTAGGAGTTTGGGATTAGCAGATGCAAACTATTTTATATAGAATGGATAAACAACAAGGTCCTACTGTATAGCACAGGGAACTATATTCAATATCGTGTAGTAAACCATAATGGAAAAGAATTTGAAAAAGTATATATATATATATATATATATAAACTGAATCACTTTGCTGTACAGCAGAAATTAAAACATTATAAATTAACTATACTTGAATAAAAATATATTTAGAAAAAAAGAAAGAATGGACTGAGGCGATAGCCATCAATGGCTGCTAAAAGCATTAGGTGAAAGGCTGATGGAGGGATCAGGCTAATTACGCAACTAATCAATCTGAACAACACAAAAAGTAGGACAACCATGTGTCCTGTGCTTCCTGACATGACGCAATAGGATATACAAAGCACCACCTTGGAAGGATCCTTCACAAAAAAGTTGAATCAAAATCTGATCATACCTTGAGATTTAATTACCACTTTGCAGAAATACAGGAGATAGAGGACTATAGATGAAATAATTATTCAGAGTAATCCAGTGGGTGGGTACAGGTGAAACAGGATTAGCCCTAGGTTGATAGTTATTTAAGTTGAGTTGTTCATATTACCTTTTTCTCTACTTCATATGTGTTTGAAATTTTCCATGACAAAATGTTTTAAAATTTTGAAGAAGGTCTGCAGACAGGAAACTGCCTCCTTCTCTAGCCCACAGACCTGTGGGAAGAGTAGTTGCAATGTGGACTTTTTCAAATGTTTCTTGAGCCCTGAGAGTTGGCCTTTGAGAGTGGAAACAGCAGCAGGACATCCTCTACTAGCCTCAGTAGTGGGGTTCTCCAGGAAGGACCACTCCATCAACAGGACTCTGCAATAGCCATGGCTGGGATGGGCAGGGCCTCCTCCAGCCCAGGCCCACTCAATGGAATCCCCTCTGGGAATCAATGGGAGCACAGAGCACTTCCATCTCTAGCCCGGCCTGATCAGGGCCCTGTCAAGGAGGCTAAAGACTCTTTTCATTTGGTGATAAGTAGAATAAACCATCTTCTCACCCTCTCCTGTAAGAGCTCCCTTGGGAAGCACATGCAAAAAATGGAAATCATCAACCCCTTAATCACCATCAACTTTTAGATCAGAAATGATACAGTAATTTGCAGTTCATTTTCATGTATATGATCTTCTTTATTTATAAAATAAATAAATAAAATAAATAGTCTGAAAGATTAGGAGCCTGGCCAAAGGTCATAACAAAAGGGCTAGAGCTAGAATGTACCCAGCCGATTTCCTACCAAGGCTGTGCATAGCTTCTGCCCTGGGGCCCATGTCCTTCACTAGCTCTCCCTGATCTCTGCACCCCCCTCAAGGATACTCAGACCAATTCTCCTCACTGGAGTTCCCTTCCCTAAGACTACCTGACTGCTGTAGCTCAGCCCCTGGAGAACGAAGGATCTGAAACATGAAGTTCCATCAGGAAGTTGATAAGGAGGCTGATAGATGAGCAAACCCTGGGGGCTGACTGGTTCCATTTGGTGCCAATGTTTTCTACCATCCCCCAATTTGGTCTCCCTCCTTGACTCCATGTAATTTTCCCTCCTCTTCTCCAAACTACTTACTAGCCACCACCGCCTCCCTACATCATTATCCCCACTTGGCCTTTCTCTAAGCTTATGATCTCCTCTGAGCCAGGGCTGGAAGCAGCAGGCCCGCTGAGAGCAAAGAGGACTTTCTGGAAGCTGAAACCCTCAGGGACCCCCTCTGGGATTTGCAGGAGGCCCAATGGAGGCCCCTCTCACCAGCTGCTGCAATTTACATGCCAATGTGACTGCTGGCTTTCCCACCAGAAGTAGGCCTGCTCCTGGACAGAACAGCTTGTAGCATTTGGTTTTTGTGGTAAGGAGAATGTGAACCCCATGCCTGCCACACAAAGAACCGGACATCCAGGGTGGCACTCTTGCCTACATCTAAGCTCCAGATATATATATTTTTTCATGTCCAGGAGGATGTGTGCAAGTCATCCAGTGGTGGAAGATCCAGGTAGGAGTTCTTCATCAGCAGAGCTAAGGTTTTTGCTCACTAAATATTACACATCACAACTCTATTAACAGCTTTTCCAGCCTCACAACAAAGTGGGCAGCACGATCATCAGCTGTGCTACCAACAGGAGAGCGGCTGGATTGGCTCTCCCATGTTCTCCTGCGTCTTTCTCTCCTGAAAGCTGACCTCATGGTGCAAAGGGAGAGGATGGAGAAAGGCCAGTTTGTAAGGGACTCAGACTGCAAACTCAGCTGGGAGCCCCCATCCCACTTCTGGGAGCAAGGAGCAAGTCTCTCGTCAGAGAACTCAAGCCCTTTCTCACCCTGTGGTCTGAGCTCAAACATAACTTTCTCATAGGAGCCTTGCCTGACATCCCCAATCTAATATGGGAGGCTTTATTATTCTCTCTCATGTCTTCTCTGTCACTTGTCATAGTTTGTCATTGTAATTTTGTTTGTGCACTTTATTTGTTTAGTATCTTTCTTTCCCACTGGATTGCCAGTTCATAAAGGCAGGGACCATGTTTGCTTTATTTATCATATTATTCCTTGTGTCTGGTATAGTGTTTTGCATATATCAGATGCTCAAAAGATATTTTTTGAGTAATAAATGAGTGCCCCAATCCATGTATCCCCCTGACTCTCCCACAATTCCCCACGTGTACCTTCTACTCTGCTAACGAACTCCCACCTAGTCATCCCCCTGTGGGTCTCTCCTGTTCCCCTCCTTAGAATCACCTCCTCCCCACTCTTTTACTCATTTTTAAAGGATGCAGCTGTAGTCTTCTGTAGTTCTGTTTCATGAGAGCAAGTTTCTTCTTTGTCAGACTGTGAGCTTTGGGAACAGAAGCTATCTGCCAAGGAGTTAAAAGAGAAGCTGGGGTGATGAGACTTACAATACAACACATCAAAGTGGACACTCCAAATCAGGATATCATATGTATCAAGGTATATGCCACAGGTTATAGAGGGTTTGGGGCTTGGTTGAGAACTCACTAGAATAGTCAGAGTAGGCTTCCTGGAGAAGGGGAGTTTATATGGACCTTTGAAGAATGGGTAGGAGTGGAATAGGCAGAGAAGAAGAGGGGAGAGAATATTTAAGAGGAGGCCTCAAGATGCCAAAGGTGAGAAGAGGTGAAGGGCCTGGGTGGACCTATCAGGAAGAAAGTTGGCATGAATGGTAGAACGTATGGCCACCTGGAAGGGCAAAAACCTAGTGTAGATGCCTCAAAAGCCAGTGGAGAAATTTAAGTTGATGCAGAAGAACTGAAATTAAGTCCCAGATTGTGAGGGAAATATCATGGGCTTGGGAATCAGGATACCTGGGTTCTAGTCTAGGCCATGCCAACCTCCAGCTGGGCAATGGCCAAGCCTATTTATCTTTGCAGAATTCTGCTTGCATATCTGTAAAATAGGCAAAAATTATTTTCCCAATCTATTGCACAAGGTGGAATTCAGGTGCTTTGGAAACATCTTTGCATCTACCTTAGAAAGAAATTTAAGATAAGGATAAGACAACTGCATCCATAAACTTCATACAGAGACAATGTATTAAGGCCACAGGACAGGTAGAATGGAGAGTTCACACCTAATTGAAGGAAAAGAAAGGATGCATGAAAAATGGGGCATTTTTGTGATTGGCCTTGAAAAATAGGAAAGATTAGCAAACACATACTAACAGAAAACTAGGAAAGTGCTGCTCATACTAAGTTCCACAGTGAATTTTGGGGGGCATGTTTATATTGCACATACATAACAGAGCCATGTTTATTGCTAGAATGCTGTTCCTAGCTCCTGCTTTACAAAGACTGTGGCATTTTGCAAAGAGCAATGTGTCTTCTAGGTGCCTGGCCTTTGGCCCAGTTTAGTAACTGCTACCACAGGAAACGAGAGGCAATGGAGTCCAAAGATAGAAGCATGTCCACACTCCCACCTAACTGCCCTGGTTCCTCCCTGTGAAGCCACAGATAATATGAAGTCTAACCATCTTTCCTTTCTTAATTCCAGTCCTTTAGGCATTTGAAAACCTTAAAATGCTTTTTCTAAGACTGCTGTTGTTTTAATTTTGTTTCGTTTTGTTTTTGCAGGCTGAACAGCCTCAGTTCTTCCAACTATTCTCACAGGACATGGTTTTGACTCTTTCATCATTCTAGTCCCTCCATCTTTTGAATAATGACATCAGCACAAAATGCAAGAGTTTAGATGGCACTGACCAGTGCAGAGTAGGACTATCACCTCCTAGGACCTGAACTCCAAATTTCTATTAACATAGCCTAATAGCACATTAGCTTGTCTGGTGGCTGTGTCACATAGTAGACTTCCATTAAGCATCTGTCCACATAAGCACTAGCTCTCTTTGAAGGTCTGCCCTAGTTTACCCACTCACACAGCCTTAGCCTGATTCCTATTTAAATTCCACATTGATGAATTCAGCCGGCTACATCTCTAAGAATAAGTCACATTACACACATGTGGTAGAGTTTCCACTAAATATGAAACCACCACCTCACTAGCCTCAGTGGACTCTTACCTGTATTAGCTGCCAGCCTAGACCAAGATGTCACTCCAGGTTCTTGCTTTGATTCTACATTGCTAAGGCAAAGGGCTATCCTATTTCATATGTGTCCTGAGTTCAATATAACAATATGTACAGCTACTAAATATGATCATGAAACCTCGACTGATGATAATGGATGTACAATATCAATATATTGGATAGTGGCAGCCCCACCGTAATCTGTACTGGTCAGATCACATGGAGAGGGCTGTGTCTACTTCCAGGGGTGAAAAACTCAAAAGTACCCACTAGAGCAGCCAGGATGACTAGGGATTTGGAAACCAGACTCCAGGAAAATGGTAGAAGGAAAAAGCAAAGCGTTTATCCTGGGAAAAAGAGTGCTAAGGCTATATAGCCCACAGTAGGGCCTTTTCCTCACCAGGAACTGCTGACTTAAGGATCTCCTCTTGTAGCCCACTCCTTCTTCTTGCTCCTTTAGCCAAGGGCTTATAGTTTCATCTTAAGCATGGCCAACACCTTATGAAATATTTATGAGAGCTCTTTCTGAATCTGCCTCTTTTCCCCTCTTATCTGCTCAGCAGAGTCAAGGTTCTTCCCTCTTACATGGCCTGTTTCCAAAGGATTATTTACTTTATATCAAGTCAATACTTCAAAAACCCACGCTGAAAATCAGGGGAGGAAAGTTCAGTTTTCTCCATTCATTTCTTAAAGAACTATATCCTAAGACTCCAAACCTCAGTGAAACAGATTGCTAAGCTGGCTAACATCTCCAAGAGACTTCTTTTCCTGTGTTCTTTGCCTAGGATAACTATGATGATTCAGGGCTACAAGGATGGCAAGCAGAAGCCTAGAACTGATGTTTCCCCCACTGAAGACTATGGCAGACATGGAAACTCAACCATGTCACTGTTTCTCATTGAACCAGGACTCAGCCTCAGGATCTACCTTAACATATGCTCCAGGCAGCCATTACCGATCAATGGGCATTGGCATAAGGGGTGAATAGAACTGAGGCATGAAGCAGCCACACCAGGATTAAAAGTAAAATACGAAATGGGTAAAGTGTACAGTATATGAATTACATCTCAATGAAGCTGTCAAAAAAAAGAAAAGTTAATGGTGAAAATGCTGATTTCACCAAAGCAGTGTTTAGTAGAGGGACTTGGGAAGTAAACCCCCCTCAGCACTGTCTTGAGAAAAATGAAGCACCTGACCTCGTTTGGTCAGAAGCAAAAATATTTGCTTCTGCACCTGCCAAAGTTCACTAAGAACTTCCTACTGATGGCAACAAGTTTAGACCCTGACACAAAGCAGCAACATCCCATTAGAAACTAGCATAGGGCAAAATGACGTGGATTATAAAATAGGCTCACAAGAGCTGGGAAGAATAGAAATCTAGACCCAATCAGAAGAGAGACTAATTTCTAAGTCAGGGTTTCCTAAAGAGTATTCCATGCAACACAATGGTTCTGTAAGACGTTAACAGATGTAACGTGAAAAAAGGTTCCATAGTTCTGTAAGTTTGAAAAACACTGGATTAAACAAAGCTGGAAAGATTTCTTTATTGCAGGGCTTCTCAGAGTCTTTAAAATGCTAGTAAACATTGTGATAGGATGGAGTATTAGGGTTTCCCAAAGGAATTTCTCTATAGGTACTTTTTCCCCCCCATAAAGTATCTCAAAGGACCAATATTCCTAAGAATATACTATAGGAAATGCTGGTCTGAGCCATGCTTGACTGAGAGCTTCACTAATTCCTTTAAAAGGATAGGGTTTCTCTGGCGGCGCAGTGGTTGAGAGTCCGCCTGCCGATGCAGGGGACACGGGTTCGTGCCCTGGTCTGATCAAGATCCCACATCCCACATCCCACATGCCGCAGAGAGGCGGAGCCTGCGCGACCGGAGCCTGTGCCCTGCAACGGGAGAGGCCACAACAGTGAGAGGCCCGCGTACCGCAAAAAAAAGATAAAATTGGGAATTAATATGGGAACTATAAATCATTTATAGCTTGTATATAATTATGTTTAAGCTAACTACATAGTAAAATATATATGGTTCTCACTCCATAGTTTGGGTGCAGTTAATTCGCTAAAATTTAGTTAAAGTACCCCTTCAGGTATTGTTATAAATAGATAGATGGGGTGGACTTCGGTTATGACAGCCAAGAGTCTGGTGATGAAAACAGGCAAAACCATGACAGGAACCACAGTAGCTGGGCTCATTTCTGCCTGAATGTGGCTTCTTGTCATACTTAATACTTCCCAGGGCTAGAATGGTGATTCAGAGAACATTCTTTATGGCCATTAGTCCCCTCTTACTTGTGTACACACTCACATACATCATCATCATCACAGAAACTTAAAATTCACCCTCAAGAAAC
Organism: Kogia breviceps; assembly: GCF_026419965.1. NCBI lineage: Eukaryota > Metazoa > Chordata > Mammalia > Artiodactyla > Physeteridae > Kogia > Kogia breviceps. Next base: position 41,710,451 of record NC_081317.1, on the reverse strand, counting down.
ACAACCATCTTGATCCTCAGTTTGACATCTCTGAATAACAACAACAAAAATTCAAGTACATATTTGTTTGAACTGGTTCCTAAGAATGTAAAATCTAGAGGGATCTCCTACTAGCCCCCATCTAGCCGTTCCCCAGCCCAGACCCTCTGGGCCTTCTTCCTAGACAACCTCCCCACTTCCTAGAGACCAGGAGTTCACTTGGCTGCCTCACAGCGAGGCCGATGGGTCATGTGCCAATTTCTGAACTCCAGAGCGGAGCCAGATCCACACCTGGCTCCAGCTCTGCCCCCTTCCTGCATTCCTTCCTCTGCCCAAACAGCCAGATTCCCACCAGAGTCTCCTAAGGAAACAATGACTTACGAGCCTGCTGAGCCACGCCTCTTGTTTCCTTCAACCAGGACCTCTGGGTAGCTGCCCTGAGCCTGATTCTCCGCTTCCTGCCTCCTCTGGGGCTCCCTGCACCAGTTCTCCCAGGGTCTGCTGGAAAGCATGAAGCGGCTAAGCCAGGAAGCTGAGTCTCCCATGTCCCCTTTCCAGACACAAGGCTCCATCTGCCCTCACAAGGAGGGTGGAGGGTCCCTGAAGCTAATCAGGTTCAAGTGAGAAAGGCTCTATTTTCCATCTCTGTTCACTCTGAGCTATAGTCAGTCAAGGGCAGCAGGCACTTGGGGGATGGAAATGACTCAGCTTGACTCTCAGCAGACATGGAGTCAGGTAGCCTCCTGGTACCATGTGCCTCCCTGCAAAGGCTACACTTGGTGCATCTGAGAAGCCAAGTCACCCCTGAGCAATCTCAACCCAGAAGCCTGCTCCCTTGGCACACCTTGTCTGGAAGATAGCAGCCTGGGTGCTGTTTCTACACCAAGTGCAGCTTTCCAGGCTGGTCTCAGAGAAGGGAGGTACATGTCCTTTTCCATTCTGACTCTTGGCAAGTGAAGCAGTAACTCATATATCCATTCTAGAAGAAATCAGTGAAAGGACCCAGCTCAACCAATCAGCCAGAAAACCATAGGTTTGACCAGAATGATGGTAAAAGCAAGGCCAGAAACTGCAACAGAAACACTCTCTCCGCCAACAAAGGATTTTATTTTTCCTTCATCAAAGTGCTGTGGGGGTGGGGGTGGGGGACAACCTACCATGGCTCCTCACTGCCACCAATTCACTTGCTTTCATCAAAGCAGGTTACAGAGGAAAAGTATTCACTGGCAGATAGCACACTTAGCATCCTTTTGAGGCTGTGGGGCTAGTGTCACTCTGCTCTTTGGTTTTTCAATAACCCCAAGATTGCAGCTTCAGAAGCAGAGTAAAGGAAAACAGCAGCCTTCTCCCATATAAGCAGTCCCTGAAGCCATGAGGTATATAGAGCCCCTCAAATTTCCTGGGGTGGTGATGGTACCTCTTGCCATCCAGATATACATGCCAGAAACCTGGGAGTCATTCTGGACTCCCTACCTCTCCACCCCACCTCCAAACAGGTACCACATCCTGCCTATTCCACTTTATTAGTCTCTGTACATATGTCCCCTCTCTCTTTCCGCTTTAGTGTAGGCCTTTGTCATCTCTTGCCTAGATTATTATTATACCCACCTTCATATGAGTTTTCCAACGTCCAATCTCACCTTTTCCAATCTCTCAACCACTCCTTAACTATAACGCTTTATTCATTCAAATGCACTCTTTTGATTCTGCCTCTATGCCCTTTGCCTGGAACTCTTGTCCTCACCTCCTCTTATTGATCTGCCAAGTTTCTAGTCCTCTTCTAAGAGTCAGTTCAGCAATGTCTCCTCTGTGAAGCCTTCCCTGACTACTTGATGAAAGGCCTTACTGTTTTCCTTTGGCACTTCTGGGCCTGGTTCTTACTTCTTACAGTGCTCATCACCCTGTCTTGACTGTGTATATCCATCCCTGTATCAAGAGGCTGTGTTATTGAGCTCAGCACAACAGTTAGCAGAAAGTAGGTTCTTAGTGTTTGTTGACTGAGGAGATGAGCAATAAGGGAGGAGCTGGAGGCCTGAGCAAACCTGATCCTCACTTTGCAATATAGGAAGAGAGACAAGGGTGTGCTTCTTCCTAGAACCTGAGAAATGCTACTGGGTCATGAGTTACATGGACCATTAGGAGAATCCACCCTAAGGAGATGACTGAAGGCTCCCAGACCACAGAATACATGTAGGTCAATTTTCCTAGTAGCTTCTTTTTTTTTTTTTTTTTTTTTTTGTGGTACGCAGGCCTCTCACTGTTGTGGCCCCTCCCGTTGCGGAGCACAGGCTCCGGACGCACAGGCTCAGGGGCCATGGCTCACGGGCCCAGCCGCTCCGCGGCATGTGGGATCCTTCTGGACCAGGGCACGAACCCGTATCCCCTGCATCGGCAGGCAGACTCTCAACCACTGAGCCACCAGGGAAGCCCCCATAGTGGCTTCTTGCTAGCTTTACAATGTTCCTTCTGCCACTTTCAGGAGCCGCTATGACCCACTCACTAAATTAATGTCCTGACCATCCGCATCCCTGAGTGCAAGGAGTCAGGAGGAGTCTGAAATTCCTTTCCAAGCTCATGTGGTCAAAGGGTCAGAACCTCAGCTTTCCTCATCTTCTCCCAAGAAAGGTGCCACCTTTTCTAGGAATGCCCTACAGTGATCACCACTCTTTCCTAATATGTATCTAAAACCTTCCTGTAGCCATTTGAGCCCATCTTTCTCCTGGCCACCCCCTGAAGAGATCTCACTTATCTTTATCTGTAAAGTACCTGGAACAGAGCATATGCTTGTGAACTATACAACTGAGTTAACAGATAACCTGGGTTTCAGTGAGGCCAGACTAGTATTTCTCTCAAGAGCACAGAGACCCTGTCCGGTGCCATATGCTTCTTTCTCCCCCCTCCCCCCGCCACCAAATCTCTTCCTCTCCATTACAGCCAAAGAGAAGACATAGACTGTGAGGCTGTACCAACCAGCCCAGCAGACAGACAGTAGGACCAGAGAGCCTATCCCTGCTGCTCATACAAACAACAGCCCAAATTCAACACAATTGCTCAACAGAGAGCCTTGGACAGCTGGGAGCTTCCCTAGATCAGTAAGGTGTGTGGCTTGGCCATAGAACTGACATACAAGGTGTGCCTATCCCTGTCTTTGCGAAAATCTGTGCTCAGAGACACTCAGGATTGTCTAGGAGATAGACACAAAAAAAGTGGAACCCAGGGACCAGGTCTCCCAGAGGAGCTCTCATTCCTTCCATAAGGAGACAGAAAGAGACCTTGGGGAGCTCTCAGGGATAGGCCCAGACCTGGTTCAGCGGCTGCGGCTGCGATGCAGCCAGCCAATTAAATAATTGGTGTGATGAGGAAAGTAGGGAGGCAACTCCCTTCAGGCAAACTCCCACCCCAGACAGGACGCTCCGTGCAGCTGTGGCAACAGCAGCAGCAACAACAGAGCAGGGATCTCTTCCTCTTCCTCCCACTAGCTGAGAACTAATGCTTAAATTAGCAACTTGGAAACACCCAGATCTGCTGGCTGCGCCTTCTCTCCTAGCTCCTGCCGCTCCCCTAGGCTTCCTTTTCAAGTGCAAGTTTCCCTTTCAAGTAAATTTTAAAAAGATGTTTTCCACCTAGAGTTCATCTCTCCAAGTAAGGAATGGCCTCTGGATTCTTCCAACCACTATGGGTGGGAGAGCGTTATTTGATGATCAAGCCCATGTGACAGGCCACTGTCGGTACAGCTTGGTCCAGAAAGGGGCAATGATACCGACACAAGCATTGCCTTGTTTCCCTTAGGGCTTAAGGAGACAGCCCCGCCTCTGCCCTCAGAGGGACTCACACTGAGGGGGGGGGGGGAGCAAGAACAATAACTTCTGCTGTACTGTGAGCTCCAGGAGGCAGGGCTATGTCTGTGTCTATGTTGCTAACCACTGTGTCCCCAATACCTAGTACAGTACCTGGAACAGAGCTTGTGCTCAATGAATATTTGGTGAATGAATTTGCCAAATCAGTGATATCAGGTCACTATGATATTCTTTGGAAGAGTGAGGAGCTATTGTTTAAACTTTAAAGAAATAGTTTGTCTTCATTTCATAACTGGGAAACTGAGTCCAGAGAAGAGAGATTTCCTAGAGGTCTTAATAAATAATGGCAAAAAATGAAATAGCTCACAGCTGAGTCTGAGACCCTGGTTTTTAAGGTCTACCCAAACACCCCTAAAGGGCCACTTTGCCCTTCTCTTCTGCAGTATGCCACCTTGATTCCTTATGCCCCGAAATGAAGACTCTTGGGGAAACTCCACACAAGATTCTGCTGGTCTCAGTAATACAAAGAGCATTTAAGGAGTTCTGGGGATCCTCTAGACTTTGACCTGGGAACAGTGGTAGAGAGGCAGAGATCTGCAGGGCAATGGCTATGACCCCCAAATGGGGGATGACCGTATTACTACTTCCATAAGGCTCTCATTCAACCTCAGCAAAGTATCCTCTTGCAGAGAAGGGCTCCTTTAGCCTTCAAGAAAAGGGTCTGAAGGCGGTCACAGCTTTTCTGATAAGTGCCTCCTTGCTGTAAGCACTTCTACTTCAGAGCCACACAGATCAGAAGCAGCCCAGGAATCTTCTGAGGACACTACTCACTCAAACCATCATTGAAAACTTCAGGCAAAAACAGAGGCATCAGGGACAACTGAGAGAACCTGGTGACCCCTTCCTTCTCGCCTCTCCATGGACAGCTATTGCATCCCTCCTTAGGAACCCCAGATGGGAGGCAAGAACCAACTCATACCTTTCTTCTCATTCATTGGACCTTCTCCTCCTTCATCTGCCCTCCCTTTTGATTCTTGATTAGATACATACAACTAGTTTGAGTCCAGCAGCATCTCTCTCCCCAGTTTAATATTACACTTCTGTAGACCTTCTCTGTTTGGGCTTCTAGAACTAAGTAGTCACAAAAGGGGAAAAAAGACACTTATCTCTGGCTAGGTGGCCTCTAATGATTTTCTCTACCATCCCCCAAAAGGTGTGGCTTAGAGTTGGCTATGGGTCCCTGCCAAGGTCTGTCTTGGCTGCTGTAATGGATAGATTACTTGCTCAGAAAGCCACAAAGCACATCTGTCAGCCAGGGGCGGGGGTCCCAAGGGTAGAACCTGTTCCTCACCTCCGCCTAACACAGAGGGAAGAGGGTTAGGGAACCCCAGAGCTTCAAGACCTGGAGAGCTCTGCTCAGCTCTAGCTGAGCTCATAGAATAGGGCATCCACACCTTCAGGTTCCTGGTCTGCCTTGCTTCCTTCTAGCTCCCACCTGGGCTCCAAGGGGGAAAAGAGAAGGAAAAGCAAAGCAAACAGAACCGGGCACTCCCTCCCTTCTCCCTTTCCTTCTCCCAGTTGGAAAGACGCCGACGCTAGGCCTCGGCGTCTCTCGCCCGGCGGATGTACAAGCCAGTCAGGTAGACGCCCCGGGACGGTGGCCAATGGGTATGGTCTCCCCTAGGCCGGCCTCCGTGCATCGCCCTCCCCCTTCCATGCCCTCCGCGCCGGCAGCGATGACATCATTCTTCCCTAACTCCGGGACCGCGGACCGGCGGCAGGATCAGCACTCAGCAAGGACTCCAAGCACGTAGGCCTAGGATGCTGGGGGCTCTTCCGAACCGGTGGGCACAGGCGGCTCCAGTGCGGCCCCGCCCCCTCTCCTGCCGGTTCCCCAGCTCTCTCATGTGCGCTCGGGATTCTCCATCTCGCCACCGAGCTCTTTCCTTCCCGGCTCTAGCACCCCCAGCCTAGATTGACTGCACTCTCTTCCGGAGAAGAACGGAATCACGGGTCCTGCATGGATCCCCTGTCCCCACTCGTCCTCTGCCCAGGCCCTGCGTTCCCATCCATAGCCAGTGAACTGGCGGGGAGGCCCCTCCTCCTCTACAAACCTATTCCCGTCGCTCAGACAGACTGCTCCTGGACCCCTCCCCCGCTCTGAGCATCACAGGCCTCTAGGTCTAAAAGCCTCCCTACCTCTCATCCCAGCCCCCTGGGCCTGCCACCGGCGGTGCCCCAAGACAACTCCCTTCCTTTCCCCGCTATGGGCCTCCCTCCACTAACGGTGTGCACCATTGTGCCCCCGCTCAGTTCCATCGACGGCGCTCCCCGTAACTCCCTTGGCCTGCCTCCGCTGGCAGTGCTCTCCGCCCTTACAGGCCCCTTTGCTGTCATCCCACGTATCCTCCCACGGTTTGCTAGTCCTGCAAATCCCCCTTCCCCGGCGATGCGTTTTCATATCTCTTTACTCCATCCGAGGCGCCCCCTCCGCACAGTCCCCAAGGCTTGACTCCCTCCCTCCCTCTCAGGTAGCGTTCCCTCCCGGCCCTGGCCTGCCCGCCGCCCGCCCCCTCACCAGCGGTTGCATCTCCGAGTGCGCGGTGGGCACCTGGAACCGGTCGATCTCCTCCATCATGGTGCCGGTGGGCTAGGGGGCCGGGGGTCGGGCGCGGCCAGGGACGCCGACGGGACCGCTCGGGGCGGCGGCCCCAGGAGCCGGGTCGGTGGTGCAGACTAGGCCGCCCCAGACCAGTCGGGCAGATGGAGGGTGGGCACGAGGCGGGAGGTTTGCAGGTGGGCTGAGGCGTGGCTCCGTCAGCTTGCCTAGCGCTACAGCGACCGTGGCCCTGCAGAGCCGCAGGTCTTGCCTCGCCTCCACCTCCGCCGCCGCCTCCTGTCAGCAGCTCAGCCACTGCCGTGACTCTGCAACTCCACTTCCGGGTCCGGGACACCGCCTGTCTGCATTATTCATGAGGAGGTGGTGTCTGGGCTCACTAGCCCCTCCCACATGCGGGAGTTCGGAAAGGCGCGGCTGCAGTTCGTCTGGCCTTAGGGGGCGGGGCTTAGAGGAGCTGGTGGTTCCCCGCGCGCCCAGCCCCGCCTTCCCCTCGAGCAGGGAGGGGGTATCAGAGGCGGTTAGTTGCTGCCGGTTAGTTGCTGGGTAACCGCATCAGGGAGGAGCCGATTCCATTCTGTGAGGGCGCGGGGACCCACAACGTCGGGTGTCCCCAAAGAGCCCCTGAGACTGGGAATTGAAGTGAAAGAGAATCCGGATTTCCTGTGCATGATTGAGGGGACGGACAAACTTCTTGTGCTCAGGCGGGGGAGCGTTTTGTAGGCACTCCAAGTGTTGAGGTGCTTCCTGCTTCTTCGAAGATGCCCCACAAGCCACCGCCTCGTAGGCAGGTAACACACACCTCGATCTGCTCTATTCCGACGACCTCTGACCTCCGCTGCCAATGACCACTGATCATACCTCTGCTACTGACCCTTCATCTTCCTTTCCCTGTTGACTTCTGTCCCGCTGTGATTCCTGGGCTGTGTTCCCAATGACCTCTGACCCTGTCCTGCTCTCTCCCACTAATCCTAGCCTCCTCTCCCACACTGCCCCGACCCACTGTTTCCTACCACTCTTTCACCTGTCCTCCTCTCACCGTTACATTCCCTCACTCCACAGACCCAGCCTGACGGGCCCATCCTCCTTAAACCCCCATCCCCATTCCTACCAGTATGTTCCTCATCGTCCTCACAGTCTTGTCGCAAATAAGTAATTTCTCCTGCCCTTTGCTGAGTGCCCAGTGCTGGGCTAGGTGGAGACACTGGCCTTTGGGAACTCACAGGAGAGTGCAGGAGAACTGTACCGGAGACACAGAACAGATTGTGTGTGGGAATATGGTTCAGATCTTCTGTGTCGGGAGACTAGTGAGGAGAGAGAGTTCAGGCAAAGAAGAAGAGGGCAGAGACCCCTTTCCCATCCCCTTTCACACACTCCTCACTCCAAACTGGTGCCTCCAAACTGTCTTCATTGCCACCTGGACAGATGTCATCCCTTCTCACAGGAAACCCAAGAGTCACCCCTCTTAACCCACCCAGCTTCACCCTGGAAGGAGAGGAAAGGCCCAGCTTCTCGAGGAGCTCTCTGTGGTGAAGCCACTCAGTCCTTCAAGAATCACTTTTTCCAAACCGTTTATGAATTATCATCTTGGAACTAATATGTAGTTTCTTGCTTTGTGAGGCAGGGCTTCTACTTACTTATTCTTAAATAAGCACTATCTCAGGCCTAGGTATTTTGAGGTTTGGAGACCAAATCTGTTTACATGCTGTTTGTGACTTTACATATTTGGGCCTGGCTTCCTCCGTATTATTAGCCTTTGCTCCTTTGCTTCCTTCACCTGGCCTTCCATAGCAGGTGCACGCATCATTCTTAGATCTCTGCAACCATGGGGAAGCTGCTATTCCCGTATGGCCTTGCCCTAGTTTTATGTCAGGGTTGAACTGTGTTTTGAAGCTCATGTACTGGGCTTGGGGATACCGACTTTTAATTTACATGCAGTTTGTTTTAAATTCAGCATTACTGAGGTCTGGTTTACCTACCATGAAATGGACCATTTTAGTTGTACATGTTGACAGGTTTCAACAAATTTATATACCACCACAATAAAGATATAGGATGCTTCCTCTACCCCCAAAAGTTTCCTTGCACCTCGTTCTAGTCCATTCTCCCCAACCTCCCAGCCCCAGGTAACCACTGATCTGCTTTCTGTCACTACAGATTAGATTTTTCTAGCAGTTTGAACAAGCTTGAGAATCAGTTTCTCCAGCCCATTAGGGAGACATTAGAGGCTAGGTAAACCGAGAGCAGAGAGAGGTGAAAGCAGACAGGAGACAGAAACCCAGGTCAACTGGCCTTGCGCACATCAGCACTGCCCCTTGGAGGGAAGGGTTGTTTTAGAACGGGGTCAATATCGGTGTGTGGAGTGTGAGCACAAAGTGGGTTGTGCTGGGTTGTATCCATCACCCTCTTGTCTCATTGAGGCCCAGTCTGTGTCAGTGGTGAGCTGGGTGTGGGACTGCCTTGAGAGCCTTGAGAAGTCCCTGTCGTCTGGGAACTCAGTCCAGTTGGGGAGACAGAACACAGGCATATAAAGATAAGGGAAGATGGGGTCCCTGAGGCTGAGAGGGAGAGAGACATGCAGGTTGGAGCAGCATAAAAGCTTCAGGGAGGGGGCAGCTATGACTTGGATGCCCGCAGTGGAGAGGGAAGGTCAGGATTGGGCTTGTAAGGGGGCAGAGAAGAGTTTAAACTCCATTGTTTGTATCACTGATCAAACCTTTTATTGGCTCCCTCTTGCCCTCAGAATAAAGTGCCAAAAGTCCAACTTGCTTAGTATGGCCTACAAGGCCTTACCAGGTCTAGCCTTTGCCACCTACCCTACTTCAGATCTCATCGTTGCTCTGTGACGATTCCACAGTCCCAGCACACCCTGAACTGCCCTCACTTCCTGGAAAGTGACATCCACACTGTCTTTCTCCTCTAGGCCTTTGAAATTGCTGTTTCTGCTGCCTGCCTGGTACAGTCTTTTCAGTCTGCTGTCACCTGCTCCACGCCACCCTGCCCCAAATCTCTCCTTCATCTCCTGTTCATACATCACATCTCAGTTTGCCCATCATATTCTCCTATAAGGGATTAAGTTGCCTTTCGAGGCAGGATAGGGTGATATCCCCACTAGACTATAAACTCTGATGGCAAGGATGGTCTGTCTCATTCATTGTTGATTTCCCTGAACCTAGCACAATGCCTGGAATATATTAAATTCCGAAAATAAGTTGAATATGAATTCTGAATGCTTCCAATTGTTCTTTGGAAATTTTGATCTGAGTGAGTTTGAAGGATAGAAAGGGTTGAGCCTGGAATGAGGAGATTGGTGGGGAGTGATAACAAGGAAACGTCACTGTAGAAGCATACTTTTCTGGGTTTATGTTTATATCTGCTTTGGTAGCAGGGCTATGAATGGTTCACATTTGAACCACATGTACCCATGCCTTAAGAGCTGGGTGTTGGAAATTAAGAGGACAAAAATTCTGATGATATAAATATCCTCATTTGACAATTATTTATTGAACATCTACTATATGCCAGGTACTGTGCTAGGTATTGGTGATATAGCAACAAAACAAACACAAATCCCTGCTCTCATGGAGCTTATCTTTTAGTTGGAGATAAATTGTCAGTAAACAAATAAATAAAATATATAGTTTATAAGGTGGTGATAGGTGTCAAAAAGAAAAATAAAGCAGGGAAATGGACTAGGAAGTTCAGGGAACCAGAAGATTATGATTTAAACATAGCGGTCAGGGGAGGCCTCACAGAGGTGACATTTGAGAAAGATCTGAAGGAAGTGAAGGAATTAGCTATGTGCAATCTGTGGGGGAGGCATTCCAGACAGAGAACATAGCTAGTATAAAGTTCCTGAGATGAGAACTTGCTTACACATGTTCTGGATCAGCAAGGAAGGGAGGAAGAAAATGGCAGGAAATAAGGTCAGAGACATGTATCCCTCTACTCCAGAGGGTTAATCAAATAATCATGGCATATTAAATTGATCATGATGAAGCACCATGAATCACAATTTGTAATTAAAATTCATGAATGTCAGGTACCATAAACCATGACCAGCTCAAAATATCACTGCTAATATCCCAATAAAAAAGTGTCCTTCCTGAAAATTTCAAGAATTCCAACTGGCTGCATGTGTATATGCAAGAGGAGCTTTGCATCATTGCCAAACATTGCCTGGCAGGCAGACTTCTTAGTAGAGGACTGAATTAGAGTCTTCTGTGAACTCCAGTTAAAGGCTAATTTTAGTTTATGACTAACAAGTTTTAGTACTCCTTTATAACTCAGTTACCATAAAAAAAAATCAAAGTCTGGCATTTTGCTTCAGTTGCCTGTAGGAGCCAAAGAAAATACTTGTATTTTTGGGTCATTTTGTGATCTCTTCAGAAGCCCTTCTGGGACAATACTTGTAGAAATATTGATCTTGATGAGGTGTGACTAGGGTAGGGGTAAGTGGGCAGGAGTCAGTGCAAGGCCAGGAGAGAGTCTTAGATGATCCAGAGATTTTGAGTCTGATGACTGACTGGTCCTGGGGTCCACAGAAGAAAGGACAGGAGGAGGTGAGCAGAATCTAAGGGAAGTTGATACTTTGTCCAAAGTAAGATCCCTGCTCTTGTGACCCTTCCCCCTCGTGTCATCCTCACTCCCTCACATCCTTCCTTCCTCATCCTCTTACCTTCTTTAAGCCCTAGATATGATCCTGTGCCCCTTTACTTCCTAAATCTCTCAAATCAGACCATTTTTTTCCTATTCACTGCCACCCTGCTAGCCCTGCATACCATCTCTCTCACCTGGAGGGCTGCAAAAGCCTTGTAACCAGTACTCCCCTCGCCCACTCATGTCCCTTCCAATCCATTCTCTACACTGTGCCAAGTGATCTTTTCAAGCTGTCAATCTGATTATGTCATCCCTCCCTCAGAACCCTTCAGTGACTTCCTACTGCTCTTAGGAGAGGGACCAAATTTTTAGACAACCCTTCAGGAGCCTGTATGGGCTGAGGCCTGCTTGGGTCTCTAAGCCTTAACTTGTTAACACTCTTCCAGTTATTGCTGTACGTCTGTTCTATGTGTTGTCCCTTCTTTCTGGAACACTCTTCGTGCCCTCCCTCCCTCACACATGTACTCACTCTTAAGATTCCAGCCCCAGCGTCAGTGCCCGAAATTGCCTTAATGCCCCCTGCTCTGTTAATGAAAAGAGAGTTAAGTTTCTGTATTTATAGTCTCATTGCCCTTGATCCTTTCTTCCACAGCATGCATCCCAGGGTGTAATTATCACTTGTTTGTGTGATTATTGGATTATTGTATGTCTCTCCCATTAGATTGTGAGCACCTTGAGAGCAGGGCCTGCGGATGTTTTTGCTCACATCTGTATTCTTAGCTCCTAACACAGCGGCCATCACATTCGAAGCTCTCAGTGAACGATTGTTGAATGCATGATGGGTTGTGGTTGAGGAAGTAGCATTGGGTGCAATGGAAGCATGTGGAAGGAGATCCTACCACTGATTCTGGGGGAATCAGGGAAGATTTCTAGGAGGAACAACATGATTTAAGGTTTGGACAAGAGTCCAACACATAGGATAAGAAGGACTGACCCCAGAGAGCTTAGAAGACTACAAGGAAGAATAATGTCCTTCTGGGGAGGAGTGTGTTTATAGGGAGTTTCTAGTGTTTATAGGTTACATGGTCAGTCATATTGCATCTGCTAATGAAGGTAAGAACTAGATGCAACCATTAGATTTAAAACTTCGTAAGTCATTGTGGGACCTTGGAAAGAACAATTTTAGAGATAAAAGCCAGACTAAATTGAGCTAAGAAGGTAGTAAGACCATGTAGACAAGGATTTTTTTTTTTTGAGATGAAATTAAGACTTGAATATGTTAAATGCTGAGGGGAGGCATTTGCCTGGCATAGATAGAGGGAAGTTGAAGACGAAGGAGATAAATGAAGACTAGAGCCAAGTGTCTGAGGAGGTGGGAGTGGATCAGCTGTGGACAAGAGGTGAAACACTTTGTAACAGAAAAGGAAAAGGAGGAAGGGATGGATGCAGATGATGATCATTTAGAGGCTTAGCGACAGGAAGTTGAGAGAGTTTTCTCTGCTCTTCCCCTAGTAGTGTTACAGAATTCCTTCTGGAAGTGATAACTAGAAAACAAATTTTGCCAATGGCTGTTCCATTTTGTTATGACTACAGTCATGCTATTTTGAGAGTTATGGTCTGAGGTTTGTCATGCACAATTATCAGATTACAAAACAGCTGTGAGCATTTGAGGCCAGAACTTGGCCTCCTCCCCCGTTTACTGTGGAGCCTAGCACATTGTTAGTACTCAGTATATGCCAGGTACTTGAATAATAATGGCAAAGGTGTCTTGTGCTTATCCCTGGGCTTTGCAACCTGCAAGCTGATGCTGAAGAGTAATTTTGGTTCTCTGGCTTCAGCTGTGAACAAGCCATATGAAATTGTTTTCTGCCAGTTAGGAATTGTTCTGGAGTGTTCAGTCTTCCCAATCGCTGAGACTGAGTTGTATGGAAGAAGTGAGCAAAGGACATGGCTGTTGATCAAACTTTGGTTTCACTTCTTTGTATCTCACAACACTTTGTCCTATTCATAGAGTTGCTGTATTCTGGTTTGTATGGTGTGCTTACGTCTTCCATTTATCTCACTTCCTAGATGTGAGAACCTTGGAGTGGGACTAACTCAACCTTTATTCTTCTTTAGTTGTCATTCTAGCATCTGGTACACAGTAGATGATTAACAAATGAATGAATTAGTTGATGAGTAAATAAGTGACTGATGGAAACATATGTAGTACTGTACTGTAGTACTTATGTACTACATATGTACATATGTAGTACTGTAGTACTCTGAACCCTAACTTTTCCTTCTGGACCTGCAGAAGAAGCAGCTCAGGCCTCCTTTGTTCTAGCCAAAGCACCAAATTCTGTTAACATCCCTACTCCTGATGTTAAGCTTACTTTCCTATTTCTATTCTTACCTCACATCCATTTTCTCATTTACGTATTTTTTCTATGTGTCATACATTCAGCCTCAAATCTTGCTTTGGAACAAATTGGAATATAAATGGATAAAACAAATCTGCTAATCCCTGGACAGACACTTGGTTCCAGGCCTCTGTCTCTTTGTTAATGATTTTGTTCCCTCTGTCTGGAATGCCTGAGCCCATCCTACCTTTCCTGACTTTTATGAGCCTGGCAAACTAAGGCACATATATTTTAGCTAAGCTCTGTAAGTTGCAAAGAATAGAGGCTCACTCAAGTTACTTCAAGTAAAAGGTGGAAAGGGTGAAGGGGAAGGTGTGTATGTGGGGGGTTGTGGGTAGGTATTACAAATACCTAGAATTAGAACTGGAAAATTATTGGTTCTGAAACAGATATAGGTACTAATTACTTTCTCTATATCTCTCATGGCCTCTCTAATTTTCTTAGCAACTATATTTCATTCCCTATTTTCATTTCCCAAGCAGCCAACTTTTCTATGGTTTCAGCTTCCTCATAACTTAATGTGTTTTCAGTGCATCAAGGCCACTCTGGCCTCTTCTATCTCACAAGGATCTCCATCAATGTCTCCATCCACCCACCAGTTCTCTGTGTAGTCCCAATTCAAACCCTTGGAGAAGAAATCTGATTGTCCCCAGCTTACCTGTTCATGCTAGGCTGTATCAGGGAGGGATAAGATCCTATGACTCTCCAAACAGCCAAAGCTGTGAGCAGGGCAATTTCCCTTAGAAGGAGGTATTGTCTTCCCTTGGCTCCTCCCATGCAAGGTATAACCTGCTTTATTCCAAAATAACTTCTACATTGCTTCTGATAAACCTTTTCTCATACATTGTGCAGAAAGGGCCTCAGATTTTTTCCAATCCATTGCCTCCATTCAGGACAGATATTTACATTACAAAAGGTTCTGTCCTTTACAAAAGTTTTTTTTTTTTTTTTTTTTTTTTTTTTTTTTTTTTTTTTTTTTTTGCGGTACACGGGCCTCTCACTGCTGTGGCCTCTCCCGTTGCGGAGCACAGGCTCCGGACGCGCAGGCTCAGCGGCCATGGGTCACCGGCCCAGCCGCTCCGCGGCATGTGGGATCTTCCCGGACCGGGGCACGAACCCGTGTCCCCTGTATTGGCAGGAGGACTCTCAACCACTGCGCCACCAGGGAAGCCTTGTTTTTGTTTTTTTTAATAGCACATTTCTGCAATGAATTTTTAAATGTATTATACTTTATGTATAACTTTTAAAGATCTTGATATAGGAGACATAGTCTGGCCATGATGGAGCAGTTCATGCTGGACTTGCCATCCCACTATGAACAACTGTAATCCTGGACACAATATATGAGGCAACTGGTTTGGGCATTCCCCCATTCCTAAGGGAAGGAGAACACCCAACATGAGTCATATGTTTATCCTTGCTTTCTGCCTTGGGTCAGTTTCTTAATCATGGCTCAGGGAGAGAGAGCCAAAGGAGAGCACAGTGATACCAGCGAGATAACCCAGTGTTGGAATTAGCAGGCAATGACTTTAAGGCAGTTGTTGTTGAAAATATATTTATGGAATAAAAGAAAATATTGACTTAAAGGATGGGGAGGGCTTCCCTGGTGGCACAGTGGTTAAGAATCCACCTGCCAATGCAGGAGACACAGGTTTGAGCCCTGCTCTGGGAAGATCCCACGTGCCACGGAGCAACTAAGCCCGTGCTCCACAACTACTGTGCCTGTGCTCTAGAGCCCACGAGCCACAACTACTGAGCCCACGCGCCACCACTACTGAAGACTGCATGCCTAGAGCCCACACTCCACAATAAGAGAAGTCACCACGATGAGAAGCCCACACACCACAATGAAGAGTAGCCTCCGCTCACCACAACTAGAGAATGCCTGTGCACAGCAACCAAGACCCAACACAGCCAAAAATAAATAAATAAAATTTTTTAAAAAAGAGTGGGGAATCTAAGCCCCCAAAATGGAAACAGTAGAAAAATAAATATCAGAAATGAAAAATTTATTGGCTGGGCCTAATAGTGAAAGTGAAGATGGATCCGTTGAAATTATCCAATCTGAAGAACAGAGAAAAACAAGATTAAAAACAAAAAAGACACAGATATAGAGAACAAACATATGGACTCCAAGGGGGGAAAGCGGGGGAGTGGGGTGGGGGGTGATGAATTGGGAGATTGGGATTGACGTGTATACACTAACATGTATAAAATAGATAACTAATAAGAACCTGTTGTATAAAAATAAATAAATAAAATTTAAAAAAAAACAAAACAGAGGGACTTCCCTGGTGGCGCATGGTTAAGAATCTGCCTGCCAGTTCACGGGACATGGGTTTGATCCCTGCTCTGGGAAGATCCCACATGCCGCAGAGCAACTAAGCCCCCTGCGCCACAACTACTGAGCCTGCGGGCGCCCTAGAGCCCACATGCCACAACTACCGAAGCCTGAGGGCTCTAGGGCCTGCATGCTGCAACTACTGAGCCCGCATGCTGCAACTACTGAAGCCCGCATACCTAGAGCGTGTGCTCTGCAACAAGAGAAGCCACCGCAATGAGAAGAGTAGCGCATGCACCACAACGAAGAGCAGCCACCACTCGCCACAACTGGAGAAAGCCTGTGTGCAGCAACAAAGACCCAATGCAACCAAAAAATTAAAAAATAATAAAAAAACCAAAACCAAACAAACAAAAAAAGAGCCTTAGTGACCTGTGGTAATATGTCATATATATATATATCTGTAATTTGTAAGTAGTTGGAATTCCAGAAGGAAAAAGAGGAGGGGGAAAAATAGTTGAAGAAATAATAGTCAAAAATTTCTTAAATTTGGTGGAAAACATAGAGTATTATCAGAAGCTCAGTGAGCCCCAAGCAGTATAAATACAAAGAAAACCACACATAGTTACCTCACAGTCAAAGTACTGAAAGCTGAGGATAAAAATAAAATCTTGGGCTTCCCTGGTGGTGCAGTGGTTGAGAGTCCTCCTGCCGATGCAGAGGATGCGGGTTCGTGCCCTGGTCTGGGAGGATCCCACGAGCCGCGGAGTGGCTGGGCCTGTGAGCCATGGCCGCTGGGCCTGCGCGTCCGGAGCCTGTGCTCCGCAGTGGGAGAGGCTGCGACAGTGAGAGGCCCGCGTACTGCAAAAAAAATAAATAAAATAAAATCTTGAAAGTAGCCAGAGAAAAAATGACATAATGCATAGAGTGGGATAATATGATCGTGGCTGACTTCCCATTGTAAACAAGAGAAGTCAGAAGACAATGGAATGTCATAGTTTATGCACTGAAAGAAAACTACTGTCAAGCCAGAATTCTATATCCAACAAAAATATCCCTCAAAAAGAAGGGTTAAATAAATATATTTTCAGATAAACTAAAGCGGACAGATTTTGTCATCAGCAGACCTTCACTACAAGTAGTACAGAACAAAGTTCTTTAGGCTGAAAGAAAATGACACCCGATGGAAGCTCTATCTATGGGAAGGACCAAAAAGCACTGGTAATAGTAAATATGTGACTAAAGATAAAATACAAGGTTATTTTTGCTTCTATTAATTTTCTTAAAAGACATATGACTGTTTAAAGCAAACATAACACCATTGTAAGGTGAAGCTTGTAATACATACAGAAATAAAATATGTGACAACAACAGGGCAAAGATGAGGTTGTGGTGGTAAATAGAATTAAGACGTGATAAGGTTATTACATTGTGAAATATGAAGTGGTATTTTATTTACTCTTATTAGACTATAACAGGTTTAGGATGCATATTATAAACCTTAGAGCAACCACTAGAAATTAATACAAAAAGGCACAGCTAAAAAGCCAATGGAGAAAATAAAATGAAATACTAAAAAACTCAATTAACACAAAAGAAGACAGAAGATGAACAGAGGAAAAAGCAGATGAAAAATAGCAAACAAAGGGCAATATGGTAAAGACAACCACACCAACACTTTCAATTAAAAGGCAGAGTTTATCAAGCTAGGGGGGGAAAAAAGCAAGACCTAATTATATGCTGCTTATAAGAAATATAGTTCAAATGTAAAGACATAGAAAATTTGAAAATAAAAGAGTGGAAAAACACACCATGTAAATAGCAAGCATAAGAAAGCTGCATGGCTGTAGTATTATCAGAACTAAGTAGGCTTCAAGACCAGGAGTATTTCCAAAGACAAATAGGGACATTTCATAATGATAAAGTGTCGATTCAAGAGGTGATATAAAATCACAAAAGAGTATGTACCTATTAATAGCACTTCAAGATACATAAATCAAAAACTGACAGAGCTAAAGGGAGACATAGAAAAATATACAATGACAGTTGGAGATTTAACACTCTTCTCTCAGTAATTGAAAGATGTAGATCTGTTAACCAACTTGACCTAATTAATATAGAACCCAGGAACTGCACAATGTTCAAAAAATAGACCATACACTGGGACGTACGATAAGTCTCAATACATTTCAAGATTAATATCTTACAGATTTTCATTCAATTCAAATTCAACATTCATCCATGTCAGAAAGAATCTCAGCAAACTAAGAATAGTTTGACCAAAATGGAATTAAATTAAAAATAAATAGCAGTATCCTTAAAATCCCCAAATATTTAGGTATTAAAGAATGCACTTCGGGCTTCCCTGGTGGTGCAGTGGTTGAGAATCCGCCTGCCGATGCAGGGGACACGGGTTCGTGCCCCGGTCCGGGAAGATCTCACATGCCGCGGAGCGGCTGGGCCCGTGAGCCATGGCCGCTGAGCCTGCGCGTCCGGAGCCTGTGCTCCGCAACGGGAGAGGCCACAACAGTGAGACGCCGGCGAACCACAAAAAAAAAAAAAAAAAGAATGCACTTCTGGGGCTTCCCTGGTGGCATAGTGGCTGAGAGTCCGCCTGCCAATGCAGGGGACACGGGTTCATGCCCCGGTCCAGGAAGATCCCACATGCTGTGGAGCGGCTGGGCCCGTGAGCCATGGCCGCTGAGCCTGTGCGTGCGGAGCCTGCGCTCCACAACGGGAGAGGCCACAACAGTAAGAGGCCCGAGTACCGCAAAAAAAAAAAAAAAAAAAAAAAAACATTTCTAAATGTAAAAAAAAGTGCAAGGGAAACTAGAAAACATTTTTAATTGGATGGTAATGAAAATATAACATCACAAATTGGGGGGTCAAAAGATTTAAAATCAATGTTCTAAGTTTCTATCTTAAGAAAATAGAAAAAGATGAGCAAATTAAATCCAGAATAATAGAAGCAAAATCTATTAATCACTTCTATTTATTTTATTAATTTATTCATTTATCTTATTGTTTCATAGAAACAATGAGGAAAAACAAAAGAGAAAATTAACAAAGTCAGAAGTTGGTTCTTTGAAAAGATTGATAAAATTGAGAAAACTTAGCAAGGCTCATCAAGATAAAAAGAAAACACAACAGCCAATACCAGGAATGAAAAGTGAGATACTACTACAGATTGTACAGATATTAAAAAGGATAGTAAAGGAATATTATCAACAACTTTATGGCAATAAATTCAACTTGAATGGACAAATTTATTGGAAAACACAGTTTGCCTTAATTGACACAAAAAGAAATGGAAAATATAAAGACCATACTTACTTAAATAAATTGAATTCATAATTTAAAACCTTCCCACGAAGAAACTCCAGGCCAAATGGTTTCACTGATGAATTCTATCAAATATGTAAGGAATAAATAACACCAGCCTTACACAAAGTCTTAGAGAAAATAGAGGAGAAGGGAACGAGTCCCAACTTACTTGATGATGTTGGTGTAACTCTGATATCAAAATCAAAGCTATTTCAAGAAAAGAGGATAGGCCAATATCCCTCATGAACATAAATGCAAAAAAAATCTGACAAAATATTAGCATATCTGTTCCAGCAATATATAAAAAGAATAATATATCTGACCAAGTGAGGTTTATCCCAGTAAGACAAAGTTAGCTCAACAGTAAATACCCAATCAATATATTTCTTCACACTAACAGAAAAAAGGAGAAAAACCATATGACAAATGATAATAGATTCAGAAAAGAAGTTGACCAAACTCAACATCCACCCACAGAAGATTAGAATAAGGGTCAAATGAGATGATGCACTCCAAAGTGTTTAGTAAACTGAAAGGTGCCGTATGAAGGGAAGGTATTTTTTTTAAAATATTTATTTATTTATTTTTGGCTGCGTTGGGTCTTAGTTGTGGCATGCGGGATCTTCGTTGAGGCATGCGGGATCTTTCATTGCAGCGTGCAGGCTCTTCCTTGCGGCTCACGGGCTTCTCTAGTTGTGGTCTGTGGGTTTTCTCTTCTCTAGTTGTGGTGCGCAGGCTCCAGGGCACGTAGTTTGCAGCACGCAGGCTCTCTAGTTGAGGTGCGTGATTTCAGTAGTTGTGGATCATGGGCTTAGTTGCCCCACAGCATGTGGGATCTTAGTTCCCTGACCAGGAATCAAACCCTCATCCCCTGCCTTGTAAGGTGGATTCTCTACCACTGGACAACCAGGGAAGTCCTAAGGGAAGGTATTTTTATTTTCATCCCTCTGTTGTGACACCCTGAGATTTATAGCTTCCTTTCTGATAAGGACTTCATGGGACCCGGACAACACTCTTTTCAGCTATTCAATAAATGCCCTCAGAATGAGACTCAATTGCCATGTACAGCAGACCATGATAGAATAGTAAAATAATAACACTGCCACTGTTACTTTAGCGCTTACTGAGCACTGGGCTCTGAGTAAGGTTCTCATCATGCATTGTTTTATTTTATCCTCACAGCAAATCTGTGGAGGAGGGCACTAATATTTTTCTCTATCTTACAAATGAGAGAATGAGGATTAGGGACTAAATACCTTGCTCAAGGTCACACATACAGTTCGTGGCAGAGTCAGGAATCCAGCCAAGGCTAACTCTAGCACTTCTGATTTTAAACTCTACCCTGCCTTGCCTTCTGTAGCCTTATATGGGAAGAGTCCCATAGCGTTGGCTTCTTCCCTCTTGGGCTTCCATGGAGGCATGAGCTTGGTCTCATGTTCTTTTGTCAGCATTCTGAGCACTGTGCTAACACTGCATTAATAGGAAAAAAACCACAACCCTCTTCAACTGTATTAATTTTTTTAATTCTTAATTAGCATTTTAAATTATAAAAGTAATGCACATTCACTTTTAAACTAGAGAAAGCCCACACGCAGCAACAAAGACCAAATGCAGCCAAAAAAAAAAAAAAAGTAATGAACATTCACTTTTAAAATATTAAAACCATGAGAATGAGTATAAGGTAAACAGTATTGGTTCCCTTCCCCACAATTCCCCAGTCACATTCCCTGAACCCAACTACTGTCAACAGAATCTATATATTCTTCCAGAAATTTTGTATGTGCATCCAAATACACATACACACACATTCTTAAAGTAAGCAGATGCGTCATCTGTTTATGTAACTTGCTTTTTTATTTAACAATAAAAAAGCTTGGAGAGCTTTCCATAATAATACATAAAAATTTACCTCATTCTTTTAAAAATATGCATAATATCCCATTGAATGGCTATACCATTATTTAACTAGGCCCCTATCAATGAATATTTAGGTTTTTTCCCATTGTAAAAATATCACAAAGATGGTTCCACGGGCAATTTTGTACATACATCTTATGCATATGTATTAGTATTTCTATAGGAAAAATGCAAGAATGCAGAGTTGCTGAGTTGAGGTGTATCTGCTTTTGAAATTTTGGAAGGTATTGCCAAATAACCCTATAAAAATTTTGTGTCCATTGGCATACCCACAACAGTGTATGATAGTGCCTGTTATCCTTCATCTAGTGTTTCAAAATTTTGAGATCTCTTTCAACTATACTTATTGAGCACCTCTGTGTGCTTGAGACACTAGGCTCAAGGATTTGAAAGGCAGTCGATGTAGCTGGAGGAAGATTTCTTGGTGAATTACTGCTCCTTTGGGACTAAGAGCTTTTACCCTTTTAGAAACGGAAACTGCAAGCTGGTGAGGTATTTAGTTTCAATTTAGCTTAATGGAAACCTGTTAGTGAGTTTTAAAATAAGGACCAAGACAACTGAAATGGTAAACGGAGTCTCCTGGGCCCCAGGAAGGAGGATGCAGCAGCGTCTGTGGGTTTGCACTCTTCGAAGAGCTGTTCTTTCCAGGAACAAACAAGTTACAGCATTGAACTCTTGGGTGGACATGTGAGCTGTTGAAGCCTTTTAGTCATCCCTAGGGCAAGTGCTTCCTAGTAAGCAAAGGGCCACACAGATCCCCTGTGGCTGATGGCAGAGCAGGGTCTATAAATGGGAATAATAATGCTACAAACTATCATTTATTGGGCACAGACTCTGGCCAGGCACCACACTATGTATTTTATGTGTGTTGACTCATTTAATCCTCATAACAGGCCTATGATTGTCTTCAGTGGGTATTTTTATGATGCCCATTTAAAAGATAAGGATACTGGCTTCCCTGGTGACACAGTGGTTAAGAATCTGCCTGCCAATGCAGGGGACACAGGTTCGAGCCCTGGTCCAGGAAGATACCACATGCCGCGGAGCAACTAAGCCTGTGTGCCACAATTACTGAGACTGCGCTCTACAGCCCGTGAGCCACAACTACTGAGCCCTCATGCTGCAACTACTGAAGCCCTCATGCCTAGCGCCTGTGCACCGCAACAAAGAGTAGCACCCTGCTCACCACAGCTAGAGAAAGCCCATGCACAGCAAGGAAGACCCAATGCAGCCATAAATAAATTAATTAATTTTTTAAAAAGATAAGGATACTGAGGTTCAGAGAAGACAAGTAACTTTCCTAGAGTCATAGACCTAGCAGATGGCAGAGAAGGGACTCAAACCCAGGTATGGTTGACTTCAAAGCCCATATTTGGGCCCCATGGGTACATCTGATCACATATTTGTTTTTTAAATGTTATATCTTCATGTTAGGGAGCAGCTTAATAATTTTCAATCTCCTTACTTACCCCTAAAATATGTTCAGGGACAAATGGGTTGCTTATACTGTGCAGTAAGTCATATACCAAAACAAGTCTAAGTGCAGATAAATGCCCAGTCGGTGGCAAAAATGATCATCTGTTACATTGACCAGAATTTTCATTTTCAAAGCGCCTTTCCATGGCTGTGGCAGGAAAAGAGTTGGAGATGACGTGGATGCTGTGTTAGGGATTTTGGGATTCAACTCATGGGTGATGGGGAGCCCTTTAGAGGCTTTAAAGCAGGAGAGTGATCAAGTTTATGTTTTAGGATGATCACTTATAGTAACTAAGAGTTTGGGTTCAAATTCTGGTCACCTTTGGGTCAGTTGCTTGATCTCACTATGCCTCAGGGTCCTCATCTGTAAAATAGGAAAAATGATAGCTCCTTCCCCATAAGGTGGTTGTGAAGATTAAACAAGATGATGTACATACATTGCTTAGTAAATGACTGGCCCAGAGTAAGTGCTCAGTAGCTGAAAATGGAGACAGATATAATTATCAGAGTGGAGAGAAACTGGAGGTAGGGAAATCAAATATAGTTCAGCAAGAGGGAGTTAGGGCATGAGTTAAGGGGGTATGAATGGAGAGGATAGTTATAAAGAGTTAAAGTGATAGAATTGTTAGACTTCAAAATAATGCTAGTAAGAGGGTGAATAAAAGGCAGGTATCTGATGGCTCCTAGTTTCCAACCTGGGTGCCTGAATGGTAGTACACTTGAGTGAGATAGGAAATACTGGAGGAGATGCAAGTTTGGGGTGGAAAAAGAACATAGTGTGGTTGGTTTTTAAGATACTGAGTTTGAGTACTCCGTCACCAATTTGAACATGAAGTTCTAGAAAATCTAAGCTACAGAAATAGATTTTGAGCTTCATCACAAAGTGGAAAATGAATCTATGTGTGGGGATGAGAGCACCCAAGGGGAGTGTGTAGAAATAGAAGACTAGGGGGTGAAGCATACATTCTTGGAAGGGTCAAGGATATTGAGAAAGTACTATTGGAGGGGATGGTGACATGGAAATGGAGGTGGAGAAGAAGTTTCTAGAAGGAGTGAGGGAGTCCTCAGCAATGTCAGGTCCTGTAAGAGAAATGAGAAGTGGCCTCTAGGCAGCTGAGTCATTTACCAGTTCCTGCCCTCAGGACGCTCACACCAAAATCTGTAACAATGAGAATAGAAAAATGCTCTACTATGAAGGAGTTCAGGCTGGGACATCTGTTATCCCATTGATCACCAGGGTTACTTTGACTGCCATGATGGTCTCACGGGGGCATTTCCTCTTCCTGCACCACTCCTCCATAGACTCCTTCCTTGACTTAATAGAATAACTGGAATGACCTATCCAAGAGTAGAGGATCTTCATGTGGTCAGTGTATTAGAATGGGGGACCTCCCTTGCTGGAGTTTCCCAGCTGCCTCTCATGTGCACCACAGTATTATGTTTCTTTTCATAATACTATCCCCTTTTGTAGACCAAAACCCAGAGACAACAGAGTGTCTATTTGAAGTTACATTTCATTCTTCATCTCACAACAGCCAATGCTTATGGTGGTGATGGGAGGCGGAGCAGAGCCTTGCTCAGAGTGAAGACAGGAAGAATAGAGGGAGGTAAGAGAAAGGTCAGGATTAGATAATGGACTAGGAGGCTAATTGGGTAGGGTTTGGTTAGGCAGAGATAGTGGGAGCAGGGAGAGAGAAGGGGATGATGGCATTCTTGGCAAGAGGAAAGGTAAAAGCAAAGGTGGGAAAGCAGAGATGGGAAAGCAGAGGCCAAGCTCAGGAAATGTGAGTAGCCTTTCTGGGCTGCATCTCAGAGTGGTGGGAGAGCAGGCTGGAATGGTGCTGTGGAGCCGGATGACAGAGTTCTAAGGGCGAGAGGAGGGACTTTGGGCTTTCTTCTTCTGTGGTTTGACAGCTTTGGGGAAGAACCATCAAAAGCTTTTCAGGAATTCAGCCTTGTCTGTCTCAGACTTCTTCTGGAAGACCAAGGGCCCAAAGTGGCAACCTGACATTCAATCTCCTTTGCCATGGTTGGGAAGTCAGGGCTGTAGCTGATTTCATTGGCCTGTTTTTCATTTATTGTAGTGTGGCTTTTATAGTATGTTAATTGAAATATTTCCAACTGCCAAAACCAATTACATTCAAATTGCCTTGTCAGTTCTTTTATTGCCAGATAAATGTTTTACAGACTTATTTACGGGGGGCAATGGTAACTGGATCTCGTTTCCTACTTAAGCCTGGCAGCTTGGGCTGGGGTTGGCCCTCCAGTACTCTGCTGTGGGCCAGAAAGCTGTTGGATGTTACGACGCTTCCATCTCGTTACCTTAGGGATCAGAGGCTCTTCAAAGGAAAGCAGCTTTCTGGCTCATGTGGCTTCGCCTCAGAGAAGGGTTCTCATCTCTGGAAACCTTGGCAACCTGGCAGAAATCTGAATCCTGCTGCCTGCCCTACCAGCAACAATCCCTGCCCAAGCTGAGACATGCCCTTCTCTCCCCCTGGAATCCCTTTCTCTTCCACCATCAAAGCCTCTCCCACAGACCCTGCCACGGAAGGGTTGTGAGGCCCTTTCCATCTAACTCACTCACTCTGCATTTGGGAAACCAAGGCCCAGAGACCTCCCCAAGATCACACAGGTGGTCAGCAAGAGCTGGGAGCCAAGGTCTCTGCCCAGTGTGCCATGCTGCCACCAACATGTGCTCTTTGGCTTCTCTGCTAGCTTGACCCCTCCTTCAGGGCTCTAGACCTGCTTCTTCCAAGAGCCCCTCCCTCACATCTCCAGCCTCCACTGATCTCCCTCTTGCTCCATCACCTGAAACAACTGTTTGTTCAGTGCATATACTGCAGGGTTTTGGTTTGTGTGTTTGGGGGAACATTTTCCTATCTCTGTTATTGTTCTGCTCTTGCCATTGTACGTGCTGCTTTCTTCGTCTGAAAAACATTTTCTCCACCTGGATGACCCATACTTTTCTTTTGATACTGAGCTAAGGAATAGCCACATCGGGGAAACTTTCTTGTGCACCCAGGCTGGGTAGGTGCCTCTGTGCATTCCTATTGCACCCTGGTCACAAGTCTCTACTGCTGGCACAGAGCAGACTTTCAAAAGAACATATGCTGAGTGAGTAAATAAGGAGCACTGATCACACTCATCGGTTCTCCACGGACCCTGAGAAAACGTGGGTAGGGACCTCATCTCTCATCATCTTTTTTTTTTTTTTTTTTTTTGAGGTACGTGGGCCTCTCACTGTTGTGGCCTCTCCCGTTGTGGAGCACAGGCTCCGGACGCGCAGGCTCAGCGGCCATGGCTCACCGGCCCAGCCTCTCCGCGGCATGTGGGATCTTCCCAGACCAGGGCACGGACTTGTGTCCCCTGCATCAGCAGGCGGACTCTCAACCACTGCGCCACCAGGGAAGCCCTCTCATCATCTTTGTCCCACTGCTTAGGTTAGTCCCCGACCATACTTAGATGCTCAAAAAATGTTTATCAAGTTGAATCAAGCATGCTGCTCTTGAGAACATAAAATTTTAGCATGTTAGAATTGGAAGGTAATCATATCCAATCTTATGCATTTTATTGATGAGGAAACAGGCTAAGGAAAAATATTTTTCCTAGGGTCATGATTAGTAATGGGTTTGATGGCATTCATTCATGTATTCAATAAGTATTTTGAACACCTACTATATCCTGAGACAGCAGTGTACAAAACAAAGTACCCAAACCTTCATCCTAAACAAATGTTTATGAATATAAACTGCCTTCAAAATCCTCTTAATGCCTAGTACAGAGCTGAGCACTTAGTATATAGTTTAAAAAAATGTTTGTTGAACTAGTTGCAAATAAGAAATGCCAGGTGCTAAGTCACCTGGTTGCTCTTCATGGGTCAGTCCCACTGATGCTGGAATCAGGTTGCCTCAGATATAGGACTTCCTTGGCTGGGCACCTGTTACCAAGTATCACTGTTTGTGAGACTTGGGGAAGTTCAATGTCCCTTGTCTTTGAGGTCCCTGGGCAGAATAATACCGTTTTTGACATTTCCATGGAGATTCACTTATGACTTACCTTCTGTTTCTGTTCTTTTTTCAGAGCGTCAACGTGGGCAGAGGAACCAGGAAGAGAGTAAGTGCTGAGACCACACAGTTTCTCAGCGAGAAGCTAATAGCATTTCTTCTGTTGAAATATTAGCTATATATTTTTATTTTATTTATTTATTTTTTTGTGGTACGCGGGCCTCTCACTGTGTGGCCTCTCCAGTTGCGGAGCACAGGCTCTGGACACACAGGCTCAGTGGCCATGGCTCACCGGCCCAGCCGCTCCGCGGCATGTGGGATCTTCCTGGACTGGGGCACGAACCCATGTCCCCTGCATCGGCAGGCAGACTCTTAACCACCACGCCACCAGAGAAGCCCACTATATATTTTTAAAGAAAAGCGAAAAGAACATTAAAATCACCCTTAAGCCTATCACCCCAGGAAACCTCTTAGTTAATGTATGATGCTATGCCTCCCAGATAGTTCTATGCATATGTAAAAATTACATGTATTTATTTTTATTATTTTTATAAATTTATTTATTTATTTATGGCTGCGTTGGGTCTTTGCTGCTGCGCGCGGGCTTTCTTTAGTTACGGCAAGCGGGGGCTTCTCTTCGTTGCAGTGTGCGGGCTTCAGTATTTGTGGCACGTGGGCTCAATAGTTGTGGCTCAGGGACTCTAGAGTGCAGGCTCAGTAGTTGTAGCGCACGGGCTTAGCTGCCCCGTGGCATGTGGGATATTCCCAGACCAGGGCTCAAACGCATGTCCCCTGCATTGGCCGGCGGATTCTTTTTTTTTTTTTTTTTTAAATAAATTTATTTATTTATTTTAGGCTGCATTAGGTCTTCATTGCAGTGCGTGGGCTTCTCATTACGGTGGCTTCTCTTGTTGCAGAGCACGGGCTCTAGGTGCGTGGGCTTCAGTAGTTGTGGCTCGCAAGCTCTAAAGCGCAGGCTCAGTAGCTGTGGCGCACGGGCTTAGTTGCTCTGCAGCATGTGGGATCTTCCCGGACCAGGGCTCGAACCCGTGTCCTGTGCAATAGCAGGTGGATTCTGAACCACTGCGCCACCAGGGAAGTCCCTTTATTTTTAAATAGAATCAAACTGTATGTTATTTTACAATCTGTTTTTTATATAATATATTTAGAGTACTTTCCATTGTCAATAAATATACTTTCATAGCATCATTTAAAATTACTGCATAATATTTTACCATGTGTTCATTAAGGCCATTCCATTATTTTGTTCAACCATGCTCCACTGTTGGACATTTAGATATTTCCTCTTTTCCATAATTATGATCAATCCTCCAACAAACGTTCATTCATCTAAATCTTCAGGCATATCCTTGGTTATTTCTTAACATAAATTCCTATACATAGAAATTTGGGTCAAAAAGTATAAACACTTGTTAGGCTTTTGGTAAATATTTCCAAATTGCTCTTTAGAAAGGTTGTACTAATTTATGGATGTCCATTTTCCCACAACCTCGCCAACGCTGGATATTGGTTTTGTTTGTTTGTTTTGGATTTAGTTTTCACCAGTTTTTGTTTTGTTTTTCTTTGCTTTGTTTGTTTGTTGTATCCAAAATGTATTGATTGGGATGGTTTCCCATTCGTCTTGATTCAGGGTGCTTTTAGTGCTGCTTCCGTCTGAAGCCGCATCCTTCTGTAAGCCTTGCTTTTCCTCCTGCAGGCTGGCAGAGGACAGTAGAGCAGCCAACACACAAAACTACTGTGTGTGCATGTTGGCTAAAGACGGTGGATGATTTTATAGCATCCTGGGCATTTCACATACATGAAGTAGGAATTTGGGCTCTGCACCAGGTGCTTCTTTTTGTGTTTCCTCTTCTCTTCTAGAGAAGGATGAAGGAGATCCTCTGCATGTTCTCGTGGGGAGGTGGTCACTGCCCTTCACCAGTTTTATAGTGAAAAAATTGCATTGTTTTATTTTGCGTATCTTTGATTGCCAGTGAGGGTGAATATTTTTTACTATGTCATGGGCCATTTTGGCAAGGTATTTAACTGTCTGTCAGGGTAGGGGAAAACTTCTAGTTCTAGATTTTTTTGCTCCAAGGTTTTGATGGGACTATGAGGCTTAAAGTTACCAAGTACTGGGAATATTGCTGTAAGAGTAACCTTAAGGTGGCAAATTGGAAGGTAAAATGTGAATTAGAGTTGAAGTAGCTTAAAGAACAGCTGGGTGTCATTTCACAGTTGGTCCTGGCTATTAGCGTCCAGGTTGTATGGGAAGCAGTAAGGAGGAGCCAGCTTTTCTGGCCCCACCACTGGGGCCAAAGACCCACCACAATGTTCCAGCTAAGTCCAGAACCCCAGGGCTGCGGGGGCCATGATCTTCCAGGCAATGAGAACTCTGGCCTGAGCAGTTCCTTCGGGCTCTTCCGTGAGTGGTCTGTTGCATGTTTCGCGTTCTATGTATTGGGACAGAGCTTGGCTTCTGGGAGGATTTGTGAATGAAAGGGCTTTCTGCAGCCCTGCTTGCTTGTCTAAGCAGGTCAGGCACTCTTGATTCTCACATGAGGTTTTTGTCCAGGATGAAGATTCAGGGACCGAAGTAGGGGAAGGGACAGATGAATGCGCCCAGTCCAAAGCCACATTTAGACCCCCTGACCAGCTGGATTTGACTGATGCAGTAAGTAAGCAACATCCTACCATCGCTCCTTCCACCTCCTCCAGCCTCAGAGATGTATTCTGCCCAGAACCTAGGTTGTGAGATGTCTGCTGACACCCTGGGGAATCATCAGAGGGGGTGGGGAGCCCTCTACATTGGACCCTGTTGGTATTTCTCTCCCTTAGGAGCTAAAGGAGGAGTTCACCCGGATTCTGACAGCCAACAACCCACATGCAACCCAGAACATCGTCAGGTACAGCTTCAAAGTAAGTCATCCTCTCGGGGGCAGGGGCCTCTAGGTGCTTCTTGCCTTGGTGACTTGCTGTGTTGCAAAAGCCTCTCAGCTCTCATAGAGATCACCTTTAAACTGAGGTCTTTGCCTGGAACCCTGAGATTTTACATGGAGTTTTCCAGAGATTTTTTTCCAGAGAAGTTTCTTTATGAATCTCCCTTCATTCTTGCTAAAGTGCCCTGCAGAGCCGCTCTTTTCAGGAATCCTGAAGTGAATAATTTGGCAGGAAAAATATTTTTCCAATGTATACAGTGTGTTTGTCACTAACATCAACTATTGGGTCTCCAGAAGCCAGTGTCAGGTCCTATATTAGAACTTTTACATAGGATATCTCATTTAATCCTCAGGTTTCTTTGATATAGGAACTATTTTTTTAATCTGTTTTAAAGGGCAGTTATTTCCTTCTGCCTCATTTATTTATTTTTTATTTTTGCTGTGTTGGGTCTTCATTTCTGTGCGATGGCTTTCTCTAGTTGTGGCAAGCGGGGGCCACTCTTCATCGCGGTGCACGGGCCTCTCTTGTTGCGAGCACAGGCTCCAGATGCACAGGCTCAGTAGTTGTGGCTCATGGGCCCAGTTGCTCCGCGGCATGTGGGATCCTCCCAGACCAGGGCTCAAACCCGTGTCCCCTGTGCTAGCAGGCAGACTCTCAACCACTGTGCCGCCAGGGAAGCCCCCAGAACTATTTTTATCTTTATTTTATAGACACCAAAGATAAATTAGATAAAACAAATTACAAAAGTCACACAGCCAGAATTCAAAGCAAAATTTGAACTAGTTTGATTAACTCTAAAGCAACATTACACAGCTTCTTTAAAAAAAAAGTATACGTATATATACACATACACATACCTATACATACACACACACATACAGAGTTTTGAATATATAATAGAAATCTAGAAACCCATGGTACTAATTTTAAGAGTCAAAAGAGCAATGAAAGGGCTTCCCTGGTGACGCAGTGGTTGAGAGTCCGCCTGCCGATGCAGGGGACGTGGGTTCGTGCCCCGGTCCGGGAAGATCCCACATGCCGCGGAGTGGCTGGGCCCGTGAGCCATGGCTGCTGAGCCTGCGTGTCCGGAGCCTGTGCTCCGCAATGGGAGAGGCCACAACAGTGAGAGGCCCGCGTACCGCAAAAAAAAAAAAAAAAAAAAAAAGAGCAATGAAAATACAATGGAAATTAAACCTCCCTCTCCTGTCCCTTTCCTTGGGGACAACTACTATTAGCAGTTTCTTTCTCTTTTTTAAAAACAGTTTTATTGAGATATAATTTATATATTGAGATAAAATCACCCATTAATTTTTTTTAAAGATGGTATTTAGTTTTAAATTATTAGTGTTTAAGAATTTTATATTTGCTGAATTAGCAGATATTCTCTAGTATTAGAAAAATATATTAAAAATCATTGTGTCTTATCCAGTCAATCATCCATTTTA
Source organism: Kogia breviceps (assembly GCF_026419965.1). NCBI lineage: Eukaryota > Metazoa > Chordata > Mammalia > Artiodactyla > Physeteridae > Kogia > Kogia breviceps. The sequence goes on along the minus strand of NC_081317.1, from coordinate 41,679,670 downwards.
AAGTGTATAATTCAATGGCTTTCAGTATATTCACAGGTTATGCAACTATCACCACAATCGATATTAGAACATTTTCATTTCCCCTAAAAGAAACTCCATACCTCTTAGCTGTCACTCCCCAGTCCTCCATTCCTTCCAGCCTTAGGCAACCACTAATCCATTTTCCAGCTCTACAGATTTGCCTGTTCTGGACATTTCATAAAAAGAGAATCAAACAATATGTCACCTTTTGTGACTGGCTTCCTTCATTTAGCATACTGTTTTCAAGGTTCATCCATGTTGTAATATGTATCAGTACTTCATTTCTTTTTATTGCCAAATATTCAATTTTATGACTCTACCATATTTTATTTATCCATTCATCAATTGATGGACATTTACATTGTTTCTGCGTCTTGGCTATTATGAACAATGCTTCTATGAACATTCATGTACAAGTATTTTTGGCCATGCTGCATGGCTTGTGGTATCTTAGTTCCCTGACCAGGGATTGAACCCAGGCCCTGGCAGTGAAAGCACTGAGTCCTAACTACTAGACCGCCAAGGAATTCCCTTGTGAAATGTTTATTTAACACACTGCTTCTTATTCAAGACTGAGTAGTCAGCCCCCTCCACAAAGAGGTTAGGACAAATCCAGTGTATTTCTTGAGAGGTTCCACTCCTGAGTTGTGCTAATGGCATCCCTTAGGTAGCCTGTAAAGGGGCGGAGGGTGGGATGGGCAGAGAAAAGCTGCCTCGCCCCCCTGAGCTTATGCTGGAGTGTGATACACTCTATGGGCTCCTGTTCTCCTAACCTCTGAAAGAGAGTCTCTTTAGGACTCAGTGTGCCAGCCATGGGAGGCATGTTACAGGCAGAGGATTGGTGTCAATGTACCTCTCTTGCCCACTGGGAAGCTCAGTTATTAGAAGAGATTCCTGTGAGTCAACTGTCAGCTGGGTAGCCATAGGCTCCCAGGCAGGCTCACCTCATGAAACCTTCTAACAGCCTCCCAGGCCTGCCTGGCATCCTCCCACAGAGCTGGCCTCCATCTCATTGGTCCTTCACTGAGATCCAAGAGCTTTAGGTCTCCAAAGCTATTACTTTCCCTTGAAGTGCTGGCCTGAAGAGGCACATGGTTCAGATCTAGGCATGCCTCTCCTCCTTGCACAGAAACAATGGGATCTGAATTCCATCCCTAAACTGAAGAGGAAGGTCCTAGTCACCACTGGGGACAGGATGACAGTGAAATCTCAAATGACAACTATATGGATAATTTATTCCCGTGGGATGCTCCATCGTTGTCATAATAATAGCTTCTATTTTTATTGAGCACTTCTTAGGTGTCAGACTCTGTGTTAATAGATTGCTTTCATTATTTTCAATACTCAGCTATCCTGAAAATTAATTATTATCCTCATTTTGTAGATGAAGAGATTAAGGCTTAGAGTGGTTAAGCCCAAGATCATGCAGGTAATAGGGAGCAGAATCAAAATTTGAATCCAATTCTGCCCACATCCATAGATCATGCTCTTAACCACTGCACTGTCCCATCTTCCCATCCATCTGAGTTACTGAGAGGAGAGAGCTTTGTGGTGACTTTTTAAGGCAGAACATCCCAGTCTGTGTGCAGAAATAGTGATTCTTGCAGTCCTCCAGGGATAGCTGTGTCTGGTACCAACCCATGGGTTGGTTTCCTCTACGGAGAGTTTACCCCTGTGTGCCATACAAATGTAATAATTTTCTCTATGACTTGAAAAGGGTTGGAAATAACTTTTTTGAGAAAGGAAGTGACCCCTGGTCTCAAAGTCAACTTTAAGACTAGGATGCTGATCAATGAGGGGGCAGCCTAGAGGAACAAAACTATAGGCTCTGTGAAAGCAGGGATCATATCTGCTTTTGCTAAGCTTTGTATCTCTGGAACCTAGAATATACTTGACACATTGTGTCTATTCAAAAATTATTTGTTGAAGAAGTAATGAACCCAGTTGCCTGGGCAAGTGCCATGTGAGACTTGACAAGTGCCAAACCCAAATCTTTTCTAGATTTCTGTGATCCTCTTGTATGGAACAGGGGGACTGGGGACTTGGTGTCTCTGAGGATCTATCCAGCCCTGGCATCCATTAAATAGAGTGGAGAAAAAGCCAGGCCAGGTGTGTTTGATGACTGTTTGTGACCTCTCTGAGGTCTGGTTAGATAGGTGAGACAGGATCCTTGGCATGGATGTAGGAGCCAGTGATAGGTAAATCCAGAGCTGCTCAGAGTTGGAAGAATGTATTTTAAAATATGTCTTTGACAGCTACATATAAACTAATAATGAAATTAAAACATTCTCTAACACCATATATAAAAGGAAACTCAAAATGGATTAAAGACCTAAATGTAAGACTGGAAACCATAAAACTCCCAGAGGAAAACATAGACAGAACCCTCTTTGACATAAATTGTAGCAATATATTTTTTTTGGATGTTTCTTAAAGTAAAGGAAATAAAAGCAAAAATAAACAAATGGGATCTAATTAAACTTAAAAGCTTTTGCACAGCAGAGGAAACCATCGCGAAATTGAAAAGACAATCCACTGAATGGGAGAAAATATTTGCAAATAATATGACCAATAAGGGGTTAATATCCAAAATATATAAACAGCTCATACAACTCAACATTAAAAAAACAAACAACCCTGTTAAAAAATGGGCAGAATACCTGACTAGACATTTTTCCAAAGAGGACATGCAGATGGCCAACAGGCACATGAAAAGATGCTCAACATCACTAATTATCAGGGAAATTCAAATCAAAACCACAATGAGATATCACCTCACACCTGTCAGAATGGCTATCATCAAAAGACCATAAATAATGGGCTTCTTTGGTGGCGCAGTGGTTGAGAATCCACCTGCCGATGCAGGGGACACGGGTTCATGCCCCGGTCCAGGAAGATCCCACATGCCGTGGAACGGCTGGGCCCGTGAGCCATGGTCACTGAGCCTGTGCGTCTGGAGCCTGTGTTCCGCAACTGGAGAGAGGCCACAACAGTGAGAGGCCCGTGTATCACCAAAAAAAAAAAAAAAAAAAAAAAAAAAAAAGGCCATAAATAACAAATGTTGGTGAGGATGTGGAGAATAGGGGACCCTCGTACACTGCTGGTGGGAATGTAAATTGGTGCAGACACTGTGAAAAACAATATGGAGGTTTCTCAAAAAACTAAAATAGAACTACCATATGACCCAGCAATTCCACTCCTGAGTATATATCTGAAAAAACCAGAAACACTAATTCAAAAAGATATATGTACCCCAATGTTCATAGCAGCACTGTTTACAATTGCCAAGATATGAAAGCAAGCTAGGTGTCCATCAACAGATGAATGGATAAAGATGTGGTATATATATACAATGGAAAACTACTCAGCCATAAAAATGAAAATTTGCCATTTAAAACAACATGGATGGACTTGGAGGGTATTATCCTAAGTGAAATAAGTCAAACAGAGAAAGACAAATACTGTATGATATCACTTAATGTGGAATCTAAAAAATACAACAAACTATATATATAACCAAAAAGAAGCAAATTCACAAATATAGAAAACAAACTGGTCATTACCAGTGGGGAGGGGGAAGGGGAGAGGGGAAATATAAGGGTAGGGGATTAAGAGGTACAAATTATTAGGTATAAAATAAGCTACAAGGATATATTGTACAATACAGGGAATATAACCAATATTTTATAACAACTATAATTGGAATATAACCTTTAAAAATTGTGAATCACTATATTGTACACCTGTAACTTATATAATATTGTACATCAACTATACTTCAATAAAATTTTAAAAGAATAATGGAAATAAAAACAAAAATAAACAAATGGGGGCTTTCCTGGTGGCGCAGTGGTTAAGAATCCTCCTGCCAATGCAGGGGACACGGGTTTGAGCCCTGGTCCGGGAAGATCTCACATGCCGTGGAGCAACTAAGCCCATGCACCACAACTGCTGAGCCTGCACTCTAAAGCCTGCAAGCCACAACTACTGAGCCCGTGTACCACAACTACTGAAGCCCACATGCCTAGAGCCCGTGCTCTGCAACAAGAGAAGCCACTGTAATGAGACTCCTGCACACCGCAATGAAGAGTAGCCCCCGCCCTCACCACAACCAGAGACAAGCCCACGTGAAGCAACAAAGACCCAACACAACCAAAAATAAAATAAATAAAATAAATTAATTAAAAATTAAAAAATAAAAATAAACAAATGGGACCTAGTGAAACTTAAAAGCTTTTGCACAGCAAAGAAAACTATAAACAAGACAAAAAGACAATCCTCAGAGTGAGAGAGAATATTTGCAAACGAATCAATGGACAAAGGATTAATCTCCAAAATATATAAACAGCTCATGAAGCTCAAGATTAAAAAAACAAGGAACCCAATCCAAAAATGGGCAGAAGACCTAAATAGACTTCTCTCCAAAGAAGACATACAGATTGCCAAGAGGCACATGAAAAGCGCTCAACATCACTAATTATTAGAGAAATGAAAGTCAAAACTGCAATGAGGTATCACCTCACACCAGTTAGAATGGGCATCATCAGAAAAGTTACAAACAACAAATGCTGGAGAGGATGTGGAGAAAAGGGAACCCTCTTGCACTGTTGGTGGGAATGTAAATTGATATAGCCACTACGGAGAACCAAATGGAGGTTCCTTTAAAAACTAAAAATAGAATTACCATATGACCCAGGAATCCCACTACTGGACATATACCCAGAAAAAAACATAGTTCAAAAAGACACATGCACCCCAATGTCCACTGCAGCACTATTTACAACAGCCAGGTCATGGAAGCAACCTAAATACCCATCGACAGACGACTGGATAAAGATGTGCTACATATATACAATGGAATATTACTCAGCCATAAAAAGGAACGAAATTGGGTCATTTGTAGAGACGTGGATGGACCTAGAGACTGTCATACAAAGTGAAGTAAGTCAGAAAGAGAAAAACAAATATCATATATTAACGCATATATGTGGACTCTAGAAAACTGGTACAGATGAACCAGTTTGCAAGGCAGAAATAGAGACACAGATGTAGAGAATACGCATATGGACACCAAGGGGGGAAAGCGGGGGTGGTGGTGGGATGAATTGGGAGATTGGGATGGACAGATATACACTAATATGTATAAAACAGATAACCATAAGAACCTGCTGTATTAAAAAATAATTTTTTAGAGAAAAGAAAAGCAAAAAAAGTCTTCATGAGAACTTAAAAAAAACACCTTATTTCATTTGCTTTCTCTTCTTTCAACTGGCAATGCAATGAAAACTTCAGGTTAACTGAGGATTTAGTAAGTTATAATTCTGTTAATAGATGCACTATCTTAGGCCTTTAGAACAAAGGCAGACTGTATTCTGATTCCAGCTCTTTCAGGGACCCCTGGTCTGACTCAGCCCCTTTCTTCTTAGGAAGGCACATATAAGCAAATCGGCTTTGTGGACCAACTAGCAGTTCACTTCAGCCAAGTCGGAAACCTGATCCCTAAAGACTCGGATGAAGGAAGGCGACAGCACTACCTCGATGAGTTAGCAGCAGGTAAGCCTCTGGGCCAGCCTGAGGCTGCAGCCTAGAGCGTGGTCCCCTTTCTCTGGTCACTCTAGGAAGGAGATGGCTAAGCCAGAACTTTGCAGAGCCTTTTCTTACATAAAGTCTAACAGCTGGCTGTCCTGGGTAGGTCTGGGAGCTAACCCTTGAGGCTCAGGCCAGTGAGAACCCTGGGGAAGGCGAGCTCTGAAAGGCAGAAACCAAGAAGGCCTTACCCCGCCAGGAGATGGGGGAGTGGGCTGGACATTGAGCTCAACACCAATATCCTACCAAGGTTCTCAGGAGTCCGCCAAGGTGGTGATTTCAGAAACAGAAATCCTTGAAGAAGAAGAAGAGCCCAAGGAAGCTGAAGCTGGGAGTCAAACAGATGTGCCTGCCGCTGAGGTTCAGTATCATATTGCTCTCCATCCCACCCCTTTTCCCACTCCAGCTATGGCTGGAGGCTTCAGGGCTGACTCCCTGGGGCTGGGGGCTGAAGGTGAGAAGTTAAGAGACCTCTGGTGCCAGCATCTCTGGCATAATCACTCTCTCCCACTTCCATCCTCTCCCAGGACACGACTTCTCCCCACTCCCCGTCCTGCACCACCCTCTTCTCATAGCTGAGTCCTGGTCCTGTGGGTCTTTCTTTCCAGGCACCTGAGAAAATGGCCAGAGAAGAATCTATGATTCCTAAGCAGCCCAAGGAACGAAAGGTCACCAACAAGTTCAACTTCAGTGAGATGGCCTCACAGACCTTCAACAACCCCTTCCGGGTAGAGCAACCCCCCCTCCCCCGAGCCCCTTCCCCTTGCAGCTCCACACTGTGCATAGCAGGGAGGGAGCAGGCCTGAGCCAGCACCAGCAGCCCTCAGCCTGGCAGGTGACAGGGCAGATGGAAGAGTTTCACTCTTCTGGGGGAGCTGGGAGCATGTGTTCAGGTCCCAGTAAGTCATCCAGGCAGGAGTTCAGAGGGAGTAACAAGGAGGCTGGGTCACTCTACTGAGAGCCTGAAACTTGAATTGGGCCTTGAAGTGAAGGTCAGGATGTGGGGGAGGCCAGAATGTGCCAGGGAGTCAAGATTAGGAGCCAGTCTGACTGAAGTTGATGGTCTCCGTGATAGACTAGCTGGTAGTTCCCTGGCTCATAAGTGTGGAGGACCCTGAGTACCAGGCTGAAAGAATCTCTCAGGGTTTCAGGTGAGAGACTCACATATGTTAAGGCAGTGTTCTCCACAAATCAACCTGAAAGAAGAAGGGCAGAAATCTACAGGGTGGGGTTTCGGCGGCTCCTCACCACCCTCTGTAGTCCCTAAGCTGACGTTCAGTAATCTGGGTGATACACAACAGGGAGGGGGTGCATTCCCCTGGTGGAGTCAGAGACCAAAGTATTAGGGGGAAACCTTCTCAAGGTGAGGCATATTAGCCCAATGGCCTGCCAGGGGTTGACCTCTGGTCCAGCATTGGAGGCTGGCCAAGGGCTGAGTTCTTGCGGATCTGTTCATCCCCCTGTTGGAGTTATTCCTGGTTGAAACTGGCACAATCAGACTTCACTGCCCCTACTTTCTAGCTTAGGCTTCTTCTGAAGGAGCCCTGGATGGAAATTTTAGGCTTTCACCATGTCATTTTGTCCTTTGCCCAGGCCATTCTTTAATTCCCCAATGCTGTGTCCCATCCCTTCCTCAGCTCCAACAAAAAATGCCTCTCCTGCGGATATACCATTGGGTTAAGTGAGAAGGAGTTGAGGGCTTTCTGTGGGTCACCTGTTGTCATTGTTCTCTAGGACCGAGCATGCCAGACGGAGACTCCTCCCAGGACAAACTTTTCAGCCACAGCCAATCAGGTGAGACCCTGGGCCAATCTAAAAGCCATCACTCCCTCCCCCTCTGTATCCTTGTCTATCTCCCTCGGCAACAAGGGAGACTGGCGTGGTCAAAGAGCCCTCTGGAAATCTGCCCTCCTCGTCCACCCACCTCCCCACTCCTTGTCCAGTCTCTGAACTCCAGGCACATGAGACAGTAGGTCTCCACCCAGAGAGCTCTATATCAGCCCATGGCAAGACTGTCCGAGGGGGAAACAGGTATGGCTTCTGGAATTTTCTCCAAACTGGGGAGAACACTCGTTCCCCTGGATTCTCTACAGCCTGTGGCACCTCACGGCTGACTCTGAAGTGTTAGCACTCTGATCCTGCCCATCCAGCAGCCTTAAATGTTCCTGCAGATGCTCCTTCCCCATCAAGTCCCACTGGATAGCCATGCTGATTTGGGCAGGATATGGTGCCAGGTAACCTGAGCTCAGCACCCAACCCTGCAGCTCACACTGCAAGATCCTAGCCAAATCATGTCACCCTTAATGCCTTAGTCTCTTTCTCTGTCAAATGAGGATGACAAGCAGCCTCACAGGGTTGTTGGCGGGCTCTGAATGAACACTGAAGTACAGTGCAGCGTGGAGAACTAGCCCATGGGTGAATTATTAAATGTAAGGTGTGCCTATCTGGCCTCCAGGGAGCAGTGGCTGCTCAGATCTGGGGAGCACTCAGTGCGGCCTGGGGCATTTGCCCAGCCCCAGATCCATGCTGCTTCCTCTGCTACTATCCTTGGGCATCTCTTACTGTCAGAGCCAGTTAGCAGGGGTTCCCTTACTTTTGGTTATCTTTTTATGCTGAGAAGTTTTGATCAGGGTTGTAGACAGCTGGCTGTAGACAGCCAGCCTTAGCCAATATGTTTATCCCATCCCTACAGGGGGAGTCATCTTTAAAATTTCCTAGTTCAGAGTCTCATAAATCACTAAGAAAACTGTGAGCTAGCTGATCTTTGCCCATTTGTCTGCCCTAGTGGAGGTGGTAGGCTGGAACGATACTGATCTCCAGCTGACAACTGGGCCCCTGGGTTGCATGGTGGAAAGCCCAGCCCCGGGGTGCTCCAAGAGCCCCTTCATTCCTGTCCTAGAGCTGACGGCAGGGAAGACAGACACTGAATACATAATTAAGGTGGGCCAAGTAGAGGATACTATGAAGACCTGTGACGGGTTGAAGATTGACTCCTCAAGCCCTAAAGGCTGAAGAGGAGCTGGCTGGGTGAAGATTTTGCCCTAAGATGATCCTTCTCATCTCTCCCTTGCCTAGTGGAAGATCTATGATGCCTACATAGAAGAGCTTGAGAAGCAGGAAAAGACTAAAGAGAAGGAGAAGACAAAGACCCCAGTGGCTAAAAAAATGGGGAAGATGGAGATGAGGAAGATGACATCTATGGAGTCCCAGGTTTGGTGAGGGCTCCCATGGCTCTGTCACAGAGAATGACTGAGTGGTACCTTGGCTCCTGGGTAGACAGAAGCCTGGCTGTCTGTGAGGACTTCACAGACACTTAAGGCAGGATGCTAATGATACTTATGAACAGTTCTTTCCTTGTGGGAAGGTGTGAGGAGAGCTATAACTGCCTCTGGCATTCCACAGATCACCCCAATTTTATATAGGTCTGGAGGCTAGCAGGAATTCAGGATTGTTGGGCTAGGGGGCAGCAGAAGACATGAATGTTATTAAAAGCCTGATGTGCACCCTGGAAGAGCTTGGGAGTCTTCCCAGGGCAGGGTGGCATGTGAGGATAAGGCACCACCTCCCTGGCCAAAATTTCATGGGGTTTGGGAGGGTGATTTTCTCTTGGACCTTCAGTCTTTGGGCTTACTTGCACTCAATTCTTCAGGTCCAGGAGCCAAGTCAGAGCTGATCACAGCTGATCATAGAGTCCAAGCCAATGGGTACAGCAACCCTATATTGGATTTGCCATGAAGCGCTATGCAAGAGTCATAATAGAGGTCATGGTCGGGAGCTTACTGTGGTTGTAGTCAGCATAGGTTTGGAGATCATGGAAGTTAACAGTGATAGGTCACTGCAGGGAGGGTCACCACAGGGAGATGCTGAAGGGCCACATTTGTCCCTTCTGTAGAGAGAGAGCTGGGTCAGGAGCTAGAGTCCCATTATGGAGATCAGGATGAGTTTGACGTGCAGTGGGGAGGGAAGGACAATGTCCACCAGAAGCCAGGGTCAAGTTCAGCACCTCGGAGAGCTCCCAGACAGCTCTCAGGGAGGCGGGTCTGCTCCTCTCCAGAATAGAAGCCAGATCATGCTCTTCCTTTGTCTGAAGTATGCCCGTGAAAAGTCACATTTTAGGGGAGGTTTGAGGGTTCCCGGCCCTGGCTTAATAGGAATTGCCCAATTCAGTTTCATTTAATCACAGAGCAAGCACTTGGTGATCATGACCATGCTGAGTACTGGAACCCTGAGGTGAAAGATAAGTCCCTGCCCTGCAGGTTGCCCTGTCTAGACCCTTAACTTTCCCTGCACGGTTCCCTAGAGGTTAGGGGCTTCAGAGGGGCCGTTGGCCTGGGTCCAGTTTCGCTTGAAGATCCATCAGGGGTTTGGCTCTGGGCTCTGGGCTCTGGGACCTTGGGTAAAGAAACCTTAACTGCAGTCACCAGGACCCACAGACCAGAAGAAAGATCCCTGTGACTGAGACTGAAAACTGTCCTTGGGTCTCAGCTCTACCAGAGTTGGTGTCTAGGGAGGCAGGACCACACTGGGTTCTTCCAGCTTGGCTCACATGAAAGGCTGTGATGCAGGTAGATTCCAGCCCTCTGAACCAAGAAAGACAGTGGAACAGGACACTGGAGGTATAACATAGCCAGTTAATACTTTAGTATTCTATTCAACCTCCCCCCAAGGGAATTGATCTCTAATTGGGAATCCCAAGTACCGGGCCAGGCCATCTATAGAGCAGATTGGGGGTGGCAGTTGCCTTCCCCTTTGCTGAGGCCCAGCACGTGAACAGAGTGATACCCCTTTCTCAGAGACCCAGATCTGACTAGGTTGGTATAAAACTCAAGTGTGTGGGGAGGAGAGAAAGCAGAATAACTTCATGATACTCTGTCGGAAGGTCTACAGTGGTAGATCTCACTAATGGTGATTTGGGTAATGATTTGGGTAAATGTACAGAATGATTTGGGTAATGTACAGAAATGAATGTAAGTTTGTCTTATCTGAGAGATTAGGACAGCAAAGGGGGAAAGGGTTCAGAGGCCACATGTTCAGTCAGAACCAACAAAGAGCTGTGTCTGCTCAAGTAGCATAGTTTCTGGAACCGTACTCTCTCCTCAGAGCGCATCTGGATCCCTGAGTCTCCCAGGACCAGGAAAGGCTGGGTAGGAACTGGCTCTCTGTTTGGGGCTGAGAGCACAGGCCCTAGAGTCCACAGATTTGAGTGTACATCCTGGCTTTGCCATGGAGCTGGATTTTTCTAAAACCTGTTCCCTCATCTGTAGACAGCCTAATGATACCTGATTTGCAAGACTGTCGTGAGAACCCAAGATAATATATGCACAGCCCCTAAAATAGTACTTGCTTGATACTGGTTGACAGGTGGTGGCTGTTAACATGCCATGCATGGCTGATGGAGCTGGGAGGGTTCGCCTGAAGGAGTGCTGACTCGAGGAATGAGATGCTGTCCTCCTACATCAGAGGACCTATCATCTGGCACACAAGTCTCTATGGCTGGAGGACAGAGTTAGGACCATGGGTATAAGACCCAGGGAAGGAGGTTTCAAGCTAACAGGCTGTCTGACTGTACAAGATACTGCCTGACTTGGGGAGAGATGTTTGCCAGGAAGCTGCTGAGGGGGAAGGATTCCTGCTTTGAGTCAGGGAATAGGGGGGACTGGCTGGGACCAGGTGAACTCTGAGAGTTGTGATTATAAGACTCCAGTGAATGTCCTTGGTCGGTTTTCTGAAATAAGCTTGGAGTCGGTTTGAAAACTGATGAGTCTCAAAGGTAGCCCCCATGTGTGACTTTGTAAGTAATCCCCCACCACACTGGGCCGCATGTTTCCTCTGACACCCCCACACCATCACCACCGGGCACTGGGTTACTAACACCATGGTGCTTATTACATTTAATCCTACAACGACCCCATGACGCAGGTGGCATTATCCATCCCCACTGTATCAGAGTACTCTAAAACACAGAGATGTAATTTACCTAAAGTTGCCACTCAGCTCCTAATCTGTGGGATGGGATGGGGATCCAGGTCTGTGTGGTCCCAGAACCCACTCTCTTAACCACTGCCTGACACTGTCAGTCCTGGGAAATCTCATCTTTGAGAGCCATGGGCCTGGCCCTCTGGAGCCCCTCTGGAGGGCTGTCCACTCCACTGGTTCATTCCTGCCACCTGCCCTAAACTCTTTAGGGCCTTCTTGCCAGCCCCAAACTCTTTGCTCCTCTTTTAACCTGTGAAATGGTTTATGTTATGAAATTTCACATAATGATGATCTTATTTTTTTGTTCAAGATGAGTCATTTCCCCCTGACATGAAACTTCATGCTTTCTCTTTGGCCTGGGCCATGGACAGGGCCCTGGGTTAGGAGTCAGTTCTGCCTTGTACTCCCTGTGTAAAAGCAAGTCTCTTTTCTCTCCCTGGGCCTCCGTGTCCTCCTCAACTCTTGACTAAATAAGTTGGACCAGAAGATCTCTGAGAACTTTAACAGGAGTCCTTGTTGCTCAGGCTGGTGAAACTTCTGTCCCCACCAAAGAAGTCTCCTACCTACCCTGTCTGCTGTCCCCTCCAATACCCCTCCTGGGCTCTCTTCAATGCCCTGTCTTGTGCTCAGAGATATGCCTTCCCCAGAATAAGCTCAGGATGAAAGAGCAGGAGGCAGGCTCTGTTCAGGGGCCAAGTGTGGCAGTGCAGACTCCTTGCGCCACTTGTGAGCTGGGCGTTCCCAGAAGAGGATGTTGGGGAGAACTGGGCCTTGAGGCACAAAGAAATACCTTTACAGAGCTATCTGGGGTGGGTGGTGTCAAAGAGGCATTGCTGAACCAGTTGTAAGTCAGGGTTGTGGCTCAGGGCACGACCTTCCAGATGCTGGCTTAGGACCTGTGGCTCCTGTATCTCCACAGAGTGATGACATCACCAAAGTGACCCGAGCTGCTAAAATCATGGAGCGGATGGTCAACCAGAACACATATGATGATGTTGCTCAAGGTTAGATTTAAAGTGCTGGCAACTACTATTATTACCTGTATTAAAAATCCCTCATACCAAACGAGTATCTGAGTGTCCCATGCTAGGTCCTACAGGTGCAAGGGGAGAAAAAAATAATCCCTTCTCTGGATGTCACTAGGGAGATAAGACTTAACACAGGTCAAACAGGAACAATGGCGTAAAAAAAAAAAAAGGGTGTGGTGATGAGATCTGACAATGGTGCAGCAAAAAGTCTGCACATCAGTGATTTCATAGCATCTTTCTAACAATCCTGGGAGGAGGCAGAGCAGAGATTTTTATCTCTTCTTCACACTCGACAAAGCTAAGGCCAAGGCCACCTGACTAGTGAAAGGCAGAGAGGACCCGAACCTAAGTCTTAAGCCACCTAATTCTGTGCTCTGCTCTCTACTCTGTCCAGCTTAGGTACCATATAAGTGATAGAATGCAGACAGAAACTGCTCTGGGGATCCTCAAGAATGGAGGAGGGGAAGGGAGGGGGGGTAGCAGTCAAAGAAGGCTTCAGGGAGGGTTGAGCTGGATGCCAAGGGATAAGCAGAGTTTGAGTGGGAGGTTAGCAGAGGGCAGATGTACTGGGCAGGAGACAGCACGAGCAGTGACTCAGCGGTGAAAATGAATAGGAAAGGACTCTGGGGACAAGGGGCAGCAGGCTCAGTGACCCCGACAGGGGCTGTGTTGGAAAGTGGTGAGAGTTCAGGCTGGAGAACTAGTCGGGGCCAGTTAAGGAAGGGCCTTGAATGTCACGCAGGGAATCTGAGCTTTCTCTGCGGAGAGTTCAAAGATCCTGTCCAGGCAGGGACACAGCCCGAGGAGAGCAGGGCTGGAGGAGGGTACCACTGGGCAGAATACAGCGGCAGAGGCGAGGGTGAGGTTCCGGTGTGGGTAGACTGGGCCTCACTGCACCTTACCCAGAATGCATCATCAGGGTTGGAGAAAAAGGTGCAGTTACAACAGTGAACAGCAAGCACCAGCCTTCCCTGGGAATGGCCTATGTACCAGGCGTTGTACTGTGCAATTTACATGTATCATTTTATTTCATCCTGACAGCCACACTGTCAGGTGAAAACCACTATTATCTCCATTTTATAGATGAGACATTCAGGCTGAAATGTCACCACTTGTTCGAAAACACAGCTAGCGTGAGGTGTGCGTGGCACAGTCAGAGCTCGAACACAGGCCCCCTGGATCCATAGCCTAAGCACTTTAGCATGAGGCCACAGAGCCACTGAGCTGGAAGGGACATTTCAAATAAACACTCAATAGGTCCATGTGAGTGATTAATTAGTGACGAGGTGAAGAAAGAGATTGATTCAGAAACGCTTAAATCCTGGGGGCCTGGGAAATTCTGGTGTCTTTGACAGAGCCAGGGAAACGGAATCCTTCCCATGGCATGAACAGCACATTCCCAAGTGGCTTGTATTTCCCTAAGAGGTCGTGCATTTATTTGGAGCAGCTGCCTCCCCACAGTTGGCAGCTCCCCACTGCTGGCTGGTCTCCTCTGCTGACAGCCCAGGGCTCTTCTTGGTGACTTGATGCTCATTGCTCACCCATGGGACAGAGAAACCAGGGCTGCCAAGACCAGCAGCCTAAACAAGCCCCCTTGTTATCATTCAGGCTGGAAAACGACCTTGAGTGCTTTTCAAAGCTGTCAAAGTACACGGCAGCTGTGAATGAATTTGTCACTCACACAGCTTGGCTTCCTGAAACCCAGACTCTGCAATCAGCCCACCAAAGAGCTGCAAACATGATTAATATCCATGGAGAAATTGGCCTTGGTGAACCTTTTTCATTTATAAGAACACAGTCACATAAGCATTGAACCTTGGTTTTTTAAAATTGCATACACTTTTCCCTTTGGGAAGAAGTGAAAACAGAGAAGTGTTACCAATTAATCTCCTCTCTGAAACGAAGTCTTTTCAAAGATAGTCTGAGCTCAGGAATCTCTGATGTGATCAAGGCTCTTGCCTCTGACCACTCTAATCTTTTTTTTTTTGTCTGAGCTACTTTTGAGGGCTGAATGTAGTCCCCAAACCTCGAAGTGTGGGGCGTTGTGAGAGAGGCCGGGGCCGTGCGTGGGCATGTCCTTGACCACGTTGGATAAGAGGATCATTTTCTAATGGGTTGGAAAGAAGACCGAGAACCATTTCCCTTCTGTTGATCTATTTTGCTGCCTTCTTTGAACAGTCACCAGGTGTCTGCTCTGTGGCTGGCCCTGTGCTAGGCACTGCAGGTCCAGAGGTGAAAATAACGTGCTTCCTGCTCCCCAGGAAGCTGTCTGCCCCGGGGGTGGGGGGGAGACAGGCAAAAGGATAAAGAGAGGCAACGCTGTATTGACACACGTTTCAGCAGACAAGAGGCAGGGATGCAGGAGGAGGTGAACTCTGCTCAGCAAGAAAGTGAAGGCCTCACAGAGCAGGGGAAGTTTGATCTGGATCTAGGGTGAGTGGGAGTTTTCAGGAGGAGCAGGACATTTTAGACACTGTTTGATATAGAGGGTAGGTGAACAGTTGGCTGGAAATGACATGGAAGTAGTGGCCAGGAGCCTCTGTTTGACCAGGGAGCCCCTGTGCAAGGGGAGCCATCGAGGGGTTTTCAGGGAAGTAGGGGAGGTGGTTTATTCTGCAGAATGTGGACTGGAGGAGGAGTGTCCGGAGGTAGAGAGACCAGCTAGGAGGGTGGTGTAAGAGTCTGGGTGATGGCTTTTGGGGCCTGAACCTAGGAAGTGGCTATGGGTCTGGAGAGAAGTGAATGGACTAAAAAGATAATCAGGGGCTTCCCTGGTGGCGCAGTGGTTGAGAATCCGCCTGCCGATGCAGGGGACACAGGTTCGTGCCCCCGTCTGGGAAGATCCCACATGCCGCAGAGCGGCTGGGCCCATGAGCCGTGAGCCATGGCCACTGGGCCTGCGCGTCCGGAACCTGTGCTCCGCAACGGGAGAGGCCACAACAGTGAGAGGCCCGCGTACAGCAAAAAAAAAAAAAAAAAGATAATCAGAAGGAAAACAGGAGAAAGGATGGAAAAAAGATCAGTCAAGGTTTTTACCAAGATTTCTGGTTTAGACAAGTAGAAGGATGGAGGGGGCTTCTACCTAAGTTAGAGGAAATGGGAGGTAGAGACAATTTAGGGCAGGAGATGAACTTGAGCTCAAAGGACCCGTGAGGGAGCCAGGCAGCTTCACTCCAGCGGGGCTTGGCAGTGGATATGAAGATGGACAGACCTGGAATTATTATCCTCGAGGACATAGCCACTTCAATGTAATTTACCTCCAAAACCAACAATGACAGAAACAACAACATTGTAGAGAGCTTACTCTGTGCCAGGTATTTTTCTAAGTACTTTACATATATTAGCAATTAATCCTCACAACAGTCCTTTGAGATAGGTACTATTACTATTCCCACTCTGAAATACAAAGAGGTTAATTGTCTTGGCCAAGGAGGTCCAGACAGAAAGTGGCAGTCCCAGGGCTGACTCAGCCTGTGTGTGTTTAAGATTTTAAGTACTACGAGGATGCTGCTGACGCATACCGGGACCAGGAGGGTACGCTGCTGCCTCTCTGGAAGTTCCAAAATGACAAAGCCAAGCGCCTGGCCGTCACCGCCCTCTGCTGGTGAGTATAGACATTGCGGGAAACCTGGAATCCCTGAGCGCCTGCTGCGTGCCAAGCGCTGAGCAGGGCGCTTCTACCGCACTTAGTCACTTTGAAGGTGACGCGTAGCATTATGGAAAAAAGTGAGACTGGGATTCTTACGGGATCGTCCCAGGTCTCTAACCTCAACAGTAGATGTCTACAGTGTAGTTAAGGCACCACTGTACATGGGAGAGCCATGTCCAGTTCCCAGGCCAAGGGGTTCTTATTTCTTTTGCAGGAATCCAAAGTACAATGATCTGTTTGCAGTGGGACATGGCTCCTGTAAGTAATCTGGCTATTTGTTCATTTTCTCACTCAACCAGCAAACATGAAGTACATACTCAGTGCAGAGCTCTTTGCCAGGTGTGAAAGATACAAGAGATGACTAAGTCTAGCACCCTCAGCGTGCTCACAGTGTAATGGAGAAGACCCACTGTCATATTGGCAATTAGTGCTGGATGAAGGAATATGCCAAAATGAGTCTCGAAGGAGTGATTATGGTAAAGGAAGATGGGGAGAGGACTTCTGGCAGAGGGGGCAGCATATGCAAAGGTCTGGAGGCCTGAGAGATATGGGAGGAAATGAAGCTGTAGAGGGGGACAGGGTTAGCCCCCAAAGGGCTTGGTAAGCCATTCCAGGAAACTTGGACCTTCTCCAGAAGGGAAAACACTGAAGGAATTTGAGAAGGGCTGGGAAACAACCTCTGCAGGGGGGATTTGCAGGCGTGAGACTGGAGGCTGGAGACCAGCTAGGAGACTGGGGAGGCATCCCAAGGAGAGATGGCAGGATCTGAACCACCAGTGTGGAGTGGAGATGGAGAAGTGGATTTGAGAAGGATGAGAAGGTAGACTGGACCAGACCTGGGGAGGGATTTGGTGGTGAGGCCTGAAGGAGGAGAGTCTCCTGAGCAGGCCCTGGAGCAGGCGGGGTGGGGAAGGGGGGCAAGCACTTGATGTTCATCACTGGCCCCGAACCCTGGGAGACCACCGCCTTCCGGGATGCTTCCATCCCCGCCAGGTTCCATCACCCCACAGCAGGAGGCAGCACAGTGGAAACCGTGTGGCACTTTGCTTTCCCTTCATGTTCCTTGGTCCCTGCAGAAGCCCCTGCCTCTGCACTGGCCTGGGCGTTCCCTCTTCCTAACGGGAGAGGGCCCCATACTTCGCGTTAGCCGCAGCTCCCTAGGCGAACAACATGTTTTCTGGCTAGGAGGATTAGCTTCTGCGAACAGAAAAACCTTCCCATTCTCCAAGCTGCTGCTGGCTGGCAGGCGTACAAGCTCCCGGTCTCTGCCCCTCAGACCGCCTGTCCGCCCGGCCCATTCTTTGACCGGTGTCGGGGAGGGAGGGGAGGGCCAGGAGGAGTGGGTGTTTGTCATTCCTCTCAGGGAGAAGCCCTTGGAGCTGCTCCCAGCCTCATGGTCTGGGCCGCCTTTGAGGATGCCCTAAATGCCCGCTTTGTGTCCCCACTCCTGAGGATGGGCTACTGCCAAGAGGGAAGCGCCCACCCCCTCTGGCAGGGAACTAGCACATTCCTCCCCCTCTGCTGCAGCTACTGGGCCGGGAACAGGGTGGGGGGCTGAGCAGGCCCTCCCAGGAGTGGGTGTGGACCCCTCTCTGAGGCTGATCAGCCCAGGCTCTCTGCCCAGGACTGAGGTAGGGATGTGGGGTGCTCCCCAGCAGGTGGGAGGAGAAACTGCTTCAGCTCTAGCCCTATCCTCCTCTCAATGAGGAACAGGAGGGGTCGTCAGCTGGTTGGGGTCATATAGAGGTTGTCCACAGGGGCAGCCTTAGTCAGGAGCAGTGGAGAAGAGTAACCCACCCCCCAGGAATCAATGGCCCCAAGCCCAACAGGCCCAGAGGCCTCCTTTGGGCAGGCACACACCCAGGAAGGGTCTCTTTGTCCTTTGTTGACCACATCCACGTGCCTGGATGGCACTGCTATCAGCTGCAGACCTCCTGGCTGGAGGGTCACTTCCCAGTGGTGTGACCTGGGGCCAGAAGCTGCTCTCAGCCTTGGTGTTTTCACTGGTGACCTGGAGAGGCTGACACCTGCCGGGTGTCATGAGACACGCGGGGAAGAAAAGCAGCAAATGTGCCCCATGAGCTGTAGGAACCACTCGCACATAAAGGACAACCATTGCTGACTTGTCTGGCATTCTGTCTCCTAGCTTTCCTGAAGGACCCTCCGGGGCCCTGAGCAGACAGCGGGGGCTATAGGGACAGAGGGGTATCAGACAAGGCCCCTACCTCTTCTCTTAGAGAGCTGGGCCCGGCAGCGGCGGTGGTATTTGCTGTCACTGGTATGGGAGCTGTTGACCAGTTTTCCAACGAGCATCTATTCTCCAGAGCCTTGTACGTGTCAGCATCAATCTGTGGAGGCCTGAGCAGAGCCAGGCTGGGCTGGAATGCAGAAGGGCCCCTGCGTTCGCTCCTGAGGTCGCCCCTGGGAGTCCCATGCTCTCAAGTGCCCAGGTGCCTCCCTGGAAGAAAGAGGGGCAAAGCTGAGGCAGGCAAAAGGCACCCTAGTTACTGGATGGGGTCATTGTGAGGAGCAACTGGCTCACCAGCACCCATCACACTGGCTTTGGAAATTCCCAGCAGCCAACCTCCCATTATCAGACTCGGCTTCCTGTGGACGGACTCTAAAGTGAGAATTTGGGTTTGTTGTTGGATTTGACCCTGATGAGCTCAGCCCAGGGCTCCTTTTGCCTGGAATTCCCAGATGTTGATTCTCTGACCCAGCCAAATAAGACTTGGGCAGGGGTAGGCATGCATCCTAGGAAGGACTGGGGCCAAGGCTGGTCATCTGGAGCCAGGCCAGGAGCAAGCAGGTGAGGAAAAGAGCCGGGGCAATTACCTGCAACAGCACAGAAGCGATCACACCCGCCTCCCCTCATGGCTGCTGGGTGCCAGATGGTGGATGTGTCAGGCTGGATATAGGGCAGAGACTGGGGTGCCCTCTAGGGCCAGGCTCTATGTCTCAGCAGAGTGAAGAAAGGCTGTCAGCAGGTGAAAGCAGATGTAGGAACACTGGAAGGCAAAGGAGGTAGTCTAGGAAGAGCTGGCCCACGGGGCAAAGCTGGGATGCAATTATATCAGCCTGCTGCACTAAAGGGGTGCTTTCCAGCCCATTAGGCAGTTCACAGCAGGGAAATGGGGACTCCTCGTGATCTGTTGGGCAGGGATGGTGGAACAGATCCTAGACACTGTGTGGTCCTGACTGGCTATCACACAGGAGACGGGGAGGAAGCCTCCCAGCAGGACACATCTTAGAAAGGCAGAAGAGCCAGCTGTCCCTCAGCCCAGCCTCTGAGGGACAGCACCCTCAAAAGGGGCCAGAGTCAGGCCCTGAGTCCCAGCGCTAAAACCATTCCCACTCTGCCCTACCACCTCCTGGCCGGTCCGTCAGCCTGCCCAGGCCAGGGATGCACTTGTAGGGATTTAAATCTTTCCTGATCATTTATTTGTCAGCTTCACTAATTAAGCAGTGTTAATTTCATTTACTGAAAATGGAAATTCATCCACCTCATTTCTCCCCGTTCATCCTCCACACACAAAATCCATCACTCCTCAGCTGCAGGCTGTGTAAAATTTACAGGACTAATTATGTTGTCAGGTCTCTTTGTAAATACAGTCCATAAAGGCCACTGTGCTCACCCGGTTGTAGTGCAAAGGCATTCCCATTGTTAATTACTGGTTAGTTATTTAGGTTCTCAAATGTTTGCCCCATTTTCCCTAAATCAAATTTAATGTCCTGCTTGATGTATTCTGTCTCCAAGGCTGTGGTCTTATTTCCCACACTGTTTAAATATGACTTCTAATCAGGTGAGAGCTCTCGGAAAAGCCCAGCTACCTGGAAGGCTGGATCCAGCCTGGCACCACAGTCTGTGGGCCACACTGGAGGTTTGGAACACTCTAGCACAGCTGTACTTTCTTGGGGGCAGCCTTGGGCCAGTCCCCTGCCTTTGGATACTGAAAATCCTAACCCAAGGGGCATATCTGTTCCTGGAGTCCAAGGTGGCAGGGCTGGGGTGTGGGAAACTGAGGGAGGGTTTCATTATTGTCATCAGAAGAGCTGGGGATCATTGCCTCCATCCCCCTGTCTTCTAGAGGGATTGCTTCCAAACCACCCCAGAAAAAGGTACCATCTGCGGGGCTGTCGGGCTGTACCCCACAGGCCTGCAAGCCTGGTAACTGCCCAGCTGTGAGACCAAAGAAGGAGCCCAGAGAAAGTGACAGAGACACCTGCAACTTATTGGATAGGGAATCTTACAAGTCAGAAGCAAAAGGTCCTGGAGAAACACCCACACCGTGTATGACAGACCGCACACAGGACGTGGCCACAATCCTCGCTGCTGGGGGAGAAGGAGGTTACCATTTATAGGGGGAATTGGCATCAGGTTGGCTCATCAGTCGCCAGGGAAACCAGCAGCTGGGGCAGGGGGCAAGCACGTAGGTAGTTACTGATTAAGTCCTATGATTAAGAGAATTAGATGGTCATGTGAGTAAGGTGTAGGTGAAGCAGGGACTGGTTGATCAGGGGATGTGCAAAGAGCAAGAGAACAGCCATCCTGAGTGGCCTCTCCCTCTGATTCCTAAAAGTGGAGTTTGGGCCAACCTTCCCTGAAAGCCTACTGTATTCGTTTCCTATTGCTGAAGTAACAAATTACCATGAACATGATGGCTTAAAACAACACAAATTTATTATCTTACAGTTTTGGAGGTCAGACATCCAAACTGGGTTTTGCCGAGCAAAAATCAGGTGTCTGCAGGACTTCATTCCTTTTGGAGGCTCTAGGGGAACATCCACTTCCCTGCCTTTCCCAGTTTCGAGGCTGCCCATATTCCATCTCTTGTGGCCTCCTTCCAGCTAGCAATTGCATCATTGCGATATCTGCTTCTGTTGTCACACCTCCTCCTCTGACTCTCCTGCCTCCTTCTTTCCCTTATAAGGACCCCTGTGATTACACTGGGTCCACCCGGATAATCCAGGATAATCTCCCCATCTCAAGGTCTTTAATTTAATCACATCTACAAAATCCCTTTTGCTGTGCAAAGTAACATATTTATGGGCTCCGGAGATTAGGACCTGGACATTTGGGGGGCATTATTCTGCCTACCACAGCCCCCTCCGAGTGCCTTTTTCATGCCTTAATAAGGGAATCATTAAACAACTGCTGCCTTAGAGTCAGCCCTGGGCTGGATTCGTTTGGGAGCCTCAGGAGGAGAGGAGGAGGCCTGCTGACCGACACTGGCTTGGTATCCTTGTCTCTGCAGCTTGGCATCTACTTCCCTCTGACCACTGGCCTGGCTTTAGCCAGATACCCCAACATGCCCTCTGTCTGCCTTGCCTTCCCCGAATCCTGAGCAGAAGCCCAGGCTTCTCCTGACAGCCAGAACTCTCCAGAGTGATCTAGAGCTCTTCCTTGTAGGGCAGGGGTAGAGCCGTGGGGCGGAGGCCCACACTTGGTGATTGCCAGTCCAAGAAGGCATCCATCCATGCTCCTCACTGGACACTACTCTGCCAGGGCCCTGGGAGAGGGAGCTGAGGGCAGTGAGAGCTTTGGTCTATGGTGGAATTAAACCACCCGTCCCCTGAGACCATGGCTTTCTGAGAACCGCCAGATCAGGCTCTATTAGGGAGTTGATTCTCCTCCCCCAAATCTCTTGGATCATTGAAGGTCAGAGTCAGGGAGGCCTTAGAGATTATCCAGCAGAGCAGGGTTAGTAGGAGGCAACTCTCTCACTGGAGAGAGTAAGCCTGCAGGGCCACGCCATGGCATGCTCCCTCACTCCATCCTTTGGTGGCAGGCTAAGGAAAAGATCTGCTCACAACCACCTGTAATAATGCGGTACAGGTAGAGGAGTTCCTGGGGGTAGGGTGGGCACTCACAGAGGAGAGGCTGAACGGTCTAGAAGGCTTCCTGGAGAAGGGCAAAAGTGCAAAGTGGAGCTAAGGCCAGGCCAGCGGCCCTCTCCCCCTGTCTTGGAGTCACACACCACGTGGTTTCTCCTCTCCACCTCCCCTCCGTCTTTCTCTCCCTTTCCCTTCCTCTATTCCTCTTTCCCTTTCACCCAGCCACACATACTCACTGAAATCCTATGGCCTAGAATAACCTGGAATTCCTTCACTGGCCCCAGACCTCAGGGCTCCTGCCTCTTTATGTAATGGAGTGTGGGGTTGGGGGCTCCCATCTGTGTCACTGGGCCATTCGGTCCTGCTGTAGGGAGCCAGGTAGTCTGTGGGATTCAGGACAAAGTACCCCAGGGCCCAGGGCCCAAGGCTCTGTGAGCCTTGAGTCTGATGGGATTCTATCTCTCACTGGGAACTGAGGCGCTGTAGGTGACCTTGATGCCAATGTCTTACTGGGACTGCTGATGATCTGGCTGGTGGCATCATACTGGGAATGATGGCAGGCTGGGCGATGATGTCACTAGGACTGCTGGTAGCCTGAGCAATGATATCACATGAAGACCATTGGTGGTCTGAGTAGTGATGTCATTTTAGGACTTTTAGAAGACAAGATGATGCTATCATGCTGGCACCGTTGCAGGTTAGGGCAGTGATGTCACATTGGGCACACTTAGAGAATGGAACAGTGAGATCTCATAGGGGCCTGGAGACGGGCATGAGAAGATCATAGAATAAGACAGAGTGGAGAGGAAGCCCCTGCTGAATGAGAATTTTTCTCTGCTTTCCTGGTGAGGTTTGGCAGACAAAGCCCTCAACTGGAATTCAGGAAACACATGGTCTAGCCATGATTAGAAGCTGTGATCTTTATGTCAGGAGGGCTTGTTTGGTTGCAAATAACAGAGACCCCCTAGGGCCAGGTTAAGAACGGGGGGCTTACTGTCAGGATGCATGTGGCCTGGGAACGCAGGCAGGACCTCAGGCCTTAGAGTGGCTGGTTGCTCTCCGTGTCCCTGCCTCGTGAAATCCACGCTTCTCTCTGCCAGAAGTTTCCTCTCGTCATGCCTGACTGCCCTGGCCCTTACACATTCTCTAGTCCAGATTCTGGAAGGATTGGCTGTGCCAGTCGCCCCACCACCCCAATAGGTCTGGTGCCCCCTTCTCCTCCTTTCTCCACCTCCATGTAAAGATCAGATTAGTGCCACTACCCTGAGCAGAGTAACTGCAGCGATAAACAGGCTACTGGGTGTGGCAAACACCAAGCAATGGGTCTAATGCACTAGGGGACACCATTCTCCCCTCTGGCCTCAGTTTACCCACCTATAAAATCCGGGGGCCATAGTTCAGTGTCTAGTCCCAGTGGTTCTGTGAGTGGGTCAGAGATGTCCTCACTGCAGAGTTACTAAGCCGACCTAGGGTTTCCAACCCTCCTTTCCTGGTTCCACTGGTCATGAAGGCTCTGTGCGTGTGCAGGGGCACGGGGGGCTGGAAGCGTGTCTAAAGAAAGTGAGTCATCACTGCTGTGCCTCAAGGGGCCAGATGCCGTGGCACAGTGAGAGCAAGTGCGAGGTCCTGCCTGCCTTTGCCCCTTGGTGCCATAAGGAGAGCATGAGTCCTCAGCCTGAGCATCACTCACCCAGCCACCCGGCCTTTCATTTGCCCTCTGGCCCGCCCACTCCCACTCTGTCAGTCTTGCCCGGCATCAAGGCCAGATGGGACATCAAGGGCATCTACAGCTCACCTCTGGCCTGGCATTTAATACTTTGATTACCCAGCGAGGGCTTGCCCATTCAGCCACGGGCTCTGGCTCCCTGTCACCACACTGGGGCTGCTGAGGGCAAGCCCACGTCTCCAGTGGGGTGTGTCTGTCCCTGCCAGGCTCAGCCCAGGGGGAGGCCCAGATCAGGTGCTCAGGATTTGGGTCATGAAATAAAGGAATGGCAAGTGACTGTCACACTGCCTGGTTCAAGTCCTGCGTGGTCTGGGTGGGAAAGACACTCCCCTCAGCCAATTGCAGATCTCTCCCTGAATTCAAGAGTCAGCCCTTGGGGCCCAGCCTGGAGCCCTACGGGGTGAGGTACTGCCAGCTCCCATCCCCCACCTCAAGGCCAGTCTTTGAGATAGTGCCGGGCACAGGGTGACCCAACCTGGCTTTCCTCACTTTCCCCAGAGTAGAAGCATTTTCCTTCCTGGACCACTGCGTGCCCTCCCCGTGGCTCAGGCTGGATCCTCGTACCTTCCACTCCAGGGGCAGCCCCCTCCTCGCACAGGAAGACTCCCGTGCAATTGATCAGGGGAGGGGTTCCTGACAGGAGTCCCAGAGCTGGTGACAGTTAGCCACGGCAAGGGAAGGTGGGCTCCCCCACAGACAGCTGCGCTGGTGGGCAGGCCGGCTGGCCTCAGCTTCCAGCTCTGCCCACCTAAGGCCAGCCTGGCTCCTGGCTTCTCCCTGCTCCCTAATCCTGGCTCCCAGGAAGCATCCGCTGTGCTTGCCGAGTGCCCAAGGTGAGGATACCTGGGACCTGGTCATAGCTGGGCTCATGCCCAGAGCCCAGGGAGCCCAGCCCAGACTGTCCCTGAGCCCAGCCCAGTCACCTGCTCCCTCAAGAAACGGGCAGCCTTGGGAACAAGACAGAGAGAATGACTCAGCGAAACTCACCAAGTTGGGGCTGCTTCCCTATCCTTCCTGCCCATGGGCTCCTCACCTCAGGACTGGCCACCCTGGGAGGAGGGCCCAGGCCTGCAGTGGCCAGGGGCAGAGGAGATAGCCCTGGGGGGCCGGCGGAGCTAAAAGGCTGCCTTAGCATAGGGCCCCCAAGACAGGGGGCTGCTCTACACTTTGCCTTCTCCAGCTCTGGCTCTTCTGAGCTTGGGAAGGGTCCTGGGCTGGTGGTGAGAGAGCAGGAATGGAGGGCTGGGACTGTATTCCATTCAGTGACTGCGTTATTAGGATGGGCGCCAAGCGTGCGGAGAATGAAGGAGTGTGGGAGGTGTTCCCTTGCCATGGGGCGGGCCGGGAGGAGGATGT
This sequence comes from Kogia breviceps, assembly GCF_026419965.1. NCBI lineage: Eukaryota > Metazoa > Chordata > Mammalia > Artiodactyla > Physeteridae > Kogia > Kogia breviceps. Next base: position 41,654,493 of record NC_081317.1, on the reverse strand, counting down.
CTGCTGAGCGTTCCACTGTTGATCACCAAAGGCTGCGCCCAGGCCAGAGGGATAGAACTGTGGCCTAAGGAAGCCTGACTGTCTGGCCTGGGACCTTTTGGATCTGGGAGCATGCTTAGAGCTAGGGCTCAGGCTGCAGCTGGGGACTGTGGGACCAGAGGGTCTGGGAAGATGCCCACAGGTGGCTAGTGTGGGACTCCTACAGGCAATTCTGTGTTAGTCCAGACTGAAGCCCTGTCCTTGGCTGGGGATGAGGGGTACATGGCCATTATCCCAGCACCTAAGGGCATGAGATGGGCTAGGCATCTGAACCCTCTCTGAGGATACTGCTCCTTCCCAAGCCCACCCAGATTCTTCACTTAACAACTCTTTGAGCCTGCAGCCCCCCTCCCTTTCCTGTACCCCAGGGAGACTAAGGAGAATGACTGTCCGTCCCTCAGATATGTCTGGTCACCTTATCTGTTGGATCCTCTCGCGAACCCTGAGAAGGGGGGGTGGGTCAAGTCGCATGATTCTGTCTCACGGACAGAGAAGATGAAGCCCCGAGAGGTCTCGAACGCTCTGTGTCAGAGGCAGAACAGGGCAGGGCTTCTCCACCCTGTGAGGGAGGGGCCGGGGCTTCCCCAGCAGGGACTGTCCAATGACCGTGGCCCTCTTCCCTGGGGCAGATGACTTCATGAAGCAGGGCCGGGGCATGCTGCTGTTCTACAGCCTGAAGAACCCCAGCTTCCCCGAATACATCTTCAGCAGTGAGAGCGGCATCCTGTGTCTGGACGTGCACGTGGACCACCCCTACCTAGTGGTGGTGGGCCATTATGACGGCAACGTGGCCATTTACAACCTCAAGAAGCCCCACTCCCAGCCCTCCTTCCGCAGCTCAGCCAAGTCTGGCAAGCACACAGACCCCGTGTGGCAGGTCAGCCTTGGACCAGGGTGGGTGAAGTGGGTGGGGCTGAGTAGCATGTGGGCCTGGGAGCCAGAGTACGAGGGGCCTTGGGGAGGAGAGGGCCACAGGCAAGGCCACAGGGATGACAGCTACCAGCTTAGAGACCAAGGAGCTGGATGTGAGGAGGGGCAGAGGAGCAGAGGCGAGACGTCAGGAGGCAAGAGGGTCTGTGGTAAGAGCTGGGGTCCACTGCCTCAGAGCTCCCATCAGGCAGGGCCCATCTGTCTGCTAAGGATCTCGGATCTCTTAGGTGTCATGGTCAGTGACTCAGAGCCCGTGGTGGGAAGCCCCCAGGGCCTGATGGGTCTCTGCTGAGTGTGTCAAGGGCTCCAGGGGTCTATGGTCTTCCTCAGCTCCCCACAGGGGCTCTCTTCTGCCATCTGGGCTAGATTTGGGGAACTCCCAGACAGGGGTAGGCACTGCCCGTTCTCTGCCTTCTTGGTGGGGCTGTAAGGCCTGGTAGGTGACATCTGTCCCTGAGGCTTCTGTGTAACACCCATCTTCTCCAGACAGGCATCGAATGGGACCATTACCTAGTCACTGGGGCTATGGTGGCCTCTCAGCTTCATCCTTTACCCAGACCTGGGGCACCCCCTCCCCCGAAACACCCTCCCCAACAGTTCTCGACCAAAGCACGAGCCAGACTTGCAGCCTCAGGAGTTCTCTCCTCTGAAAAGCCCACCTCCCCATTCATCGCGTCCAGGCCCGCGGAAACCTCCAGACATGGGGAGGGTGTCTGCAGAGACTTTAAAGCCCAGGGTGAGGAAAAAGACTCGCTTTGATCAAACTGAACAAGTATCAGCCCCGGCCCGGCTTTCCCAGCATGGGCAGACAGCCCAGGGCCAAGCACGGAGCATCTCCGGGTGGCCTATCCTCCTTAAGCCCAGGAGAGTGGGAGGGGCCAAGGCCAGCTACCCTACTCCCACTCTGCTCTGTTCTCTGAATCAAATCGCAGGTTGGAGAGAGAAGGAGGGTGTGCAGGAGACACAGTTTCCCCTTCGCTGGGTGGGTGCCAGGGACACTGGACGGGGTGGCCTTCTGTTCTCCCACCATCCTGTCAGGAAAACAGGGCTGCTGCCTTTGCAAAACCGAAGACTCGGAGTTCTTGGCTGGAATCAGGGCTTGCGACATGGGAGGGGCCTGCCTCTCACTCCTTTAATGACTTCCTGTTCTCTTCTTTCGCTCTCATTCCCTCCCTGCTTCCTCATTCATCCATTCATTCATCAACTCCTGCCTGTTCTCTCCTCTGGGAGCTGAGGATGCTCAGGGCTTGGGGTCTGGATATGGCAGCCACTGCTGAGCAGGATACGGAGTGTGCTAAGGAGGGCTCATGGGGGCGCTGAGGATTGTCCAGATTGTCTGGGATGGAGACCAGGGGCCAGAGGGCCAGGGAGGTCTTCCTAAAGGAAGCAACACCTAAGCTGAATCATGAAGAATGAGGAAGTATTCGTTAGATGGAGAAGGGTATAAAGGGGTCACGCGTGCACTGGAAGGACACGGGCATCAAGCAGAGGGGCCTGCTGAGCAACAACACACCGCGTGGAGCTCAGTGTGAGGGACTCCTGAGAAACATACAGGAGCTCAGTCATGAGTGTGCTTCTCTAGCAAGTAGGAAGCTAGGACTTTGCATGTTAGTGGTTTCAAATGAAGTGTCAGTACAGAAGCCCGATGTATTAATAAGACGAGAGTGGGGCTGATCTGGTAGGATCAGGGTCCTGATTGCTTGAGGGTCCCCTGTTATCACTCCCTGCGTCCCCTGAGCTACTTTCACAAGGCTCCTAAGAGTTTGTCCCAGCAGAGTTTGAGAATCACTGCCCAACCATCAGAGGGTTTGGGGCAAAGAAGTCCCACAGTCAGGTAGTGTCTTGGAGATGTCCTCTGGCCGCAGCATGAGAGATCTTGAAGCCTGAGCTACAACAGGGGCAATGGAGATAAAAATGAGGAGATAGGGTTGAGAGCTGTCGAGGCAGTAAAATCAAGAACTGGAAACGACTGATTGGATATGGGGAAAAGGAAAAATTGGTGACATTGCCTGGGACTCCGGCTTGGGGGACCCAGTAGGAAATCCATGGATTTCTGGCCAGAAGTTAATATAAGAAGCCAGAGGAGGAGGTGTCCTACAGGCAGTTGGCTGTATATCCTGGAGCTTGAAGAAGAGCCAGGCTGACGAATGAGGTGTCAGAGACATCAGAGTCTAAGTCCTTCTCAACGGGACTGTGTCTTGGGAAGAACGATACAGGTTGTTTTAGGTCTCAAATGCCAGGCTGGGGGCAGAAGGACTTTGTTCTGTTGGCAGCGGGGAGCCATGGAAGGTTTTGGAGCCAGGGAGAGAACTGTCTGTCCGAAGGAGACTGGGTTCCTGTTCCATGGCACAGGCTACCTCCCAGGGGAGCCCATCTGGGTAGTGCAGCCGTGTTCAGGCCCCGCTGTGAAGCCTCAACCACAACATTCTGCAGGGTGTGTGTGTGTGTGTGTGTGTGTGTATTCTGTGCTACACCGGGGAAGGGAAGGGGCCAGGAAGGATATGAGCAGACCCCTGGGTTCAAACACGCCTGCCCTAATCAGTTAAGGCAAAAGAGAAGGGATCGGTGAAACAGGCCTCTGTCTCCTCCCTACCACCTGCTTCCCGGGCATTCATGCATTCTCTTAACCCCACTTCCACCTTCCCCCTCTTGGCCCTCTTTATTCCTACCCTCCCACCTCGACCCCAGGAGCACGTGTGTGACTTGCACACACACGCGCGCACACACACATACATGCTCACTTGCATATGCACACACACCACCCCCCAACTGGGCATCAGGCTGCTGCTAAGTGGGGTGTGAAATACAATTTCCGTGCACGCTGGCGGCCGCTCATTAAACACTTCCCTTGGCAGCTCCCTCGTGCCTCTTATAGCCTGGACTTTGACACCCCCTGTCCCCTCCCCCCTTTAAAGGGACTGCCTTTACACAGAAGAGGAAGTGGTCTCAGCATCAGAGCTGCTCTGACTTGTGCCTCACAAGCTCTGTGGTGTTCTAGGCCCCCCAGTGAAAGCACAAAAGAGCAGCCTGCCCAGACAGACCCAGACAGGACTGGGTCTGCCCTCCTGCAGCTCTGACCAGCCAGGCCTGGGACGTGGCCCTGGAAGAGCAATCCCCTCCCGGGTACACAAACCCCTCAAGGGCCAGGTGACAACTGTGGTTACAGGCAGCAGCCCTGGGTTCCTGTCCTCCCTCACTGGGCCTCTCCTTGTGACAGGGGAAAGGGACAGTGGCCCCAGGACAGAAGGCCTGGAGGGAACTGGAGGGTGGAAAGATCTGGGCACCCAGCCCTGCCCCAGCTCTCCCGGACATGGCTTGGCCAGGCCTCCACATCTGGCAACAGAAACTTGAGCCTCAAGCATGTCATCTTCATAAGACAACAGCTCTGTCTCCCAAACACTTTTGCATATGTTTGCTTCCAGCCCAGAGAAGATGGGTGGGGCAGGATTATTAACCCCAATTTGCAGATGGAGAAATGCAGCTCACATCTGAGATTTGGGAGCAAGGGTCTGGAAGCAGGGGCTAGTGGTGAAGTGAAGTTGGGAACAGAAGAGAGCCTCCTAGAGAAAGGCCAATCCTAGATGGGGATTTCCTGCCCAAGGAAGCAGGAAAAAGCCCCCCAAGAGCCTTACCACCCTGATTCCTAGCATGATGGTAATACTGAGGATATTAGCTAATAATATTTATTGAACACTTCATATTTGCAATGTTCTGACCTAAGGGCTTCACATTCATTTATTCCTTACAACAAGCCCATGCTATTATGGTTCCTGTTTTGTAAATGAGGAAGCTGGTTGATGGGCTCTGTCCTTCCCAGGCCCTGTAAGGAGGTCAAACCCAGAGCCACTGCCTTCTTACAACTGGGCTCCTAAAACTCGACCCAGGGAGGAACCGGGCACCTCCAGTGCTGAGCCCGGACACTGGGCAGTGCCCCGACTGGCCTGTTGCCTCAGGATGCTCAGGGAGAGAGGAATGAATGGAAGGAGGGAGGGCGGGGAAATCAGGGGATTCGGGGATATGGGCTCCCAGAACTGGCTTCTGGACCTCAGATGGGTTCTTGAGGGGCCCTAACCCAACGCCCTAGAGCTCACAGTTTGGGATGTTTCAGGTCAAGTGGCAGAAGGATGACATGGACCACAACCTTAACTTCTTCTCTGTATCATCTGACGGCAGGATCGTGTCTTGGACGCTCGTGAAGGTGCCTGTTTCCCAGAAAGGGTCATGCAGGGGTGGAGATAGGGAGTGGGGGGAGCTGAATGACAGAGGAACCCCCAACCTTGCCGGTCCAGCCCCACTCATGTGCTTCCCCCTCCCTGTGTGACTGCAGAGCGAGCTGGTTCACACAGATGTCATCAAGCTGAAGGTGGAGAACAGCACGACTGAGGGTCTCGAGGGCTTGCAGATACATACAGTGGGTAAGAGCCCCAGTCCCTCACATCCACGCCTGGCCATGTCACCCCAGGCCATGAGGTCTCTGGTCCTCCCTCTTTCTGCTGCACCGCACTGTGCCTCCACTTGTGCCTGACCGGAGGTAATGAGAAAGCCTGGCCCAGTGCACCCAGCCCTTGGCCATTTGCAGACCCTCCCTGTTTATGCAGATCAGGTCCCTGTTTACCCAGATCCTCTCCCTGTTTACTCAATTCCTCCCCTGTTTATGCAGACTATAACCCTGTTTGCAGACCCTGTCCCTGTTTACCCTGACCCTGACCCTGTTTAACTCAATCCCTGCCTTGTTTATCCAGGCCCCATTCCTGTCTGCAGAAGCCCTGGCCCGTTTGCAGAGTCCCAACTGCCCGGGACAAGCTGCAGGCCAGAGGCCCAGTTTCTGTTTGCCTGGCTGGCCCCAGCCCTCTCTCACAAGCACCTGGGCTCAGCCCATCCTGGGTAGAGGAGGTGCTGGGAGCCTCCCTCCCAGAACTAGCCTAAAGCTGTTCCCTCTTCTCCCAAGGCTGTGGCACTGCCTTTGACTTCCACAAAGAGATCGACTACCTGTTCCTAGTGGGCACAGAGGAGGGGAAAATCTACAAGGTGAGGCAGCACTGCCCTCAATGCCGCCAGCTCCTTACAGGGCCTCTTAGACCTGGGAGCTTATCCTTCTCAACAGATCCTATTCAGACAGATCTTAGGGCTCATCAGTTCTGGAAGGCTTCTTGCAGGAACAGAATGCATTTCTTGACCTGCTTGGGTGGCGGGAAGAGTGGCTGAGTGCAGGAAAGGGGATGGAGAATCTAGAGGGTGACTTTGGCCCAGCCCAGCATCCTTCCCTCTGGGTCCTGCTCCCTTCCTGGGAGTGGAGGAGGTAGAGCTGGGAGTGGAGGTTGGGGGGCTTGGAACATTCTGGGGAGACTTCCTGGAGGAGATCTGAACTTGAGCTGAGCTTCCAAGGCCAGGTAACAAGAAAATTTATCTCTGAATACCGGGTTCATCCCAGCCGGCAGCGGGATAGAACTTCCAGGGCCAGTTTCAGCCAAGTCTCAGTGTTAGTGGGTGAACATCCTTCTGAACCTTCATCCACCCAGAAATAGCTCTGCTGCAAGCTTTTCTTAGGCTCAGAGACTCAGAATGTTAATTACAGGCCGCCTCCCAGGAGCCCCTGAGGCCCAGGCAGAGCTGGTCTGAATGCAAAAGAGGTCCCCACCCCCCCTCCCCCGCTCCCAGTGGCCATGGGGGAGAGAGGGAGAGGCTAGTTGGCCACTCAGTCTCCTGGAGGAAGGGTGTGAGGGGCCTGCTGGTCAGGGCAAGAAAACGAATGAGAAATCGTGAGATTGGGACTTGCTTCTGGCTCTGTACCTGCTCTCACCTGGGCAAGGTGGGATGTTTATCACTGCTGCAAGGCTTTTGTCCGTGCAAGTGGATCCAGCACTCTGTCTGCCCGGCCACAGATCTTGCTCTGGACACAGGCGAGACACCACACCTCCCCCAGTGCCCCTTACACCTGCTCTGCCTGGGTTCAGGGAGGGAAGGCCTTTTCTGCCAGGCCTGGAATCTTCTGGGCAGACTTCCCTCACCCTCCAGGAAGACTCCCCTGCCCAGCCCCTTAAGCCCCTCCTTTCTCTCTGGTTGCTTTGAGGGTAGAAATGCAGCCGAGAGCTTGGCCCCAGCTCAGCTGTGACAGTGAGTGGGGCGAGGACAGAAGAGGAATCTCAGGGTCTGACCCTCCAGGGCCCCCAGGGAAGTGGTGGCTGCTGACCTCTTGCACTCCTGACCCCCACTTCCCCACCCTCACCACAGTGCTCCAAATCCTACTCCAGCCATTTCCTCAGCACCTATGACGCCCACAGCATGGCAGTGGATGCTGTGTCCTGGAACCCCTACCACACCAAGGTCTTCATGTCCTGCAGCTCCGACTGGACCGTGAAGATCTGGGACCACACCATCCAGTGAGGGGCCTGCCCTCCCTCAGGCGCCACCCTGGGCTGGGGCTGGCGGGGCTCTGGCACCGTGAGCCCTCTGTGCCCTGAGCTTTCCACCCTTCCCCACTGCAGGACCCCGATGTTCATCTATGACCTAAATTCAGCCGTGGGCGACGTGGCCTGGGCCCCATACTCTTCCACTGTGTTTGCAGCAGTCACCACCAATGGGAAGGTGAGTGCCCCCTTCCCGACCCTGCTGACCCCCTACTGAAGGTAGGATGAGCTGTCTCAAGGTCTCCCTCCTGGAGAGCCCACGCCATGCCCAGGTCAGGTGGGGGAAGGCAGAACATAAGGACTGTGTATCCTCAAGGGCCAGGCCACGCAGGGCCCTGTCAAAAGAGGGATCATTCATGCCATGAGGCCTGGAGGAGAGAGTGGGGCTGTTCACCTGGAAGGAGAGAGCACTCTGGGGGTTAAGATGCCATGAAGAGCAGTTATCTTCTCTGAGGGCCCTGGGGAGGGAGCTACAGGGTGGCAGGTGCCAACTTGATGTACGGAAAAACTTCTGAGCCAGAGTTGATCTGTGACTGAAATAGTGTCTAAAAGGCAACAAGGTCCCCATCCCTGGGAGTGTGCAAGCTGAGTCTGAGAAGGGGAGATGGAAGGGGGTCTATGCAACAATGAGAGTTGGTGAAAGCTCAGAAACAGTTTGTGAGAAAATGCTTATGCAGTACATTTTCCTTTTGGACTTTGATATAAACTGAGAAGCACCTACCAGAAAAGAATATAGTGATTAAGGCATCACCCTCGAGTCAGTCATCTATTTGCTGAACAAATGCGTAACCAAGGGTCAACTGTGGTTCCCAGCTCCAGGCCAGGGCCTGGTGACTCAGGTTCCTGCTGTCACAGAACTTACGCTCCAGTGAAGGGAACGAGACAAAAGGAACAACAACAAAACCCCCAATAGTGTTAAGTGCTAGGCAGAGATTAAAAGAGGATGATGTATGTATACCAATGTTTGTAGCAGCATTATTCGTAACAGCCAAAAAGTAGAAACAACCCAAATGTCTGTCAACTGATGAATGGGTAAACAATAGGTACTATATCCACAAGGAGTATTATTCAGTAATAACAAAGAATGAAGTATTGATGCATGCTATATCATGAATGAACCTTGAAAAATGCTTAGTTTAAGAAGCCAGTCACAAAAGACCAAACATTGTATGATTCCATTTATATAGGTCTGGAATAGGCAAATCTATAGGGACAAAGTAGATGTGTGGTTACCTAGGGCTAGAGGAGTTGGGAGAAAATGGGGAATGACTGGTAGTAAGTATAAGGGTGTTTTGGGGGGTGATGAAAATGTCCTAAAATTGGTTGTGGTGATGGTTACATAACTGTGAATATACTAAAAAAGAGGAATTGTATACTTTTAATGGGTAAATTTTATAGTATGTGAGTTATATCTTCACACAACTGTTATGTCTTTAAAATGAGAGAGAGTGATGTAAAAGAAAAGGACTTGGTGATCTCTTAGATAAAGTGGTCAGGGAAATCTTCTTTAAAGAGGTGACATTCAAGAGGAGAGCTGAGTCACAAGAAAGAACCAACCAGGTGAAGATGCAGGGATGCATTCCAGACAGAGTAACAGCTAGTGCAAATGCCCTGAGGGGAGAATTAGCTGGAAGGGTTTAAGAAACAGGCATGTAGGGTGGCTGGGGTCTAGTAGGCAAAGGGGTGAGAGCCTGAGATGAGAGCAGACAGTGAACGATCTAGAGTAAGGACTCTGGATTTTCTGTAGAGTTCCCAGGGAGACTATTGGAGGATTTTAGAGTTTTTAAAGGTAAGTCTGGCTGCTGCATGAAGGATGGATGATAGAAGGGCAAGAGCTGAAGCAGAAAGACCAGTTAGGATGCTGCCACAGTCGTCTAGGCAAGAGTTGCTAATGGTTCGGACTTAGGATGCGGTAAAAATAAGATCAAACATTTATTGAGCACTGTTTTTTAAAAAAGTTTTATATTTATTTATTTGGTTGCACCCAGTCTTAGTTGCAGCAGGCAAGCTCCTTAGTTGCAGCTTGCCAGCTCCTTAGTTGTGGCATGCGAACTCTTAGTTGCGGCATGCATGTGGGATCCAGTTCCCTGACCAGGGATCGAGCCCGGAGTCTTATCCACTGCGCCACCAGGGAAGTCCCTGTTGAGCACCATTATGACATGCACTGTCTGAACACCTGACATATATTAGTTGGTAGAAAACCTGGCTCTGCCACTTACTGGCAAGTTAGCCTTAAGAGCCTCTTTCTCTTCATTTATAAAATGGGGATAATAACAGAACCTACCTTATAGAGTGGCTGTGAGGATTATAATTCGATGATGCAACCATGTAACATGCCTGCCCAGAGTCTAGTACATAGTAAGTGCTCCATAAATGGCAGCTGCTCTTAGTGTTAATTCTGCATAGACTTAAATTTTTTCCTAAACGTTTTATCCGCATTCCCTCAACCACAGGAAAAACAGAGACACAAATTGCCTCTCACACTGCCTAGGCTTCTGTCAACTTTCCCCAGAAAGTTCAGGGGCAGTTACTCTGAGGTGGGCGACAGGGGTCTCGTTTCCCCAAGTGTGCTGACACCCACCTCTTCACAGACCCACGTGTTTGACTTGTCCATCAACAAGTACGAGGCCATATGCAACCAGCCTGTGGTGGCCCCAAAGAAGAACAAGCTCACCCACGTGCAGTTCAACCCCATCCACCCCATCATCATTGTGGGAGATGAGCGTGGGCATGTCACCTGCCTCAAGCTCTCACCCAATTTGCGCAAGATGCCGAAGGTACGGTTTTGGGGAGTTCGGGCTGCCATGAGAGAAAGTCTCCAGGATGGCAGGGGGTTGAGAGAAAGGGGAGGAGCCAGGGGGTGGCCCCCAGGTTTCTGGCTTTGGAGACCCAGGGTAAGGGTGGTGTCATTGCCCAAGTGAGGAGCACAGGAGAAGCAGGAGACAGATCAGTTCCGACATGCTGAATCTGAGTTACCTGTGGGGCCACCAGGTGGAGACATCAGGTAAGCAGGTGACTCCGAGGACCCGAAGCCTGGGGGAAGCACACGGGCATCAGTGGCTTGTTTGGTGTCATGCAGGCAGGGGCTTGAGGCTTAGTTTCTGCTTCATTGGCTGGGCTTGCACAGGGCTTCTGAACTGGGAGCTGCGGGTCCACACGGGAAGTAGGAAATGAGCCATGAGGAGGGTAACTAGGTCAGCAGCTAGGCAGTCCTCCTTTTGAGCTCCAGTACCTTTCTGGAATCTCTAATGATCCGGAGACCCTGCCCAGAGCCCAAGGGCCCTGAATACAGGCCACCGAGCCCAGAGCCATGACCTCAAAGTCTAGCTCTGAGAGTCCCAATTCAGACTTAAGAACCTAGGCCTTAGAATCCAGAGCCCAAAGGTCCAACTTAAAAATCCAGCGTCCCAAAACCTAGAGCCCAGTCCTGTCCATTTGGGCACTAGGAGAGAAAATGGAATTTGCTTCCTGCCAGGTTCTGGCCCAGGATCAGAGCTGGGCTGGAGCTGGGTCATGTTGCCCTGATGACTGTATCCCCTGGTTGCAGTTTGAGGCATTTGCTTGCAGTTTGATTCAAGGGCAGGGGCCTGTCTCTTTCAACTGCTGACACCTGCCCCCCGGTGCCCCTACCAAGGCAGGGGCCACCGCACTAAACCTCTCAGGCCAGCCTGCCTATTCCCCACCAGGGCCAGGGAGGCAAGGGCTGGGAGTTTGGCCGGGCCTGTAATTGTAGCCAGCTGGGGGAGGGGGTGGACTTGGCTATAAATACTCAGAAGGCTGCTGAGTGCCTGCAGCTGTGGCCCAGAGGCTATGGTGGGCTGGGGGTGGGATGGGATGGGATGGGATGGGGTGCGGGGGGGGGGGGGGGTTGGGTGTGGTCTAAAACTCTTTGCTAAACCCAGCTAGCTGGCCTCAAGGATGCGGAAGAAGGCAGTACAATTTGTGGAACAGATAAAATCTGCTCTTAATTTAGTGAGGAGAGAAACCCAGGCTTGAGCTAGGAGAGCTGGACAGCCCTGTGGGAGGGATGGTGGTGACCCCTTGGGGCTGGGGTATAACCATCACACCTTGAAGGCAGTAGATCTGGGTGGGGGCCTGCCCTGCCCACTTTGACCCAGGGATGCAAGGATCTCCTACAGTCCCAACTCCTCTCAGAGTAAGGCTCAGCATCTATATCTCTGAGGACCTGAGGACACGGGTACCTGGGAATCAGAGGACCTGAGCAGGTGATAGCTGGGGGCTAGTTCTTAGGTGGATTGGCAGTTCCTGTGAAATCACCACCTGACTCTATCAGCAGCCAAGTGATTCTGGCCAATGGAAGTCCTCTGGGCATCCCTACCGCCCCTCTCTGCAGGCTGCAGTCTCCCTGATCTTCCCAAGAGGGCTTGGCCACAGAGGCCCGACTTCCAAGCCCAAGGAGCTTCCCAGGATTGGTGTCAGAGCCAACTTGTCAAAGGGCAAGGCCTACTTTCCCCAACCACTGTATAGATAGAAACAGTTTGGGCAGAACTTGCCCAAAGTCATATAGGGAGTTAATGACAAAGCTGGAACTAAAGGCCAGGTCTCCTGACTCCCAGGAGATGAGGTGAGGGCAAGAAGAGAACACGAGGTTAATTTGGGAGGGAGAGGGGGAAGAGAGAGAAAAAGACATCTTTGTCCTCTGCCTCAGGAATGTAGAGGTGAGCCGGGGAGTGGCAAAGGCACTGCGCCGCACGCACCGGGAGGAGGAGACAGATTTGGGAACAGGCGCAGGGGTCACGCCAGGAGGAAATCTGAGTTCCACAGGGTGTCAGCAGCCAAGATGGGGCCAGGAAGGGGCCTGCTGGCCCTGCATTCTCCTCCCACCTCACAGCCCGGGCCAGATCCAGGCTGGGCCCTCAGCAGGCAAGGCTGGGGCAGGTGCCAGTGGGCACAGGTGGCTGAGAGCACGGGGGCCGGGGCACAAAGGGAAGGCAGGAAATGGCAGCTGCCCCAGCCTAGCCCACACCCCACCACCTGGACAGAAGGGAGTATGGCACTGGTGCTGGTCTGCCAGGGAGCTCTCAGGGCCTGAGTGACACATACCCCCATGTCCCAGCTCTCTTTTCCTCAGGGCCCAGCTTACCAGCTAAAGGATTAGAGTGCCCTGTAGGCAGGGGTGAGGGGTCATAAATTCAGGACCCGCTCTTCTGAGGGACAGTCCCAGCCAAGGACATCTGGAATCACACGGGATACCCCATCAGCCCTCCTGGGTCTCCTGACACCTGCCCCCACCCTGGGTATGTCTGACACAGTGGGCCTGGTCCCAAAAGGTGCCCCACTCCCAACCTGACCTGAAAGTGCTAGGTAACAGTACTAGGTGAGGGCACCTGTGGCTTTGTCCACACTCTTTTTACTCCACAAACACACACCTCTTAGCTCCGTGTTAGGACTCAGCCAGGGACCTTCCTGTGGGAAGGGTGCTCCCAACAGTTAGAGGCCCTGGGCTACAGCTCTTCCTGGCTTCCCCCAGTCCTCCCAGCATAAGGATCCTATGTTGATCTGAGGTTCAGAAACACAGCTGGATGTCTCTTGAAGGCCTCAGCTGGGCCCCTGCCACCCAACCTGGGATGGGGAAGGATCCTGGGGGGGTTGGGGGTGGCAGGCAGGGGTCTGGAATCTAACTGGGAAGGAGAGAGGCATGGCACAGATGCCTAAGCTGGGCTCAGGAGATGGTGCTGGGAAGTAGAGAGAGGTGGCCCATCCCTCACCATTCCTCCCCCATGTGCACTTCCCTTCTCCCCAGGAAAAGAAGGGCCAGGAAGTGCAGAAGGGTCCAGCTGTGGAGATCGCAAAACTGGACAAACTGCTGAACCTGGTGAGGGAAGTAAAACCCAAGACCTGAGGGCCTGGCCCCAGGGCCTGGCCCATGTCTTGAACTCCATACTTGTAGCACCTGATCCTGGTACCCCAGCCCAGTATGTGTGTGACTGCACCCCTGATCAGGTCCCAGCACCTGCCCTCACCACCCTGCTCCAGCCCTGGTCCCAGCACCTCACCCCAGGACTTGGCCCTCAACCACCATTACCCTCTCCTACTTTGCGCAAATAAACTTGTGTCTGGAAGCCCACCTTTCATTTTGCTACAGCAAGGCCCCCAGGAAGAGGAGAAAATCTCAGGGTAGAGCCATAGTTCCATTTATTATCCAGCAAACAGTAGGAGGACCAGAGAAGGGGCCCAGCCTGGACACCCTCCCATTATTGCCATGGATTGCTTCCCCAACCTCAAGGGCCTGGAGGCGCTTGGCCTAAGGGGTGGTGGACCCAGCCCCGACCGCTGGGATGGAGCAGAGTCCAGATGGCCCTGGCCCTAGCACCAACTCATGAACCCCGACCCCAGGCCTGTCTACCAAGGGCCAGCAGAGCCCCTCTTGGAGCCAGGCCGACCAGACTCTGGGCTGCTGGGTCCAGCTCCAGACAGGCTGGACTCTTGAGTTCTGGACCCCAGGCTGGCTGGACCCTGGGATCCCGATTCCAGGTTCCAGGTGGGGTGGACTTAAGTCCCAGACTCTGGGCTAGGCCAAGGGCCTTCAGGGCTGCAGCAGGTAGCTGCCTTCATGGCTGAGCTTCTGGGGCGGGGGCGCCTTCTCAGGACAGGGGCCAGGGCTGGAGTTGGGACTGGATTCGGAGAGGGAGTCGATGTTGGCAGAGCGGGAGTGGCAGGCCCAGCAGAGAATGACCCAGAGCAGCAGCAGCAAGAAGCCTACGAGGCCGTTGCAGATGATGGCGATGAGGGCCCCCTGGGAGATGGCTGCCCCCATGATGGGCAGCACCCTCAGACAAGCACAGACTGAGAAGCTGCCTCAATGGCAAGGCCCATGCCGAGGCAGGACTCTGGTATAGCCGGCCTTCCAAGGAGGCTGTCCTGTCCACACACTCAATGATTCCCGGACAGTGAAGACGTCCGCCTGCGGTTCTGAGCCTGTGCAGGGTACAGAGCAAAGGCAGAGGGTGGTGAGGAGGAAGGGGTGGGGTTAGGCCTAGGAGGAGAGGCACAGAGAAGACAGCCTGCTCCCACACCTCTGGCCTCCCAGCAGGCCTCAGTACCCCACAGAGCCAACACCTGGCTCTGGGCACCTGGATGGGGGTGTGGCTACCGTGGGGAAGCTGCACTAGGCAGCCTATATCTCATTCTCCTTTTGACCAGTGGGCATGGCCTGGCCCTGCCCACTGAACATCCAGCCCTCAGAAGAACTGTGTGAGTGGGTGGGATTGAGGAAGCCCAAGGCCTTGAAGGATGGGCACTGTGACCAGCTTCGGTGTGGCCTGGACACCTCCCCCAACTCAGGACTCCAGCCAGACAGCCCAGGAGACCTCCAGAGGCGCCAGCTCACACAGAGGGAACTTTGTGGAGGCCTGGCAGGCATGTGTGGGTCTGTGTTATCTAAGACTGTGTACCTAGGTGCACCTCTCTGTGACACTGTCTCTCCAGGTCAGGTGCATGTGTCTGTGTGTCTGGCCCTTACTCTGTCCCTTGGTTCCCTTGCCTGGATCTGTGCCTCTGCCTCTTTATACCCACCTCCGTGTGTACCTGTCTGTCTCTGTAGCTCTGTTTATATCTGTCTCTCTCTGTGTCCCCATCTCTGAGTCTCTAAGGGTCTCTCTTGTGTCTCGTTTTTCTCCCATTCTATTTCTTTGTGTATCTCTGTATCAGTCTCTGTGTGTATCCTTCTCCCTGTCTCTGTGTGTATGGGTCTCTTGTGTCTCCGTCTCTCTTTCTTCCCCGCTGTGTGTCCGTCTGTCCCCGTGGACGTGTCTCTATCCCCTCTCCGTGCGGTCTGTCTCTGTAGTTCTGTGCGTCTCTTGTGTGTGTCTGTCTTTGTGTCTGTATCTCTTTCTCCCCGGCTGTGTCTCTGTGTGTGTCTATGTCTCTTCATCTCCGTCTCTGGTTTTCAACGCCCCCCATGCCCATGGTGGGAGGGCCCCTCTTACCTGAGTTGAGCCCGGTGCGCGCCCGCGGCACGGTCCGGGGCAGCGGGATGCTGGGCGCCGACTGCTGCTCGGGAGCCTGCGGGCGGGGAGCAGCGGGAGGCGGGCAGGGGTGACGTCCCCTCCCCCCGGCCCTCCCCCTCGGCAGCGCAGCCTCTGCCGGCCGCTCCCGCCGCGGCGCGACCGGAGCGGCCTCTGCCGCGGGCGGTCTGAGGCGAGCGGGGACCTCCTCCCTCTGGGGCGGCGCCTCCTCCGCGGCCGAGGCCGCTCGCCTGCTCGCACGGCGGCGCTCGGGCGGCGGCGGCAGTCTGGGCGCGGGGTTCGGCTGGGCTCGGCTGCCTTCGGCTACGTTCGGCTGGGCTCGACTGGTCTCCCGGCTGGGCTCGGCCAGGCTCGGCAGGCAGCAGAAACAGAGAAAGAGCCCCGCCTTCTCGGAGGCCAGCGACCGGCGGCCTGTCGGAGGAGGAGCCATCCCTCGCCGCTGCCGCCATTTAATTGGCTGGCCGTGCCAGGCTCCCTTGCCATTGGTTGTACGCCGGGGTGAAGACTGGCCCTCCCCTTGTGCAGGCGGGGGCGGGGGCGGGAAGAGGGCTGAAGGGGCTGCTCGGTGTGGATCCCTCCCCAGGGGGGAAGGGGGCGGGGCCCACCTACTTGTGGGGATTTCTTGCACTTTCAACACCCGGAAGATCTGCACACCCAACATCTGAGAAAGGCCAGAGCCGCCCTACTCCTCTAACCAGGAGACCACCCTTCCATATCTGCGAGAGGTCTCTGTCCCCACCATCTGGAGGGAGGCACTGGGATACAATATCTGGGAGGAGACCGAACCTCCTGGTCTTGGAAGTCCCCTATACTCCTGCACGTCCACTCCCACCTGGGTGTGGACTCTGCATCCCCACTTCAGAGGGTCTGTAGTTGGTTCCACATTCCCTGGCCCCAGGAGGTGTGAGCAGCTCTCCCAAGATAAGTTGTTTTGACACATTTATTGAGTTCCCACCCAGTACTGGTCAGGGGTTTGTACTTCACCCTGCTATGGGGGAGCCTAGGACAGAGAGGAATGGGGTATTCTGAGGGATGGCTCAGCCCTGGCTGGAATAGGACCAGGCATGACTCTCCATCCTAGATATTCCTGACTCCTCCATCCTAGAAGCTCTCCTAAGAGAAAGATCAGCTTGGGCAGGAGCTATCAGGTAGGGCTTCCTACCCTACTTCATATGCAAGTGATTCCTAAGTGTTCTGAGTGGACCCTTTTCTCGTTCCACTGGACATATCCTCCCATGGATAAGCACAGCTCTAAAGCTATACCATGAAGTCTCTGAGTGCTCCCAAATCCGATGTTAACTTATCCCTGGAATTCTAGATGCAGATCCAAGTGCCAACCAGAATCAGGGTGGTGTTGATTACTGGTTCTGCCACTTAACTAACTTTGTGATCTTGGGCAAGTTACTCAACCTCTTTTAGCCTCAGCTTCTTCATCTGTAAAATGGTTTTAGTAACAGCTACCTCTCAGGATTGTAATTCACTATTTATACCAGACCACCCATAGCTCAGCAAATACCAAGTGACACAACTCCAAGGACCACATGGGTAAGGTGCCCCTTCCCCCAGTGAGATCCCTATAAAACCAAGTGCTATCTTGAAAATGAGAAAGGGAAGGGTAAAATAACCTGAAAGACTGAGTCATCCAAACCTACTGAATTTCTTAGAGACTGACTAAAATAAATTTTTAGACCTGCCTGAGTTTACCAGAGTGGATTAATTTTAGTTTCCCCTGCCCCTGTTACCCAGCAGGGTGGGGGCATTGTGAACAAGATCAAATCAGATCTAGGAAAGAGAGAAGACTAATAATATTGCACATCTGAGTGTAATATGAGTGAATTTGTGACCCAGCTGCTGGAGTTCAGATTTTATCCTGAAGACAGTGGGGAGCCACTGAAGAAATTTTGAACAGAGGAGTAAATGTGATCATATCCAGAAATTAGAAGGATGATTTGGGCTGCTGGGTGGAAGGAGGGATTGAAGGCATTTGAGAGTAAAGGCAAGGAGTAATGACAGGGCATTGGAATGAGGTAGGGGAATAGGAGTGGAGAGAACAGGAAAGCATTGAGAATATTGGAGAGTTAAAACTGGCAGGACTTAGGGACCTAGACCTATAGGATATGGGGGGTAAGAGGGAGGAAAAAGTCTGGGATAACTCCCAGCTTGGTGATAGGGATACCGTGATGCTATTTACTAAGATAGAGAACACAGGAGAAGGGCTAAGTTTCAACAGAGGGTTGGGGGTGGAGAGGTGATGAATTCTCTTTTGGATATGTTGAATTTGAGGTACGAATTGGACATCCAAGTTGAGATGTTCAATAGACAGTTGGATAAACAGGTCTGAGGTTCAGGAAAGAGGTCCGGGCTGAAAATAAACATTGTGTGAGTTTCAGCAAAACAGTAGTAGTCAAAACAGAAAAGTGGAAGAACTCACCCAGGAAGAATAGGAACTGGTTTAAACAAAAAGATATATTTATAATCAGATACCTGAAACCTAAAGACAAGGATGCCTCAAGAACAACTGGAACTAATAGACACAAAAGCCATTAGGTTCTCTCTCCACTTATCTCTCTTTCTTTCTGCCTGTCTCCTTCATTTCTGTCCCCTGCCCTGCCCCAGCATTGTCATCCCCACCCCCAGTCTGGCTTCCAATGCTCTTCTGGTCCACGTGGTGAAAAACAAGACTTCAGACAATCCCATAGCTTAACATCTTAATATCTAGGCATCCAACAAGACACTGGCTTCGTTTTCTTTGTTGCAGCTTGCAGATTTCTCAGGAAGTACTCTGATTGGCTCAGCTTAGTTAGATGCTTAACTCTGGACCAATCAACTGGGGCCAAGGGATGGATGAGGATCAAATTGCCTAACATGACCCACATCATAACTGCATGGACACTGGGGTGAGTGGAGGAGGAGAAGAGAGATTCTGAAAAAGAATGGCAGTTGTTCACTATAGTCCATCCTTTGCCCAACACAAACACATTTTTTTCCCTATATGTATGATTCCAAAAATGTCCTCACCTATATAATCCAACCATCTCACTGTACATATGCTAATAAATTCACTTCCTTTTCAGTGGAGGGCAGCTCAATGACACATCCAGCTACTGCTTCTGGAGGTTATATCATAGGACCAATATTCTTCATATATAGGTTCCCTGGGTAATGTCCCTATAATGTCTCTATAGGGTGTGAACATGGCTTCTAATAATCCCATTACCTTTGTTTGAACTGCCTTTGAACTACCTTTAAACCACTCCTCCCCACGCCCCCAATAACCTCCTGATATTTAGAGATGGAAGAAATAGGGAATAAAATGGAGTAAAAAGAAAGCATTGTATAGTGGTCACTATCCAGAACATTGTCTATAATATTTTGGCCATGAATAACAATGAAAAGGATGGGACTAGGAAATCTCTTGGCAGCTGTGTGTTGACTCACTTCTTTGGCTGCAGAGTTCCTCCATCAGCCAATCTGGCTGCCCCAGGTTTTGCCCACAAAGACAAGATTTCTTACCCAGTGCTCTGAGAGCACCATTGTGGAGGATTTCTCTGTGGGGTACTCTACTGATTAGCACTACACTTTCTGGTAGTGTCTTAGGGATTTTCCTGGAATTGAGCAATCACAGATCTCTGCATTTATGAGGATTGGGTATGGTTTTATTTTTCCTCCCAGATGATACAATTCTTTTACAACTATTCTTTTAAAATCAGCCATCTGTCAGTTTCATCTGTGGGGGGGTGGGGAGAATACCTTTGGCTAATACTATTTCATTGATTCTAAGGCACATTTTTTTCTAGTTTAAACAACTCTGAAATCAGAATATGTCTTACAATTAATGGCATGTAATAGTTTTTAAGCCTCTTTTTTTTAGTAATTCATATTATTCATTTAGTAATTCAAATAACTTGCGTCTTATAATTGATGGAACATGTGATTTACTAAATATAGAAATTTTATCAGAGTTCTTTATCACAAATAATAGAATCCACTGGATAGTTGAAGCATAAAAGGGATTTGTTAAAAGATATTAGCTCAGAATTGTTAGGAGGGCTAGGGAAATGGACTTGAGGATAAGTTTCTAGGAACAACACCCAAACCACACCATACAACCTGATGAGGAAATCACAGTCATTACCACTCCAAATACTAAGCTCTATGGCACTTCTGTGGTAAGAACTCAGTTTTGCAACCACTAGGAAACCAGTGCTGTTACTACTACCATTCCCCAAAGCTAGATACTTGTGCTACACGAAAATGAAGTCCTATGTCCAACCTGCTTCCTTTCTTCATCAGTCAGAATTCATTAGGTAACACAGTAGTTACAAACAACCCCCAGATCTTACTGGCTTAAAATAGCAAAGATGTATTTCTTGCTCAGCTACAGTTCTAGCATGGGTGAAGGGGGGAGGAAGAGTCTTGCTCACTGTGGTCACTCAAGGATCTAAGCTTTTGGAAGCTCCACCATCTTACAATGATGCCACCTTCTTGATATGAACCTTCAGAGTTGGCTGTGGCAGAAGAGAGTGAGGGAAAATGTGTACTGGCTTCTGCTCACATTGCATTGATCAAAACAAATCTCAGGCTTCCCTGGTGTTGCAGTAGTTAAGAATCCACCTGCCATTTCAGGGGACACAGGTTCGAGCCCTGGTCCAGGAAGATCCCACATGCCACGGAGCAACTAAGCCCGTGCACTACAACCACTGAGCCTGCTCTCTAGAGCCTGCGAGCCACAACTACTGAGCCCACGTCCCACAACTACTGAAGCCCGCACGCCTAGAGCCCGTGCTCTGCAACAAGAGAAGCCACCACAATGAGAAGCCCGCGCACCGCAGTGAAGAGTGGCCCCCGCTCACCGCAACTACAGAAAGCCCACACGCTGCAACTACAGAAAGCCCATGCGCAGCAACGAAGACCCAACACAGCCAAAAATAAAATAAATAAATTTATAAAAAAAACAAAAAACAAAAACAAATCTTGTGGCCACAAGTGCAATCCTCCTGGTGCTTAGAAGGAGAGGAGAACCAGAAATATTGGTGAACTTTGGTGATATTTACCTTGCTTATATTGCTCACTTCCAATCAAAATCTCGCATGGGGGAAGTAGCCTGCCTATAGACAAGCTGCAAGGGGTGCTGGGAATTTTAGTTCTGACTTCTGTACTGAGGAGGCTAGGCTTTAAAATGGGAATTTTCCCATATAGAAAAACTATTTAAAAGTTGAAAACATCCATGAATACAACAGATTTCCACTTCCATAATCAATACTAGAATTCTGTATGACCATGCTCTGAATCTTCAGGTTTGCCAAGAAGATGCAAGGTCTTTGCAAGCTCTTGGAGCAGTTTCCCTTTTTTAGCACTACATCTGGGGGCTCTTTCAATCTCTCTGACTATGGCTTCTGGCTTCATGAGACATCTTAGCCTGGAGTAACAGGACTGGAAACCTTTCTTCTTCAACCTGCCCTTGAATGATGCCTTTGCCTCACCTGCATTCCATTCAACTCATTTTACGATGAGAGGCACCATCACATGGCATGGAAGGGAAAATCCAAAATGGTGGTCTGCAAGCAGTTAGAGGACAACCGACTAAGTGTTAACTTATTTACCTTGGATAACGAAACGTGTATCATTCTTGACCTCAGACTGCTAGGAGCTAGATCATTATGCACCTTGCTGAACTGTAGACGCTGAGTTATTGGCCGTTCACTGATATTGATGCCCTGATTAGGAAACTGAGAGGTCCCAGAAATCAGGATGGAGGTACATTGGAAGAGCCAGAGGAATTGAACAAGCCCTGCTTTTTGTCTCCACCTTGCCTTCTCTTTCTCCTTTTTTCTCTCCTGACAAGCTTCTTATGCTTTCTCAGTCCACATAATAATAATAACAAACCCAGCTTCTGACAGTTCTCAATTTTATAGCTTACATCCAGGTACCTAACAAAATGTTGGCTCATCTCTTTCAGTTCCAGTTCAGGCTTATTCTTCTCAGTTCCAGCTCCAAAATTTCTAGGGACTGGCTCTCATCAGCCTGGCTTTGGTCAGATGCCATTCCCTGCACCCGTGACCTGTGGAGGGGGTGGGCCGTGGGGTCATAGGATGGTGATTCCCATGATAACCATATGAGTTCCCACCAGAAGGGAAACAAAACATAAAAGAGGATACCATACTAACGTTCATGGATCCAGGGGAAAAGATAAATATTCAACGTAAATAAGGAAGAAGCTCTCAGAGAGAAGGAAAACTGGGAGGGAACATAGTTTTAAGGAAGCCAAGAAAGTACAGAGGTTCAAGAAGGAGGGAGAGGTCAGCAATTCAAAATGTCAAAGTAGGTCCAGTAGTTTATAGAAAGGGACCATTGGATTTAAAAACAAGGAGGTTGTTGATTATCTTGGCAAGAAGTCATTGCAGTGGACAGTAGAGATGGGGTATGTGGTGGACACCAGATTTTAGTGGTTTCATGAGTAAGAAATGGATGCAGTATAGATGATTGACTGGAAAGGTTAGGTGGAAGGAGAATAGATACAGAAGGATGTAGAATTAGAGGAAGTTTTCTTTTTTTTCTAAAAATTTCTTTTGTGTTTCTTACACAGGCATGTTTAAATACTGGTGAGAAGGAACCAGGAGGAAGGATATAATTGATAGCTATTTTTATCATTATTCTCTATCTCCCCTGGGCTGTACAGATCCAGGCATGCAGGGAGAGGGATGGAAGCTAAGGCCCTGGCAGAAGGTGTGAACCACTTCAACTTTGCCTAGGCCACACTGGAAAGTAGGGCAGAGAGAGGAGGTGCCTGGCCTCAGCATTGGGTGACCCAGGTTGGGGCCCAGGGAGCACCCAAGGCCCTGGGATCGTACCATGGTCTGTGCCCAGACAGAGAGGCCTTGTGTAGAGAACAAAGGGGCCCAGGGCTGGAGCCAGCACGTTGGGGGCAGGGTAGACACAAAGCAGTTACACTCTGGGACAGGCAAACTTGCCATGTGCTCTGGTTCCCATCTCAGAAGCGTGCCTGTCGCTGCCCCCTCCCCACTTACTCCTTCCTCCTCATCCCTGCCAAGCAGTCACCTGCTTTCTCAGCTCCACTTCCCCGCCTCCCATCACTCCACAGCCACTGCCCCCAACTTCTGCTCTCAGCATCCCTGAAGCTGGCTGACCAAGGTCACTTTCATCTCCTTGTCACAGCCAATGAATACTTTTCTGCCTTTATCATTGTTGACTTCTTGGCAGCAGTGAGGCTGTTGAGCAGTGAGGCCCTTCTTGAAACCCTACCTTTCCTTGTCTTCCACAAAGCCACTCTCTCTGGGAACGTTTATTCCTCCTCCTAAAATGACAACTATTGTTTATGAAGCACCCGGAGCTGTACATGCATCACAGATATCCCTCACCTTCATACAGACCAGGTCCATGGAGCAGATGAGGGAACCGGGGATCAAGGCAATCAGGGGGCTTTTCTAAGGCTCCACAGCGACAGTGATAGCCTGGATTAAAACCCGAATTTGCTGCATTGCCCCCAGCTCCGGCATGCTGCTTGGCTGCCTCACCTCTCTGGCCCCTCCTCAGCCTCCTTGGTGGGCTGTGCTCTCTGCACCCACTCCCCTCCCCTCCCCTCCCCTGCTGCTGCTGTTGTTACAATATTAAGAGCTAAGATTTATGGAGTGTTTACAACATAGTAGGCACTGTGCTAAGTTCTTTATACACATCATCTCATAAAATCCTTACAACCCTATGAGGTAGGTGCTGTTTTCCCATTTTCCACTTAAGGAAACTGAGCCTTAGAGAGATTAATCACCTTGTCCCAGGTCAAAAGGAGCCCAGGTTTTTCTGACCCCAGAGCACATTCTTGTAACAACTGGCCAGATGGTTTCGTGCCTTACAGTTGACATGTCTACATCTGACCTCGGCTACCCCTGACGTGCTATGTAACCGCAGGCAAGTGATTGAATGTCTGAGCCATGGTTATTATCAACTTCCTCAGAGTCTGTACTCCTTCTGTGCTCACCAGTTCAATAAACAGTCCTACCATCTTCCAAATCAACAGGGGTTGCAAGTGACTCTTCCCTCTCCCTTCCCTCTCCACCCCACATTTATCAAGACATGGGGTGGAGAGGGAAGGGAGAGGGAAGACTGTGTGCTCTTAAAAGCACAGTTCTCCAAACTAGTGGTTACCAGTGGGGAAAGGGAAGTGGGGAGGGAAAACAGAGAGGTAGGGGAGTAAGAGGTACAAACTATTAGGTATAAAATAAGCTACAAGGATATACTGTACAACACATAGAATATAGCCAATATTTTATAAAAATTATAAATA
The DNA here is from genome assembly GCF_026419965.1 of Kogia breviceps. Lineage (NCBI taxonomy): Eukaryota > Metazoa > Chordata > Mammalia > Artiodactyla > Physeteridae > Kogia > Kogia breviceps. Next base: position 41,630,830 of record NC_081317.1, on the reverse strand, counting down.
GAGCATGACCTTTAAAATGGTGAATCACTCTATTGTATGCCTATAACATATAATATTGTACAGCAACTATACTTCAATTTTTTGAAGAATGAAAAAAAAGGCCAGGGCTTCCCTGGTGGCGCAGTGGTTGAGAATCCACCTGCCGATGCAGGGGACACGGGTTCGTGCCCCGGTCCGGGAAGATCCCACATGCCGCGGAGCGGCTGGGCCCGTGAGCCATGGCCGCTGAGCCTGCGCATCCGGAGCCTGTGCTCCGCAACGGGAGGGGCCACAACAGGGAGAGGTCCACGTACCACAAAAAAAAAAGGCCAGAAAAAGCTCAGTAGTCACTGCCGCAGCCCTAGTCCTTCGACCTGCTCTCAGGCCTCACACATTATTGCCTCACTCAGGCCTGCTGCTCTCATCACCATGGGTTCCACATTCTCTTCCTCCTTCCCCTCCTCTGCACGGCCCCCAGAGCAATCTTTCCCAAACACAAACCTGGCCAGGTCTCCCCAGCTCCCAGGGCCCCCTAACTCTCAGCAGAAGCCCCTGAGAAGAAGCCCCTCTCAGCCTGGCTTTCAAAGCCCAGCCTGCCCAGCCCCACTTCCTCCGCTACCGCTACCGCAGCTCCTGCAGGAGGGGCCTCACATTCCTGCCCTTCCCCCCAGGGCTGTGTCCCCTCTCAAAGTCCTCCCCACAACTGGTATGTGTTCCTTCTGGTGACACTGAGCCCAGAGGTGGGTGTGCTCAGGTGTGCAAAACTGGTGATGTTCCTCTATTTTAGAAACTAAATAATTATCTACATGAAATATATATTTATATATAAATTATATACATTTACATAAATATATAAACCAAATTTATAACTATATTTTATAAACTAAATATATGGTTGCACAACAGTGCGAATATACTTAATAGCACAGAACTATACACTAAAATGGTTAAAGTGGTCAAACCAAACCAAACCAAACTAAATGTAACTCCTCTCTAAGGTCCCAGCCCCTGGAGCAGTAGGAAGGTCATTTTGGGGGCCCCTCCTCACCCCATCCTCTCTAACTGTGCAGAGGTCCTGGGTATTTGCTGCTGTGATTCACATGGTCTCTGCTGAGATTCCCAGGCTGGAGCTCAATGTCCAGGAGCCTCCCTTCCCAAGCCCACCCTGACCCCTCTCCTAGGGCATCTTTAGGGAGTGTTTATGGGTCCCATCTGCCCATGCAAATGCATGGCATTTGGAGGGACTCTCTGGATGGCTTTGTCCCCTCTCCCCTCTCCTTAGCAAAATCCGCTCGAGAAGCTTAGGCCTTCAGAAGGTAGAGTCAGGAAGATGTCTGTGGTTGGCTCAGCCTTGGGCCTGAGATCTTCACCCCAGGAGACAGGGAGAAAAAAAGGCCCAGCCTTCTGCCTGAGACAGGAAAGAGAAAATAGGCGGCAACTCAGCGAGCTAAGCTGGCACACCAACACCTGCCTCAGGCGGTCAGATCTCCAGGGGGCAGCAGTCAAAAGGTATCTTTTCCTGCTTGTACAGACACACACTAACACACAGACACATAACCCATAATCAGAGAAACACAGCATACAAGCAGAGACATGTATGCAGAAACAACAAGCTTACCCACAGACACGGGCATGTACCTGAAAACACACATCCATATGGGACACATGTGTCTAACACTCACTACAGACATATTACATATCCAGGAAAACACACTTAAAGAGGTTCACAGGTCTCCATAATACACACACACACACACACACACACACACACACACACACACACACACGCCTGCCCAAAGGTAAACCTACCAACAGACTCAACAGTTGTCAGCAAATGTGTTTTGGACCAATGACCGAGGAAAGAAGTCAGACATAAAGACCCAGATCAGTTTTCTAGAGATTGGAAGAGTGTGTGTTATGTGGAGGAGAGGCTGGTGGGAGAGAGCCAGGTAGAAATAGGGAAGGAAGAGATCCTGACACCAAGGAACGAGTGTAATGATTATTTATATGGTACCAACTACTCACCTAGCCCTCATTTACCCATCTGTTCATTTAGTAGTTACTGAGCTGGGTTCTCTGCTGGGGTTGAGCCTGGTCCCCAGCCCTGTCCTTGCAGGCATGAGCTGTGAGGGAGAGAGGCTTATCCGTGAGCAGCTGTAACAGAGAGTAGCAAGTGCTGTGATTGGGGATACACACTCTGGGCAGCAGTGGAAGGTAGGCAATGTCGGGGAAACTTGAATTGAATATTGAACAAGTAGGAGTTGGGGGGATGAAAGAGATGGCTGGGGAGGTCAACTTGGGCTAAAGGAATAGCATATAGGAATGTCTAATATTAGTTTTCTGTTGCTGTTTTAATAAATTATCATACATTTAGTGGCTTCAAACAACACAGATTACTCTCTTACAGTCTGAAGTTCAGAGGTCTGCAATCAGTTTCACTGGGCTATCGTCAAGGTGTGGGCAGACTTGATTCCTTTTGGAGGCTCTGAGAGGAGAATCAATTTCCTTGCCCTTTCAGCTTCTAGTGGCTGCATGTGTTCTCTGTCTTGCAGACCCTTCCTACATCTTCCAGCCTCTGCTTCCAACATCCCATCACCTTCCCCTCTGACTCTGACTCCTCCTGCCTCCGTTTCTATTAGGATGGTTGTGGTTACATCCACAACACCTGATAATCCAGGATAATCTTCCCATTTTAAGAGCCTTAACTTAATCACAGTTGTAAAATCCTTTTACCATGTAAATTAACATTCCCAGGTTTGGGGAATTAGGATGTGGCTTTATTTGGGGACCATTATTCAGCCTACCACGGGGTGGGGGGGTGGGGTATATTATCTCACAATTTTCAAAACATCCTCTAATGTAAATCTTGTTATCCGCAGATTGAAGAGGAATCTGAGGCTCGAGATTAGGTGATTTACCTTAAACCAAAAGAGATAGATAGATTGATTGATAGATAGATGATAGTCTTTTAAAACTGCAACAAGTTACATGCTTATTATTTTTAAATGATTTATAAGCCATATAAAAGAATACAGAGAGGGCTTCCCTGGTGGTGCAGTGGTTGAGGGTCCGCCTGCCGATGCGGGGGACGCGGGTTCATGCCCTGGTCCGGGAGGATCCCATGTGCCACGGAGCGGCTGGGCCCGTGAGCCATGGCCGCTGGGCCTGCGCGTCTGGAGCCTGCGCTCTGCAACGGGAGAGGCCGCAGCAGTGAGAGGCCCGCGTACCACAAAAAAAAAAAAAAAAAAAAAAAAAAGAATACAGAGAAAAATGCAAAAAGTCACTCAAAAATCTCACCACCCAGAAATGGTCAGTATTAACGTTTGTGTGCATAAAGCATTGAGAGATTGAGAGAGAGAGGTAGAAATAGAGCCAGACAGATAGAAAAATGAATGAGACATACTACAGAAGCTATTTTCTTAACCAAAGTACAAAGTGTACTGTTACTTGAATTTAATAGAAGGGAAAGAAACTGAAGTGAAAATGAAGGAATAGCTGAACTTCAGCTAAATATTCCTTCACCTCAAAAAAATATTCATTCTTAAAAGACCCCTCTCAAGAAAAACGATTTCAGTTAAGAGATTGGAGTAGGATTTTTACAATTATGTTTCAGTTTTATACCCATATTAGTTGCTCTGAACTGTGAAAGAAAATGTGATTAGTACTTCTGTCCTCCTTCACACTCCTTTTCTCCACTCCAGATTATATTGCCAGTGTTGTTTTTACTTTATCAGGATTTATAATATTTACTTTCTGTTCTGCAACTAAAATTCCCACAGTTGAATCTTAATCCAAATGGAATTAAGTCCTTTTACCATGAATTTCCCTTTCTCAGCCCCTTATTTTGATTCATCTCTTGGCTGATTGGATTTTGTCATTGAGTAGTTTTTCCAGAAGGGTTCATGAGTTCTGTATCCCCAAATTCATGACTGAGATCAACCCCTTGGTTGGTTATGTTTTGGGGTGATACTTTTTTACCCTCAGAACTTTGTAGATTTTGATTCATTACCTTCGTTTGATGAATGTTATCTTGGAGAATCTGAGATCAGACTGAATTTTCCCCCTGAGATGACTTGCCTTTTCTGCCTAGATTCCTAAAGTATTCTTATTTTATCCTCTAAGTTTGGTTACTAAATCAGTGTGTCTTAATGTCAGTGCTATTCCGTATCAATTCTTCTAGCATATGGTGTGCACTTGCAATCTGAATATTCAGTTCTTCCTTCATTTCAAGGAAAGCTTTCCTGTGTTTCATACCTTTTTCTGTTCCATTTTTGGAACCTCACCTTTAGGGCTGCTAACAGTTATGCTTATGGTGGCTTGTCTTTGTCCTATCTATTAACTTCACTGTAATTGTTTTAATATCTTTACCTTTTCCCATCACATTTACTCGATATCTCAAGCCTTTCCTACACATTACTTTGGTGTCCAGTCATATCCATTCTGTGTTTTGCTGTTCCTGGTTTATTTATTACATCTGTAATGGTATTGTTTTGGTCCTTTATTATTTTCCCTTAGTTCCATGATCTCCCTTTTCATCTCATTCTGTTGTTTTATCATCTTGTCTTTGAGTTCTTGTTCTATTGATTTCATGCTATTATTAAGGCCTTCTATAACAGGAAGAACTTGCCAGGAATCTGCTTTTATTCCTTTGGTTGTGTTTTCTTCTAGATTGGGCTCTTTATCTATTTTTGCATGCTGTCCCCCTTGTTCCTTTCCTTCACTCCCTCCCTCCCTTCCTTCTTTCCTCCCTTCTCACCTACATTGTGGCTGTGGTCTCTGTGCCTAGAGGCCATGCCCTTTCCTTTCCTCCTACATCTGCCATGGCTCACATTTAGCAGACCTCTCCTTGCTCTGGAGTTGAGCCCCTTCCCATCTTGTCTGGACCAGTTTATCTTCCCCCGGGGGAGCTACAGTTTAAAAGTTGACTGTTGCTTTCACACCCACATGCCACATTTCTGCAGCCTGAGGGTGGCTTGGCTGCGGCTGCCTGCTGACCTTGATGGGGCCTGAGCGCTGCCTCTCCTCTGAGGCCCTGTTAGACAGGCTGCTCCAGCTGGCGGGTGGGGCACCTCCCATCCTGTGGGCTTTGGCTTGCCGCCCTAACCTCAGCCAAGCACCCTGGAAGATGCCGAGCCAAGTCAGCTCTTCCTGCCTCTCCTGAGGTCTCGTGGAGGAACATAGGGGCTTCGATTTACAAAGGGTTTTTTCCCCCAGATTTTTCCTAAGGCTATCTACTCTCTCAATAGTCCACATCTCTCAGATTACAGGATATTAGTGAGAATTCTTGGTGTTCTGTTGACTTGCCTTTTCTCAACGCTACTTTTGGGCATGGGGTTAGGGGACACACCACTCACTCATGCACCAGAATCCTCTGTTATTTTCCTTGGCTATCACATTTTAAGGTTTATAAAAGGAATTTCCAGGCTTCCCTGGTGGCGCAGTGGTTGGCAGTCCGCTGCCAATGCAGGTGACACAGGTTTGAATCCTGGTCCGGGAAGATCCCACATGCCGTGGAGAAACTAAGCCCATGCGCAACAACTACTGAGCCCGCGCGCCTAGAGCCCGTGTTCCACGGTGGGAGAAGCCACTGCAGTGAGGGGCCCGCGCGCCTCAGCGAAGAGTGGCCCCCGCTTGCTGCAACTAGAGAAGGCCTGTGTGCAGCAACGAAGACCTAATGCAGTCAAAAATAAATAAATACATTAGAAAAAAAAAAAGAATTTCCTTGTTTGGTTGGACTTGAGCTCGTAACAGCATTTTTGTTTTGGTTTGTTTAGGCTTTTGTTCAGTTTGTTAGTTGGGAGGTAGGATGGAGTGGAGTGATTCTGTGACTGTGGCGTCACTTTGCCATCCTGTCTCAGAGATTCCCAGACTTGCTCTGTCCATACCTCTCCCCTCAGAGCCCTCCTCTGGGCAAGATCCTAGTAGCGCCGCCCCCATCACTTTCACGTCCCAGCGGTGAGACAGGGGCCTGCCGGACTAGGCCTCAGCACACAGTGGGTGCCCAGCCCACGGTAAAGCGGGAATGAGCAGGGAGTGTCTCATGCGGGCAGCATCAGAGGGACCTCAAGTGCTTCACAGGAGCGCATCGGGCAGGGAACAGCATGAACCAAGGCATGGGGATAGGAGAGCTAGAAACAATGATCGGGGATCGGGGTAGGGTGGGGTGAGGGTGAGGTGTCCAGCTGGAGGAGTGCCAGCTGAAGGGGGCAGGAGGAGAAAAGCTGGAGAGGAGGGCAGGCAGGGCCTAGGCGTGCAGACTGGCCTGGAGGCTGTCCCTGTGTGTGACCAAAGCCCTTAGCGTCTGGACTCTCAGGGATACTCTGCTGGGCAGGGGCGGGCACAGGTAGGGAAGCCTGGTCCTACCTCTCCCCCACATCTCAGCCCCTGCCAGGGAAACTTCTCTGACTGCGTCACTCCCATGGCCTCCCTGTCCTGGTGTCCCAAGAGGCTCCTGCTCTCTCCACCACAGCCACGGGCAAGGCCTCCGCCCAGCCACACTGGGCACACACTGACACATCACAGACATGCCCCTGCTCACCCAGTCACACAAAAGCGTAACTGCACGGCCGTGCACCATCACACAAACTTGTCCGTGATGGCGCAGTGACACACGCTACTGCCAGCACACTTCGCACACAGCCCCACACTGTCTGGCTCCCTCTGGGACCTTTGGCTCTGATTCTCCTGAGAGCTTGCCCTGCCCCCTGGTGGCCACTCCCCAAGCCACTGCCCTTCTGGAAGGACCCAAACGGTCCACCCCCTCCAGGGCCTGGTTCCTGTGCAAAGAAGCTTCTAGCCTTAACCACCTCTCCCCTCAGACTGGTGCCGTCCGACAAGCCCTCTCGGATCCACTCGCTCCCAGGGAGGCCTCTCCTATCAGGCCAGCGCTGTTAGGCAACGCCTTCTCAAATAGGCTGACCAACTATCTCAGTTTCCTGGGGCTGAGGGGTATTTGGTGCTAAAACTGGGCAAGTCCCAGGCAAACTAGCACGAGTTGGTGGGCCTATTCTGGGACCTGTGTGCCTCCAGAGTAGCTTCTCCTGAGACTGGACCCTTCAGATGCTCTCTGGATCAGCCTATCCCCTCAGACTGGCCCTTCCAAACACGATCTCTTCAGCAGTGCGTCCCACACCAGTCGCCCCTGACTAACCCTGTCACGCAGGCCCTCTCAGACCCACTCACCTTCAGATTAGCCTTCCCCGTGAGAGTGGCTCTGTCAGATAAAGCCCCTTCCAGCCTCTCTCCTCAGACTGGCTCCATCAGACTCCTCTCCTCAGACCTCCTTCGCCTCCACCCTCCTCTGAGGAGAGGAGAGGGGTGTGAGGCCTACATTCCAGTGCTTCGTGCCCCCAGGTCTTTAGCCTGACATCCGCAGGCAGGTGCTCTCACCTGAAGGTCCTTTCTCTACCTGTCCACATCCAGTAGCTCTGGCCTGTGGTCACAGTGAACACGTGGGCCCCAAGACATAGAGACACACAGGTGCAGGACACGGGGCTGGGTTTGGAGCTGAACGTTCTGTTCTCACCATGTGACAGTGAACTTTCTCAGAGTCCCAGCCTAGGGAGTTAGTGAGCTCACCGCCTCTGGGGAGTTCTCAAAGCCAGAGGCTGCACGGAGGTATTCCTGCCTGCTGTCTCCCGAACACCTTCCCTCTCCTGGCTGGCTGCTGGGAGGCAGACGTGGGATGCATGGGCTGACAGCTGCCTGCCCGGGAGACTGAAGGCGGGCAGGCGGCCGAGAGGGGGCAGCAGAAGCCAGGACAGCCCCCGGCTCAGGCCAGAGAGGCACAGCAGTCACAGGCTGGGGTCTGGACCAGGGCAGGAACACACAGGGGGAAGCAAAGACAGGGAAGGACTGCCAGGCTCAGGGAAGAGGAACAGAGACACAGAGCTGGCGATGGAGATACACACACAGAGACACAGAAACACAGAGAGAGACAGAGAGACTCTGAGATGGAGATAGACCCAGAGAGACCGAGGAAGGAAGGCAGAAAAAGGGAAGACTGAGAGACAGGGAGGAGGCACAGAGGCAAAGACAGGGATGGCGACAGAGAAAGAGACGGCTAGAGACACAAAGAGGGCAGCAGAGACAGGAGACATACAGTGAGAGAGAGATGGGAGAGGGACATACAGAGAGAAACACAAGGACAGGGACAGGCATGGGACGGAGACAGAGACAGGAATGGGTTCATAGAGAAGAAGATGGGGCAGAGACAAGTTAGTGTTATAGGAATGGGGCACAGAGGAGGGTTCCCATCCCCAGTGCCCCTTGAACTGTAGTGAGCTGAAAGGCTGGGCTGCTGTGCACCTTGGGCCTGGGATCCAAGTCTCCCCCTGCAGTGCCCCCAACCCCCAACAGCAGTGCTTTAATTCTCCAGGTTCCGATTTAGCTCCAAGAACTGATGCCTATAGTTGTCCCCAGCTCCCCAGAACCACGATGAGCTACAACGGATGTGGAAGGGACAGCAGGCGGAGGCAGCAGCAGACGGCAGCCAAGACCCTCCAAGGCGAGCAGCCTCTGTGAGTTCGAGGGCCAGGACCCCCAAGGAGGGATGACCACCTCCGGGCTCAGGTCCAGTCTGGTCAGAGGCAATGACACTGCCCCTCCAGGCACCTCAGGGCTTAGGATGGGGCTGGGTCTCTCCCTTGGGGTTGGGGGCAGGGAGGTGGCCTAGTCCTCCTCTCCATTGGCCTCTGAAGCTCCAGCAGTCCCCCTCCCCTCCATCTCCTCCCCAGGCCCCATGTAATTGCTTTCCCATGTTGCTAATGGAGGCCAGATTGCTGATGCCCAAGCCCTGGGTGGGCGGCGGATGGGTCAGGGCTGACCAGGGCTCTCAAGGCAGGAAGGCAGCACAGGCCAGAGACTCCCTAATTCAGCCCTCCTACCGCAAGGATGGGGAAGGGGGAGGTTCAGACCCACCCCGGGAATACAATGGCCTTCGTGAGAGTTGGGGACCCACTACTCCCTCCACCCCTGGTGGACCTGGAGTGCAGGTTTCAGGCCCGAGCCACACCTGAGAGACCAGACAGACAGAACTGGGGGTCCAGGACACAGAGACAGGTCCACAGCCACTTCTCAGGATGTCCATCCTGGGAGCCTCTTCCTGTGGATGAGGAACAGTGTTGCCCCCACAGCTGGGGCTAGGCTATTCGGCTTGAAATGCCACAGACCTCTCTACCCTGACACCGGCCTTTGCTTCCCATGGCACCTCCCACCTGGAACACCCCTCTCGTCCTCTAGTGCCCGGCCTGGAGGAGAGCCAGCCACCTTTGCTCTCAGCCCCTCACCCACCTGGAGTCCTGTCCAGGCCTGACTCATCAGTACTCCTGGAACTGTGAACCCCTCCTCCCAGGGCGTCATCCCAGGCTGGCAGCGAGACCAGCAAAGGAATGCCCATTTCCTGACCCTGGTCTGAGGAGGAGGGTTTGAACCGGGGTGCACGTGTGACTTGGGGGCAGCAGCTCAGTGGTGGGGTGGGGCCCTGCTTGGTGCCTGCTTGGGTGGCAGGGGCTTGGTTGTGTGTGGACCAGTATGTTCTGGCTTCGACTCCACTTCTCTTCTTGCTCCAGCCGCCGGGAGCGTGGCCAAGCCTGGCTCTCAGGTTGGGGCTGTGGCCTAACCCTTTGCCCCCACCCCCAGGCCAGAGGTGCCTGCCAACTTGGCCCCAGCCCCGGGCATTCTCAGCCAAGGAGCTGCAGGGAGGCGGCTCCGACAAGGGGGGCTGGACCTGAGGCAGCCAGGGGCCTCTCCTCTGAGGGGAAATCAAAGGGATCCTGGAGTCCCGGTTTGGGGACCGGAAGGGTGTGGGCAGAGGGTGTGGCGCTGGCCCAGAGACTGAGTACCCTGTAAAGCCGAAGCGCGCTCCCCTCCTAGTCACACTGAGTCCTCACTGCAATCTAACCCTGGGGTAAACCTCGTACTCCGTGCTTCCCGTCTTGAAGCACGAGTCTAGTGCCTGGTCACGTGCCAAGTGGCCTCCTTCGGGCAACCTCCCTGCCTGCCCAGGCCACTCTGCGCTCTGCACTCTCAGCCCTGGCTGAGCTCCAGGCCTGACCTGCTAGAACCCCCGCCTGTGTCTCCTGAATGGCAGGGATGACAAGCCCTCCGCCCCGAGGATGAAGCCCGGCCTCCTCCCCTTCTTGCACCTCTGCCCGGTGGGTAAAGCCAGGCCTGGGCACCCGTGGAAGGCAGCTCCAGAGATGACCCCTGACAGACCTTGGACCTGCCAGGATTCAGTAGCCTCCGGGGCTGACTGGATGCCCCTCGCGTGGGACCTGCCTCACTGGGGCCCCTCATTCCCCACAACTCTGCCCATGGCCTCCAGGGAGCTCTACCCTCCAAAGAGGCAGGAAGCCCCGTCCCTGGACACACCTGCCTGAGAGCTGAACTGCCTCTCCCCACCTGTCTGGAGAGGGCTGTCTCTCTCCAACTCCAACTGCTTCCCTCCTCCAGGCCTGGAAGGGGAGAGGTCCTTGGACAAGGGCTACCCTCCCAAAGTGGGTCCGGTCCAAGGACTCATGAAATGGTGACGTTTAATGAGAACCCCCCACCCCCGTATATACATCTGTAAAAAATTCAAATACAGCAAGTTACCACTGAGTCAGACTAGAGGGGACTGACAGGGCATTAAATACTGCGGGGCAGGAGCAGGAAAAGGGGAGGGTCGTACAAAACAGGGGTGGAGGCGGAGCACTGAAAAGTGTGGGTGCCGGGGGAAGGGGATGGCCGGGCCCCCGCAGCGTCAGGAGCTTATCATCTGATGGTGGCAACAGAGACCCTGGAACAGACAGGAGGCTGGGACAGGAGGCGAGACTGTGGTTGTGAGGGGCTCCCCTCAGGCCCCCCAAGGGCTCCTGGGAGTCGCTGGCGTTGGAGGGCCCAGCCCCAGGGCTTAGGACAGAGGCGTGGGTGCTCTTTGGTGGGTGGGTTAGCTGCATGGCCCCCTGCCCTGAGCGGGGAGGGGGGCCGGCGTGGTGTGGCGGGGCTGGGGGCAGCAGGCCCGGGCCTGCCGGGGTCTCTACAAATTGTGTCTCAAGAGAATGCCGAAGGTCCTCCTGCCCGTGTGCAAAATAGAAACCGGGGTCTTCGGGCTCAGCTCCGGCCTCCTGCTCCTCTGCAGGTGCGCTGGCATGTCCTCACGGGATGCCGGGCTCTGGGGGGACAGGGCAGGAGGCTGTGAGGGAAGAGGGTGGGCTCGGGGTCCCCTCGGGCTCCCCTCCACCAGCCAGCCTCACTCCACTTACCAGATCAGGAGGCTGCCGGCGGCGGCGGCAGCGGCAGCCAGGGCCAGAGTGACAAGCACACCGATGAAGAAGGGCGCTGAGGGTCCTCCGCCGCTGCCCAGCTCCCCGGGGTCACAGATCTTCGTGGTGGGTGGGGGTGCCAGGGAGCTGGTGGTGCTGGCCGTGGTCTCTGGGGAACATGGGGGAAACTCAGGGCCAGGCCGGGCCGGGGCTGGAGTCCCACCTCCATCTGGGGTCCACAGGCACACTGCTCCTGCTTCTTGTGTCAGACCAGGGCTGCCTCTCCTGTCACACAGCCCCTGCCTCACCCATCAGGCAGGTCTTTGCTTCCCCAAGGCACACAGAGGACCACCCCCCCTCCATCCAGAGGCCCCTACCGAGAATGTGCAGACAGCAAGGACAAGGAACGGCAGGGGCTAGACAGACCGACGGGAGTGTGGCGGCCACACAGACTGTGGATACCCCTGGAGCAGATGCTCCAAGTCCCAGGAGGAGCAGGAGGGAGCCCAGGGGGCAGGCTCACCGGGGGCCTGAGCCTCGGTGGTGAGGTGTCGTGGCTCCTCAGTCCAGGGTGTGGCGTGGGCGGCCACGCTCCAGTCACTCCACGTCCCAATCTCATTGTCCTTGGCCGCCACCTGGATGATGTACTCCTTTCCAGCGTAGGCATCCGTGATGGTGTGCGCTGTGCCATCCGACAGCTCCACCTGCAGCCAAACCACAGGGTCGGGGGGTATAGGGACGGCAGACCCTGGGGGCCACGAGAGTGAGGCACCCCCAGAAGAAGTGAGAACACTTGTGGGGAGAGAGGAATCAAAACACCCCTGGAGGGAAGGAGGACTTCCCTAGGGGGAGGACACTGAGAATATCCCTGGGAGAGTGAAGACTTCTCTGGGAGGAGACCCTCCCGCCCAGGGAGCAAAGACAGTCCTGAGGGAGATCTTTAAGGAGATGAGAAATGCCCCGAGGGGAGAGTAAGGAGAACTTTGCTCAGTGTCTTCACTCTGCTGTCACCCCAGCTCTCTCACTAGCCCCAGCCCAGTCCCAACTTCAGTTCCAGCTGGAGGCGACAAGAGGGATGGGGTGAGAGAGGCGTAATGTTGTGCTGCTCTCTCCCACTCCATCAAGGAGCTGTTTAAAGGGAAGGTTACAAACGCAGGCATGGAGCTAGGCTGCCTGAGTCCAAATTTTAGCTCCATCCCCTACTAACTAGGTGACTAAGTTACCTAACTTCCACATGCCTTGCGGTCCTCATCTGTAAAATGGCGGTAATGATCTCTCTCACAGGGTTGTAATGAGGACTCAGGCACATGGTGAGCACCAAAGAGACTTCAGCCAGCTCTGTCGTTGTCACGGGTTCCAGCTCAGAGCCTGGGTTCCCAGATGCCCGGAGCACCCACCAGCCTGGCCCCAGCTGGGTCTCCCCCTCAGGGTGGCCTCACTTATGGTCATCGCCCTGCCCGAGGTGGAAAAGGGGTGGGGTGGGGCAGCTCCTGGGTCGGCAGGACAGCAGGACAGCTGCTCCATTTCCTCCTGGAGGCATGGCCACCCCACCCCCGCCCTGGCCAGCCCCATCCTGAGGGTCTCCCCCGACACTCCAGGCTGGCCTGCCTGTCCGGCGCCCCTCCCAGGCCCAGGCTGGGCTCTGGTTCATCTCAGCGGCACCCGCTGCCTCATTAAGGCGCCTCGTAAACAGGGGCAGCCGGCAGGGGCGGAGGAGGGGGCCCGCTCTGGGCCACGTCTGGCTTCAGGGCTTTTTGGGTCCCTGTTACAATCTTCCCCCGAGAAAACCAGGGCCTGGGCCACCTGACCTGACAGTCTGTGAGTCCATGTGCGTGTGTGTATGTGGATTCATGTGTGGGCAGCTGGGTCCAAGTGGGGTGGGAAAGCCTCCCAATTCCTCCAAGGTTTGTGAGCCTGAGATAGGATGTACTGGTAAAGGCCAGAGTCGGTATGAGAGCCATTTTGAGCCCAGATCTGGGCTCAGTAAGTCCTACTCCCAGCCCTGGAAGATTGGTGGGCCCCAGAGACCCTCCTCTCCTGGAGCTGGGGCCCAGTTCCAACTCTGGTCTCCCAGTCCCCTTTTGCTCTGCAAAAACCCCCTCTGGCTAAGTAGCCCTAGCTCATTCGGCTCCTTCTCCTTCTTCCCAGGATTTGACCCTCGGGCCTCCTCCTTTGATTCTGTCGCCCGATCTTCACATCTGTCTTTCCCCAAAGGGAGAGGGCCATGGGGAGCAGATCAAATTACCACCTCACTGGTGGGCTTATGGTGGGCAACCAACCATACCTCTAGGAATGTGGCCTAGAAGTGCAGTGCCCTCCTGGGAGCCACATCTCCTAGGCCTGGTCCCTTCTTATTAGGTTGTCACTGATCCCTTAATCCACCCCCTTAAGAGAATGGCTCCACAACTGTCAGGAATTCCCTAGTCGCTGGCATCCGCCTTACCTAGGAGTCCTCCATCCAGTCTGTGGCAGCAGACATCAAACATGCCCTCCCAGTCTTCCTGCTGAGTTGGGTCCAGAGCAGAAGATGCAGGGAACCCATGCTGGGTCCCAGTACTTGCCTCCCCCTTGTCCATGCTGAGACAGCCCCTGCCAGACCTCACGGTGCCCATTCTTGTGTAATTCCTGACCTGTATCTCTCACATCCTCCTGAAAATCCAAGTGATGTCTTTCTCTGCTCTCCCCTCTACTCCCCCTCCTAATCATACACCTGCCTCTATCCAAGCTTAAGGACTGGGGAGAGTCCATTCTGTTCAGAGCAAAACTCAAGTTCAAAAGAGCCATAAATCTAGCCAACCACAATACCAACGTGACATGGAGCAGGGATAACATGTGCCACAGGCCACTCATGTTCTTGCCATGGAGCCCACATATTTTGCTCTGCCTGCGTCAGCGTTGGGGTCAGCTCTGCCCACGGTGGAGGCCAGTGGGTGGCCTTGGCATGTTAGTCACACGCACTTAGGGAGCATGGTTCCTGCTGGGGGCCACGTGTGTGCGTGCATGTTCCCGTGTGTGTGTGGTAGGCAGTGTGCCAGGTCCACTGCGAGGCGTGTGCACTGCGACGCGCGGGGCTGCTGCCTGTAGCTAGTTAGCAGGAGAGAGGGGCTTGTGAAACTAGACCCTGAATATTAGCAATGCATTAGTCGCGGGCAGCTGGCCAGGCGGGAGGGACTCCGGACTCTGTCAGGGAACATATGAGCATGTAAGCAGCCTTTGTGGGAGCCAGGCCTGCAACCAGGACAGGCGCCCTGGAATCGAATTACGCGCTTTAAAGGCCAGCTGGGAGAGGCGCAGGAGGAGATGAGGTTGGAACCAAGTGGATGAGGTGGGGGCACAGGTTGACCCTGGGTGCCAGCCTGGGTTGCCCCAGGGCGCACCTTCCTAGCCCCAGACCTGGCCCACAGACCTCACGGGCTACATAGCACCCACAGCCCTATGGGCCCTGGGCCCTCAAGGAGAGAGAAACTCAAGTCTGCCCCAAACCCCTGGCTTCTACCCAGAGCTCGCTCTCGTAGCTTGATCAACATCCCAGACCACAGCCTGACCCGATACTGCCCTCCGTCCACTGCTTCGTTCCCGGTCCAGACCACCTTCTAACCCATAACTTTAAGCTGACCTCTAAGGTGGACTTGACTTTGGAGCCATGACACTAATCATGGCCTGAGCTCACACCCTGGATTGAGCTTGACTCTATTGCCTGATTCTGACCCTTTGAGCTCATCTGTGAGTCCTTGAGGACAGGGTCTATCTTGCCCCTTGGGTCCAGCACAGGCTCAGAGCCTGGCCCAGAGTGTAAGAGGGAGATGTCTGATCAGGGTCTGATCTGATCTGCCATCTGCCTCCCAGCATTTCTCTCCACTACCATGTGGAGCCACAATGACAGATGCGTTCCTGTTGCCCTAATAGGGGTCACCAGGAACCCCTAAGGACCTTAGATCAGGACATCTCCCCCAGCTCCATCCATCCTTCCAGGCCCACCTGGTCCCTTCTTCGCCCCAGAAAGCCTCTCTGACTGCCCTCAGGCTTCACACTGGAACAGCTAGCAGCAGGGATACGGGGGCCTCCCACGCCGTGTGGCTCTTGTTCAGGCTTCCGGGATCTGGGCCGGGCAGGGTAGGGCACTCACATGCTGCCACTGGTCCAGGATGAGGGGTCGATAGCGCAGAAAGAACTTGAGAGGAAAGGACTCGGGGTCAGGCCAGGTCGAGGGGGTCTGCCATGTCACCTCTAGCCGGCGAGGGTTGCTGGGCACTGGCCGGGCTACCACGTGTTCTGGAGGGTCAGGCTTCACTGTTGAGGAAACACAGCTTCAGTACCACACTGATCTTTTGGAACACCCCATTTCGTCAACCCCAGCCGCCATGTCAACCAAGGCACATCAATAACCACTGCTCTTCTCTGTTGTCAATTTTGGCAACCACCATGAACAACTATCTCATTACTTCCACCTTTCACATCCCTGACATCACTAATGACGGTCACTATAGCCACTGTCACCAGCTCGTGATGTCAACATCATACATTTCATCCCATCATCACCCCCATCCTCATGATGACCAGCATCCCAATTACTAAGCCTATGTCACGCCTTTCCACTACCCTCCTCATCACCTGGATCGCCCCAGCCTGTACCAGCATCATATACTTCCCCAAGCCTGGCTTTTCACCTCAACGTTTCCAGTTCCAAACTGAGACACAGCCTCCCTTGGAAGAGTCTGGGTTTGAAGCTGCTCTGTGGGTCAAAGTTAAAAGACAGTCCACAGGTGTTGCAGATCTGGGCTGGAAGTGGGCTGAGGATCTGATGAGAGCATCTAAGGGCCCAGCTCACATAGCAAGAGACTGGCTGCGGACCCAGCCATGCGTGGGGGAGGGGGGGAGCAGGAGGAGGCACAGGGTCTGGCCGGGATGGGGCAGGGGCAGGCAGAGGGTCTGGCCAGGATGGGGGTGGGGGGAGGGCAGTATCTGTCCCAGTCCTGTCTCCTGTTCTGACACCTCATTCATCACAGGCCGTAAGGAAGCCATTAGCGTGGGGCGGGGGGGTGGGGGTGGAGGCTGCAGCTGCACAAGGGTCTGGCCCAGCCTGCCCCCTCCCCCTCCTCCATGCTCTGGGAGCCAGAGAGACGATGGGAAGAGCCGCTGGAGAGGTCTCTTGGCCCCGGCAGGTGAAGGACATCCACTCAGATGTTGACAGGTATATGCATGCCACGCATATGTGTACATATCATACGTTCCACATATACCTGGGCACACAATATGGACACCCCCACCAACGCTCATATACACGTTGGCAAACATCCACTTACTCCCACTGGAGTAGGCAGCAGGGACCCGCCCCCTCCCCACGCACCAATGGTGAATTCATCGAAGGTGATAGCTGTGGCGTTGTGGCCCAGAGCGTTGCTGACACTTATCGAGACCTTGTACTTGACGGTGGAGAACAGGTGCATGTAGCGGATGTGGCAGCGGTTCTTGAGGGCCGGGTCCTTCTCACAGACCATAATCTTGGAGCCATGCCTGGGGAGGGATGAAGCCCAGGCACCGTTACCAACATCAAGGTCGGGTAGGGCAGAGGCTGGGGGAAGGTCAAGCCCAAGGCTGGGCTAGGGTCTGGACTGAGGGCATGGTGGGGGGCCGGGGGAGAGGTCAGAGGTCAGGGTTGGAACCAGGTCACAGGTGCATCTACTCACAGCACAGTCACATTGAAGGTGTTGGGGATGTAGGTGGGAGTGGGCAGATGCCAGCTGCAGTAGAAGCCCTTGGGATAAGTGTTGGAGCGGCAGCTGAGTACGGGCTCCCGCGGCGGCACTGGGGGCGAGGACAGCACGGTCAGGACATTCTTGGAGCCCCCAGTCCCCCGCGTTAGTGTGGGGACAGGTGGGCCCCAGAACCCCAGCTCTCCCCCTTCAACCCATCAGCAATGCCAGAGGTGGCGGGGGGAGGGTGCTGTCAGCGAGGGTCTGAGGCTTCCCAGGCCACAGAGAGCCAGATGTTTAATTAAAGGAAAACAAGGGCTGTATGGAGAGAGAGCCCCCCCACCTGCTCAATGGAGGCGGGAACTGTGGGGAGCAGGGGGCTGCAGGCCTCAGCTCATCGATCACAGGATGGAGGTGATGTCTGGGGGAATCGGCCCCAGCCCCAAATCTCCTGCCACACTGCGTCCATTTCCAGAGGAAGATTGTGCAACAGAGGCCAAGGGGGGGGTCTTGACCGGGTCCTCTGGTTGGTGGGGTGATCAGGGTGCACTCCCTGGAGAAGAGACATCCCAGGCTTCCCCTCGGGAGAGAATGAGAAACACGAGGACAGGCCTGGTGGCTCCACATGAACGACAGCACTGGGCCGCTGTTCATATGCATACATGTCACATATGTGTCTGTGTGTGACATGAATGAGTGACGTGTGATGATGGAATGCGGGTACATATGTAGGAATGTCTATGTGTATGGCTCTCAGAGCACATGTCTACGTGTGACTGCATGTGTGTGCAGAGAGGAAGCTGCTATTTCCTTGGTGTGTACCTCCCCCCAGCCCCAGCCCCCAGCTTCTCCATCACAGACACCTAAGGAAGCCCTTTAAGAAACTCCCTTGGTGGTGCAGTGGTTAAGAATCCACCTGCCAATGCAGGGGACACGGGTTTGAGCCCTGTTCCGGGAAGATCGCACATGCCGCGGAGCAACTAAGCCCGTGCGCCACAACTACTGAGCTTGTGCTCTAGAGCCTGCGAGCCACGACTACTGAGCCCGTGTGCCACAAATACTGAAGCCCATGCCCCTAGAGCCAGTGCTCCGCAACAAGAGAAGCCACTGCAGCGAGAAGCCCGCGCACCGCAACGAAGAGTAGCCCCCACTCGCCGCAACTAGAGAAAGCCCGAGTGCAGCAACGAAGACCCAACGCAGCCAAATATAAATAAATAAATAAATAAATTTATTTTAAAAAAGAAAAAAGAAGCCCTTTATATGGTCAGCAGCTGCCTTTACTCTGGGGAACATGGAGGGCCAGAGAGGGATGGGGACCTACCTGTGGTCACACAGCAAGCCAGAGCTGGTACTAAACACCAGGACAGGGATACCCACCAACACGACCACACACACACACTTGGGAAGTCCTCTCTGCTGTCTAACCACTCTTTTTGCTGCCGTGAGCACTTAGCCCAGCTGTCCCACCCTCGGGTATTCGGTAAGGCATGAGGACAGCCGGCTCAGGTTCCTGGAAGGAGGCAGCTTCTGTGATCTGACCCAGGCAAGGCATGTCCGTCCACGGCTCCGGGGACACTGACACCTCCCTACTGTGCCCCCCCACCCCGCCCCCTGCCTGACAGGTGGACAGGAAATGGGAGGGGGGCAGCTCAATAAGCCAGGGACGGTGAGGGGGAGTGCATGTCCACACTTGCTGAGTGGCTGTGGTGATACTTGGGGAGCCGTGGGCTTCCATCCACAGTGTGCACAGGATTGTGAATGACTGTGTGTGACTGCATGTACATGTCCAGTATATGTGAAGTATGTATGTATTGGGGCCGAACCCCCAGGGCCCGATCTGGCTTTGCAGCAGGAGAGATGAAGGGGTCAGAGAGGCATGAGGGGAGCTTGTATGTGGCAGGTGTCATGGGCTATGCTGTGGGCAGTGGTGGCTCCAGCCCCTGGCCTGCAGGGGAGAGGTGGAGGCCAGCTGAGCCTGCACGAGGGGCAGCCTGCTTTCTGCCCTCTGCTGCCTGCCTCCCCCGGGAAGCCTTCCTGGCCCCATGTCCATCTTGTGTCTCTTCCGTGTTCATCCTGCGCGCCTCACGTACGCCATGCCCATCTGCCCAGGGGCACAGAGGCGTGGGGGGGTGGCCAAGGACACAGGAAGCGCCTCGTGGGGGCCTGTGGGCCAGGCCGGAGCTGGCAGCCACCCCAGGAGGAAAGGACATTCCAAGGTTGGCTGAGAAGCCTCCACTGCCCCCTCCTACCACCACCCTCCCTTACCCCCAGCTTCAAAGGAGAAGGGCACTGGGCGGGGGGCGGGGGGGGGGGACTGAAGCCTGCAGAGTCAGCTCCCTGCCACCTGGGACTCTTCGGAGGGCAGAGAGGGCCATGGCTCTGGATTCACAGGCCCCCGCCCCCGCCCAGCCTCTCCATTGGCCGGTTTCCTCCATTTCCCTCTGACCGTCCTCCCCTCTCGGACCAGTCTCCCCTCAGACATCCCCCCTTGCAAACCAGTTCCCTTCTCTGACTGGGCAGGTCATGGGGGGCGGGGGGGGGCAGGCAGGGCTTTGTCTGTCATCTGGCTACTCCTGCCTGGCCCTGGGCCCTGAGTAGGGAAGGTCTTGGGTTTCCTGACAGGGACCAGGGTTCTCAGAGGGAAAAGGAGGAAAGAAAAACAAAGAAAAGGAAGAAAAGGAGTGACTTGCTGCAGCTGGAGCCCAGCTGAGGGGCCGGGTGGGAGGAGGTGGGGGTGCTGAGAGAGACCAAGTGTGAGGCTGTGGGACAGTATGCAATGAGGAGGCCTGCTGGGAGCGCGCTGCAAGTCAGGGGAGAAGCTGTTTGTAAGAGGTTGCCGTTGTGAGGCTGTGTGCGTAACTCCGAGAGGCTTCCTGTGTGTGACTGGGTCTCTGGGCAGCAGTGTCACTGCGACTGGCTGTGCGTGGCCGGGTGACTGCATTTGTGTGGGGCTCGGGGTGAGGCTGTGTGACTTGGGGACTGTCTACACGTGTGAGGCTGAGGTCCTCTGTGCAAATGTGTGTAAATGCGCTGTTGTGTGTGAAACAGTGACAGCTGGACTACAAACCTGAGACACTGCGTATGAGACGGAACTTAAGCCTGAATGCATTTTTCAAATTGTGGGTGTGGGAAGGTGCCCAGAATTCCAAGTGTGTTCACACGTATGAGCTGAACACCGCGTGAGAGCATGTTAGAGGCTGTGTGTGAGCAAAAGCCCATATGCATACGTGTCATGATATCACATACAGGCGTGCTCCTGGATGCCCAGACTTCCTGAGTTGCCCCCATGGGGGCTCCTGAGATGCCCAAGTGACAGCATCAGCCTGTGGCAGGGCGTCCCTGAGTCCCACGCGGGGCTGTGTGTGCGTGTGCATGCGTGCGTGTACCCCCGCTGGCCCAGGATTTGTTTGTTTTCCTAACTGGCTTGTTTTTCCATGTCCAGCCCACCAAACCGCATGTTTTTCCTCTCATCTCGCCAGCCCGCCTGGGCTGGAGCCCCCGGCATGCACAAGGCCTGCCCGCCGGCTCAGAGAGGAGGAGGGGCAGGCTGCCCACACCCCTGGCCAGGCCAGATCAGGCCAGGCGGGGCGGGGTGACCCTTCCAGCTCCAGCCTTGCCAGGGCCGCACCCACACTTCTCCTCCTCCTGCCTGGCATTCAAGGCCCATGGCGTGTCCTAACCTTATCTCGTGACATCCCTCGAGGCACCCCAACTTCTAGACTCCTAAATGCCTGCCTTCTACCCATCTTTTCTCACCAGTTTCTTCTTCAACCACAGGCTGCTCTCTCCTTCCCCACCAAACAGAGCTGAGGAGGAAGTGATGCTGAACCAGGGGTTCGGGAGTTCCTGTCCTGACCAATCAAATACAAATATTTTAAAACTGGACAAAGAACTGTCTATTTAAAATTAGTCACTTAATCTCTGATTTATTTCAGCTTAAAATCAGAATGACATGGAATTAGCAGTGTCTAAGGAAACAAAAGGATGCTACTGAAAGGAACCTTGTGATCCTGTTTCCTAATGTGGGGGGTCCTTTCATCACCCCGGGTAGGGGCCTCCTTGCTGGTTGTGACCGTCTTCCTGAGGGCAGGAAGGTGGGTCAGGAGGAAGCAGTTCAGGGATCAGCCTGGTTAAGGGGACTTTCAATGGAATACTTTTATGATCAGGTTCCCTTGGAAACAGAGACATGAAAATCTTATATGTTTAGGATAAATATTGAGGGCTTCCCTGGTGGCGCAGTGGTTGAGAATCCGCCTGCGGATGCAGGGGACATGGGTTCATGCCCCGGTCCGGGAAGATCCCACATGCCGCAGAGCGGCTGGGCCCGTGAGCCATGGCCGCTGAGCCTGCGCGTCCGGAGCCTGTGCTCCGCAATGGGAGAGGCCACAGCAGTGAGAGGCCCGCGTACCACCAAAAAAAAATTGAATAATTTTTAGTTTGAATGGCCCACAAATCAGGGGTAGCTCTGTCCTGTTCTCTGAGCACTGGCGAGAAGGATAATTTGATATTGAGTGTTGCCAAAGCCAGTCTCTTGTTACTAATATAAAGTGACTGAAACAATCATGATTAATGTCCCCTGTCCCTCTGACCAACTCTTTAGAAGGAAACAAGGCAATGAGAGATAAGTATCTGTAACTAATGCTACAGCCAACTCATGGCCAGCTCTCCTCTGACAGGCAGGGCCTTGGGAGTGGTCAGCACTATATATAAAAGGTCTGGGGCTTCCCTGGTGGCGCAGTGGTTGAGAATCTGCCTGCCGATGCAGAGGACACGGGTTCGAGCCCTGGTCGGGGAAGATCCCACATGCCGCGGAGCAGTTAGGCCCATAAGCCACAACTACTGAGCCTGTGAGTCTGGAGGCTGTGCTCCGCAACTAAGAGAGGCCGCGATAGTGAGAGGCCCGTGTCCCGCAATGAAGAGTGGCCCCCGCTTGCTGCAACTAGAGAAAGCACTCTCACAGAAACAAAGACCCAACACAGCCAAAAATAAATAAATAAATAAATAAATAAATTTAAAAACAAACAAAAAAACTTATTAAAATAAAGGTCTGGGCTCTGGTCACAAAGGGCAGCTGTGGGTATGGCTGCAGGCATTACATCTAGACCCAATCCCCTTCCAATGACCTCTCAAAGAAAATCGAGTCATCAGGAATGGGGGCCCAGAGCCGCCAAGGCCCAGCCATCACAGCAAGCCTTGTCCATCCTGAGGACTTCTGGGACTCAAACTGAGAAGACAAGGGTATGGGTGACTTGTACCAAGTTGGCCTCATACTCCTTGCATGCCACTCAATATATGGCCTTTTTCCCCATGTAAGGGCCCAGGGCTAGGCTGCGTGGTCCACTTCTAACGCACCCTGTGGTGGGCCAGGGAGGACTCTGGTGGGCTGATCCTGCATATCTCAAGCTGGCCGACAGGGGTCACTCCACCCTCGGTTTGCAACTAAGGCGTTTTGTGATGACTGCCAACTCTCCAGTTTAAACACATAAAAAAGCTTTTCTGTGGGGAAAGGAACATCCCTACTAAAACATACCTGTACCTCTCCTCTAGCCCCACTGACGGGTCAGTGTTGTGGCGGACCCTGAGCAACACTTCAGCCTAACATTTCCCATGGTTGTCCACACCAGTCTCCTGATAGCGGGCAAAGGGCCTGCTCCCAGGTCCCTCAAGCATCTCCTCCCCTCTGTAGCTCCCAGGAGTAAAGAAACCATCTTCAGACAGTGGGGTGCATCACCCAAGTGGAATGAGGCCGGAGAAGCTTGAATCCTTGGCTCAAGGAGAAAAGAAACTATTTTCAGAGTATTTACTCTGTCAGTTGGTGCCTCTGGCTGAGCTCCAGAGGCCTGCCCAGATGACCATCAGCAACACCGATAACCTCACCATCCCGATTCTCCAAATGCCTCTTCTGAATCACACTCACCTGCTCTTCCTTCTACCTTCCTGCCGGCTCCTTCTGATCTTTCATCTCTTTTTGTGGCTCGTTTCTTCCATCAACTGCTTTTACAGTGATGGTCTTCAGGGCTGGGTTCTGGGTCCTCTCCTCTCCTCATCCCACAATCTCACCCTTGGCCATCTCACCCCCTCCTCCCAAGGAGTTAATACTGACAACCCCCCAAATTCCCATCTCCAGCACAGGCCTTTCCCCGAGTCCCAGACCCTCAGATTCACTGGCTACCAGCCATCAACTCCCGGTTGTCCCCCGGCGACCACAACCCAACATGTCTATAGCAGATGGTGGTGCTGCAGATCCCTCACCCGTACCCGCTGACCGCTTCTGCAGTTATTTGCCTCAGAGCTTTCTTTGGCCACCAAAACCTGCATTGCCTGTCAGGGCATCAGGCCAAAAGTGTTGGGGAATTAAAGCAGCCCCACCCCGACCCCTTAGTGTATAAGCATCTGAGCCCCCGCACTCCTTAGGCAGGAGAACTCTGAGGCACACATTCTGCCTCGGCTCCCAGGGCTCCCCCAGTGGGTTAAGCGCCAGCTGCCCAGAAGCAGTGGCTAGATAACTCCCCATTTACTGGCTAGCTTAACTTCCTTTTCTGTCACTTTCCCGTTCCCTATAATGTTTCTGTCTCCTGCCAAATAGACTACCTGTATGCAAATTCTCACCTGATGCTAGGGAAACCCAAACTGAGACACAGTGTAAACAGAACACGCTACCTTCTCCTCCAGCTGACCCTTCCACCTTGTCTCTGTTGCAGTGATTGGTACCACCAGCCGTCTTGACTCTTCCCACTCTCTATTCTCCTGTCCTCCCTACCTCCAATCCATCACCAACTCCTGGAGGTCCAATCACCCCCATCTCAACTTCCCCAACTCTATGCCCTGGTCCTAGGTCCCCCTCATCTCTCCTGCATCGCAGCAACAGCCTCCTTCCTGCCCCTGCCTTTGCCCATCCACCTGCCTCCCCTCAGCACAGAGAGAGGGACCTTTTAACAACATGACTCTGATCATGTCACTCCCCAGCTTCTAGGATCATGATTTGCCCCGTCCCCTCTTTCAGCTCCCTTCTGCCATTTATATCAACCCAAGTGGCCTTTTCATGCCCTCCCAGCCTCTGAAGCCTATGGTCACACTCAGCTCTCTGCCAGAAAGAACTTTTTCAGTGTATCTTCCAAATCCTCCAAGTCTCCATGTGCTTCACACTCCAGGAAGCCTTCCTTCTTCCCTGGAGCTTCCCAGAGTGCCACACCTCTACCTGCGTAACCTTATACCTTATTTTCTTCCCTAAGGCCCTCAGGGCCAGACCCTGTGAGAGGACACAGTGGAGTGAGGTCACTCCAGCTCGGAGCTGTGACTCTAGGATTCTTCCCCACCAGGCCCCAGGTGGGCCATGCCTGCCAGCCCTCCTGTGCCCATCTTGTCATAAGGAACAGGATTTCAGGATCTCAAAGATCTCCAGTGGGGGTGGATATAAGTGCAAAATGCCAGGGGTCCGAACTCAGGGGGTGAGACTGGGCTCAGAGGTCAGAAGAGCAGGCTCAAATAGGATCAGAGGGCAAGGGTCAGGGCCTCCACCACTACCACCAGGAAGGGGCTTTGAACCGGGCCAAGGGTCTGGGCCTCATGGATAATGCCCTTGAGTGAAGTGGGAGGTCAAATGAGGGGTGCTGGGAGTAACACTTACAGCCCACATTTAGGAGGACTTGGTGGCGCAGGTGCCAGGAGTCGCGGTGGAAGCAGGCGTAGAGGCCGCTGTGGCCCAGGTCCAGGCCACGGAGCACGAGCTGAGAGCCGTTGAGCAGGTCAGGGGCCAGGTCTGTCCCATTCACCCGCCACGTCACAGCTGCATCCCAGTTCGCCGTCCCACACGGCAGAGTCACGTCTGAGCCCAGGCGTTCGTACTGCACGTGGGGTGTCTCTGTGGGGGCCGGGGAGGGCACAAGGCAAAAGTCACAGGTCACAGCCCCGCCCAGCACCCCCAGGCAAACGTGCACGGATGAGAGCCTGTGAATGTGCGCAAGTGAGGAGTCCAGGCCGAGAGGCTCTGAGTCTCACTGTGTGAGTGTCCCGGGGAGATGAGGGGTATGCAAAATTCCTGTGCGGCCGTACAAGGGTACAGGTATGTGAGTGCCTCCAAATTCGTACGTGTGTGTGCACGTCTGGGGACTGTGTATATGTGTGTGTGTGTGTGTGTGTGTATGTGTAGAGAGTTTGTGTAGCATGCTGGGAGAGAAGACCCAGTTCACCTCCAGTCCCCAGGTCCTTTTAAAAGTTTTCCTGACCCCCATGACCCCAACCTCTTGCCACCAACAGGCCCAGCGCCAGTCACTGACATCTGCTACCCAGGCAAGCTGGGGCTGAGGGGCCCCTCTCCTGAACTCCTCCCTCTGTCTCTTCCCATCTCTTCATCGTCCCCATCCTTGTCTTTCTGTCTTGCCTCTCTCCCTCTCCCTGACTCTGAGCCCCTGACAAGCCCCCCCGCTCCCAACCATACAGGGCTGGGGCAGCAGCAGGAGAAGGGAGAATGGGCAGGGTCCAGGACGGGAGCCCTAGGGAACTCCTGGCAGCTGTCAACATCATCATGAGGCAGGAACTGCTTGGGGTGTGGGTCGGGGAGTGCTGGGACTGGGGGAGCTCTCTGACCATTCCTCTCTTGCCCCCAGGAGGGGCCTCTCAGAGCCAAAAGCAAACCCCAGCCCTGGCCTTGGCAACCCAGGAGTGATGGACGGAGCCCAGGAGACTGGAGTGGAAGGGCGGGAGGGAGCACCTGTCGAGAGGCAGCGCTAGGTGGGGAGGCGAGTGGGGCAGAGGAAGTCCAAGGCACCAACTCTACAGACAGCCCCAGAGAAGCGGCACCGGGAGATGAGAACCTACCCTCCTCATCCTGCCCCCCAAGCCTGCAAGGACAGATGCTTCCCTGGTCCCAGCCAGAGCTGTGGAGTGAGGGTGGGAGGGGCAGAGCGAGGGGGTGGGGTGGCCACGGGATCCCTCGTTAACACTCCCTCACATCTCCCCTCCAGAGAGCCACCTCCCGTAGCTGCCTAGCAGGGGGATTTTCAGAGGCAATTCCTGCTAACGAGTCAATTAAGTTGGGCCAGTGGCCTCTTAATTAGACTTGTTAACACCACCAGGACTGCAGGGGGTAGGGATCCCCCACCCCCACCCCATGTCTCCAGCTGCCCCCTTCCCTCCTTTATAGACCCCTCCCCAGTTCTGCTTTTCTCTGTGCTGAAACATCTGTCCCTGTTTGCTGCCTCGGTCACCCTCCCTGTGCCGGGGATCTCTCTGTATCTCCAGCTCTCTCCCCTGCTGTCAGTCTCTGTCTCGCCCCTCTCTGAGCCTCTCTGTCCCCGTCAAAGGAGAGGGAAGCAGGAAACCCAGCCAGCCCTGACCACTCGTCTGTGGGGCCTGGGACCAGCCGAACAGAGGATGAACAGGCGGAAGGGTGGTGGCCGGGGGGCCTTGGAGACCACAGCTGTGAGGCTGGACCAGAGACTGACTGGGGGCCTCCCTCTGACCAGAGGTCCAGTGTCCACAGCTCAAGCCATAGAGCCCACCCAGTCCACCAGCCCTAGCCACGGAGCCCCCCTCCAGCCTCCTTTCCAAAAACCTGGAGCTTCCAGGAAACACGCCAAGCCCCTCTCTCTGCACACCGCCCCCACCCGCCCCAGCAGAGACTCTGCATCCAGCAGCCTGAAAACTGACCATCGTGGAGGGGGCGTGGCCATCACAGTCCCAGCAAGCAACACATCGACACTGACCAACAGCAGCTCAGAACTAACATGGCTCCGGTATGGCCCTTTAATACTGGGGGGGCAGGTACAGCCGCAAGATGAGGAAACCAACCCAACAGCACAACAAATGTAATGGCAGTGGGGTAACACGTGGGGAACCCTGTCTGCCTCACAAAGGAAATGGAAACAACCTGACAACAGTGACAAGCCAACCATGTAAGGGCAGCGCAGGAATGAAAAAATGACAACACAATGACAGATGACAACTACAGGCCACAACGCAGAGGCAGGGGGGTAATGTGACATGACAATCACACAGTGTCACAACTGCTACAATTAACACAGCAATAGCAATACACACAGCCATGCAACAGCTCCAAAGATGGCAGTGATTTAATCCTTTGTCTCTGGACAGCTTTCCTCCCACCCCGTGGGTGCCCCTACTGATGTGCTGTCCATTTCAGAAATTAAATCAAGCAGCAGGGGGAGGATGGGGTTCTTGGCCCTGACACGGTGACAAATGCTCCAAAGGAATCAGCTGTGAAAAGGTTGTTAGAAGCCAGGATAAGAGACAGAGACAGGATGAGGTCATGGACATGGAGAACACACAGGGACAGAGTTGACGGCTCCCTCACACCTGTGCACATGGGCTCACATGGGGACCACATGCTGGAAACAGTCCCCCCAGGCATCCTAAGCAACTTCACATCACCACACACATAGGATGCAGACAGTCACCACAAAGAAGAAAAAGCACACACAGGACAACCATCCACAAGGTCACAGCTACGCAGGGACAGTGTCCCACTTCAGGGACAGTAACACCTGATAAAAGGTCACATGCATGCACAGGAAGGGCACTGTCACCCAGAGGCACAGTTACACATGGGGACATGGTCTCACACACAGAGAGACAGTTTACCAGGGACACGAACACACGAAGAGACAGAAACAAAGAGAAACTAACAAACTATCACACGTGGGGTACAGTCTAAACCACAAGGACACGATCCCACAAAGGCCATGGTCACACATCAACTATGTCACACACAGGGCACAGCCCACAAGGATATAACTACAGAGAGAAACGCACCCAAACAGGGACACAGTCTCACTCCCCCAAGAACACAGTCTAATGCACAAGGACAGTCTCACACAGTCTAATGCACAAGGACAATCTCACACTCTCAGAGATTCAGCCTATGCCCCCACACACAGGGCAGGGGCAAGGCCAACGGGAAAGACCACTGGTGGGCCTAGACTGGTCCGGTCAGCACAGGAGCCCCAGGCAGGCCGACTGCGGGTGGGGGTCGATGGGCTGGCCTGGTGGTCCCTTCAGTCCCTGCCCACTGTGGAGCAGCCCCGGGGCAGGCCCGGCTCTCTCTGGGCCTCAGTGCTGGGCTCACAAGGAAGAGGCCACAGGAGCCTCGACCTACTGCCCTCCTTGAACCCACAGCCTTGAGGGTCATGGAGCTCAGCCATTAGGGTCTGCTCTGCGCCTGGGCCCCAGAGATGCCCCCACCTTCTCTGCCTCTACCTGAGCCGACTGAGGTGGGGGGCAGGACACAACCAAGGGGGGAGCTCCCTACACTTGGAGCCTCCCTCGTTCAAGGAGTTTCGAGGTCAGACCTTGTACTGACGTGGCCGTCTGAGGTGCTGCCTCAGATGCAGAAGGGCTAGTGGTAAAGTTTCCCAGCAGGGGTGCAGCTCCTTGCCCCGTGGATTGTAAGGAGGACTCGGCACTCACTGGACAAGTGGTGTGGGAAGTGCAGGAGGCTGCCAATGGCGCAGCCTGGGCAATCCCTGCCCCCTCCAGCCAACCCAGCTCACTGACCGGGCCCCTTCCTTGATGTGCCAGCCCTCTCCCACATGTCACCCTGCCCATCCCCACGCCTTGTTCTCAGTCTACCATCTCTGTCCCTGTATTCCTTGTGGGAAAAGGGGAAATATTCTTACCCACTGTCTCAGTGCCTCCCACTGCACCCCCATACATCCGAGGGGACCCCATTTCACCAGATACTGTACAGGGCCCTGGCCCTAGCTGCCCCCAACTCCTATCCCACCTGCCTGTACCCTGTATCAGTGCTAGTGGGCAGAGAGGGACAGATCATCTCAAGCCAGAGATACCATCAGCACGAGACCGCCCCGGAGTGACTGGGGGACTGTGTTTATGGGACGACATCAGTGGGTCACCCCATATATCAGTGTCATATGACTCATGTTCATGTGTGACGATGCCAGCCTATGGCAGTATGTGGCTCTTGGGTGGGTGCGTACAGCTATGCCGGGGAGGGTTCACGCTCAGTTCCCAGAGGGGGTCAGCAGGGAGCTCCCCCGCCCAGCACTCACCCTGTGGACTGTGTCTCTGGGCGTAGACCACGGCAGCGGCAGCAGCAAGCACGGCACAGCAGGCCCATGGGACAGGAGCAGCCATCTGTTGGGAAAGAGTGGGCGGCGGGGAAAGGGGCAGCATCAGCCCAGGCAGGAGCCGCCTGGGGAGCCCCCCCTCCTCTCAGGCAAGACTGGGAAATCCCAGCCCTAGGGCCAGGGCACCTGGACCCCAAATGCCCTTCTTAATGGGGCTCAGGATCCTCTTCAGGCAACAGAAAACATTATTGGCATCTGTAGGCAGAGGTCTGCTAAGATGGTAGAAGGCAACCTATAGTGGTTCATTGTTCAGTACAGCCGCTGGGGGCAGGATGGGTTACAGATCACTGGTAATGCTAAGGCCATTTTTCTAGGAAAAATATAACTTCACTGGTAAGGTTAGCTAATTAGCTATAAACATCACAAACTGAAAGGGTGATGTTCTAACTTAATCGGAGGTCTATACTTCTCCAAATTGCCTTGAATGAAAGGCCCCCCGCCACGCTCCTGGGGAGAGAGCCCCTCGGATCTGCCCCTGCTATGCTCTCCCTAACCACCCCCATCCCAGGGTGAGCCTTGCCCCACTGGGCTCTGGGAAGTTCAGAGCAGCAGGGTACCAGGGCAGTGGTACACTGTGACCAGGTCAGATGTGGCTTTTGCTTTAGTGGACACTAATGATCATGAGAAGGATGAGGGATTTTCCCCTTCAGGGACCACAGCCCGTCCTTCAGCCCAGGAGCCTGGGAGCCCCAGCCCAGCAGATATGCATCAGTGTTTACACACTCCCGTGTGGGTACACAGAGCACACTCAGGACATGTTCCCAGAAGCCAGGATGGATCCAGTGGCCCCCCTACCTGCTGTCCTGCTTCCTGGGATGGGTCCAGCTGCCCTCACCCCACTCCACCCCAGCACATGCCCATACCTGAGGGCAGGGAAATAACTATTTCCTGCAGGAAAGGTTCCAAACCTGACTCTCCTGCCCCAGTCTGAGGAGAGAGGGGGACTGTCAACAAGACAGAAGCAGAGATCCAGAGAGGGACACTGCCAGACACTCAACCATGGCCACTACCAGAGGTACAGCCAGACACACAGCAAAGACACTAGCCAGAGACACTGCCCCAAACAAGAGACAGAGCCCCAGAGAAAGAGCCCACACACAGACTGGAGAGACTGTGCCGGGCACGATCAGACAAAGCCAGGGAAACAGGTAGATAAACCAGATAACCAGCCAGAAACACGGCCAGAGAACAGCCAACACACAACCAAAGGACCCGCAAGGATCCCTGTGAAAGACTTGGCCAGACGCAGGCAGACATATCAGAGAAAGAGTAAGCAGCACAGGCAGAGAAACCATCAGCAACATAGCCAGAGAGCCAGAGACACTGTCAGAAACCATGCCAGAGAAACTGCCTGACACACAGGCAGAGAAATACCAGAGGAACTGATAGACACAAACAGACATACACCCAGGAAAACTGCCAGTGAGAGAGCCAGAGACACAGCCAGATGCTCAGTCAGGTATCCATACCACTCAAAACACTGCCAGAGACATGCAGACACACAGTCGGACACACTGCCAGAGAGACAGCCAGAGACACTGCAGACAGAGCTACAGCAGGGGAGACAAGTGTGGCTGTCAGCCTGGAGCAGCAGGAGGGGGAGCCGGAGAGAATCTGACTTCCGGGGCCTCCTTTATGGGAAGGGCTCCTGCCTACCCGCTGCTACACTCGCCCCTCACCAGGCGAGCCCTCCCCTCTGCACCTGGTGCTCCTCCAGCTACAGCCGCAGGAGCTCCGGCTGCCCCTTCCTGGCACAGCTCATCTCTCTAGGCCCCAACTGGCCTTGGCTACCCCTCCCACATCTGTGACCCCTGAGGCCTTTCCTACCACCTGGCCTGGCTCCTGACCCTCTGCCACTCCCCCATCTTTAGCTACTCCTCGGGCCTAGGAGGATAAGACAATGACCAAAGTCACAGTCAGCAAGTGGTGGGGCGGAGAAAGGAACCCAGGATGAACCAGTGCTAAACTCAGAGCAAAGGAATCCAGGATGAACCAGTGCCAAACTCAGAGCAACCGAACCCAGGATGAACCAGTGCTAAACTCAGAGCAAAGGAACCCAGGATGAACCAGTGCTAAACTCAGAGCAACCGAACCCAAGATGAACCAGTGCTAAAATCAGAGCAACCGAACCCAGGATGAACCAGTGCTAAACTCAGAGCTGGGGCTGGAGAAAGGGAGATAGGAGGCTGGAGGCCTACATGGTTCCCCAGCTCCAGCCCTGCAGGGCGCCCGCCTACCCTCCCCGAGCCTCTGTGCCGCCCACCCGTGCGTCTCCTCAGAGCCAGCCCACTGCCCACCACACGGGAGAGGAACCGGGACATCGGGAGGCAGGCGGGCTGGCAGAGTAGACAGAGGTTAGATCACAGATGGGAGTAGAGGGACAGGGTGGTCCTCTGTTCCCTGCTCCTTCCTGGTCCCAGTTGGGAGGGCCATGCGGGTGAGGAGATGGCCTGGCACGAGTGTAAGGCATACAAGCAAACACACACACACACACACACACACACACACACACGGGTCCCCAAAGGGGGAAGGGAGGCTTCTTCATCAAAGTCGCCTCCATCAGCCCGATGAGTTACTGTAAGGGCCGGGCCCTGGGCCAACGGGGCTGCAGCCGTGGGAGACGGGCGCTGCTGAGAGCAAGTGCTGCAGAGAGGGGGGATGGGGTACCACGACAGATGCTGCACGGTTGGGGACACCCAGAAAAGGGAGAGACCCAGGGAGGGGGGAACAGAGAGGCAGGGAGAGAGGGAAAGCAGTGAGCGGAGACCCTGAGGGACAATAAAAGAACAAGACAGGGAGAAATGGAAGAAGAGGCACAGGAAGAGAGACAGGGAGCATAGAAGATGGGCAGAGGTTCAAGGACAGAGGGAGAGACAGACCCAGAGAGAGTGACAGAGACCCCAACAGGGTCTCTGTGCCCACCAAGAGCATCTCTCCAAGCCTACCCACCTGCTGCAGTGTGAGGAGAGGATGCCGTCAGTGCAGCAGCTCTGGCTGATCTGAGACAAGAGCAGGGCTTCCTGGGGGCTGGAGGGCTTCTGCCTATGAATCCAGGAGCCCAGCCCACAGGGCATAAGGGTGGACAAAACCCCCATCCCACCCCACCTGCAGGTCCAGGGGGTTCCAGGCCAATTTCACTTCCCTCTTCCCTCCGAGTCCCCCCACTGGACCCATTCCCAGGTAGGGAAGCTGAGGCCAGAGGCATCCAAGCTACACCTCTGCCCTACCCTAGCTCACCTCAGGCCACCGATCCCAGGGCAAAGAGCATCTTTCCCAGGAATCTTCCACGTTCACACCCCATGGCTCTGGGATAGATCTGGAGCATAAATCCCATCAAGCCCCAGGTGAGGGCTATGCAAACTGGTCCAGGCTCCCTGCAGACCCTTCCAGAGGCCCAGCCTGGCCGCCAGCCCCAGATCCAGAAATAAGGAGGGAACAGAGGGCACCCCACTAGCAAGTGCCCAGCAGCCCAAACCCCTTGTAAGCAGAAGCCCAGCACCTCTCCTGACACAGAACCCCACAGTGTTGCCACACACACACACACACACACACACACACACACACACACACACACAGGTGACACATCAAGAGACAACCCCGGGCCCCCAACTTACTGTCACTGTTCCACCATGACACACAGACATTACACACTGACAACAACAGCCAGTGAAAATGACACAGTTGCACAGCTGACAATGACACACAGGGATATTGACAGTCACCACAGTGACAATGATGCAGTGAGTGACAGTTACACACAATGACATCAACAAACAAGGCAACGACACCTGTTGACACTGACACAGTCACAGTGACAGTAACCTCAGAATCAAAGATGCAATGAGACTGACAGTCACATAGGCTAACAATGACAGTGACATCCACAGTGACACAGGGATGTTGGCAGACTCAGTAAGATGGACAGTCATGCAGAGTAACACCAGCCCTCAGTAATGCTGACACCATGGAGGCTGACAGTTGCCAGCAGGGACACTGACACAGTGATACGTTCCAGATCAAGGACCTCAACTACCCAGTTTCTGGCTTAGGATCCAGGGCCCAAGACCCCTCTTGCCAGCCCCAGCAGGAGCTCAGGTGCCCTGCACCTCAACCCTCAGCCCCTGCCCATCTGAAGGCAAAACCTAAGAAAGGGAAGTGTGAGTCTGGGAAAGCCTCTATTCACCCCTGCAGAAACAGGGCAGTTTAAGTTACTCAACCCAACCCTGGGGAACCCCTGCCACATCCAGGATGGGACTGGGGGTTCTGGGCACCACGGCCTGGGGCCCAGCTCTGACTGCGTGTGTGTCGACGTGCAATAGCGTGTT
Source organism: Kogia breviceps (assembly GCF_026419965.1). Lineage (NCBI taxonomy): Eukaryota > Metazoa > Chordata > Mammalia > Artiodactyla > Physeteridae > Kogia > Kogia breviceps. The sequence goes on along the minus strand of NC_081317.1, from coordinate 41,597,486 downwards.
CTGAGGTTCGAGCTTCAGGGTGCTGGCTGGTGTGGGTGCGTTGAGGGTCAGGTAGGTTCAATCTGGCCTGGACAATGAATGAACGGGGAGGCCCCTGAGAAACTGAGATCCGGTGAAGGTCACTGGCCTGGACCCCACCCCCGTCGGCCTGGGGCTGGGGTGAGGTCAGAAGCATCCCTCTGATGGAGGGCATCTGGCCCACAGCAGGGGCCAAGGTGACATCTCCATAGCTTCCAGTCTCCCTTGGCAACCCCAGACTCCAGGATCCTCCAGGGTAAGGGAAAAGGCACTCTGTTGGGGCCTCATCCCCTTCTTCTCTCCCTACCACAGCCCTAGAAGATGCATCCTGGGAATGAGGCAAGAACCCAGGGCAGGATGACCCGCTGATTCAAAGGCCTAGGAAACTCTAGGGGCCTCAGACCTGCAGAGGAATTAGGGTGGAGGAAGAGAGACACCTACACTTGGAGACAGAGAGGAAAAATGAGAGACAGAGCAGAGGCAGAGACAGGGACAAGGACATGGTGGACAGGGAGGAACAGTGCTGGCTGAGGGGGAGGCTGGGAGAGACAGTCTGGGCGGGCGGGAAGCTCCAGGATGGGGAGGAGGGGCTGAGGCCAGGAGGCCCCCAGATCCCACCAGGCCTAGGCAGCCTGGACAGCGTGGGCGGTGTGGGGGGGGCAGAGGCCTGAGCGGTCCAGAGGCTGGGGGTGGGGTGGAGGCCAAGGAGGGAGGCCTGGCCTCTGGCAGCTGGCCCGGCAGGCCCCCCATGGGGGAGGGGGCGGGCCTGGGTCAGGGGCCAGCTCCTGGGCTGGGGCCGGCTGGCCATGGGGCAGGCTCCTACTCCCCGCGGTGTCTCCCCGTCTCTTTCTCCTTTCTCTCTGAATCTAGACCTGGACCTCCTCTCAGCTCTCAGTGCCCCCACCCTAAGTGGCACAGGACCCAGAAGCCATGCCTGGGTTTAGGACTCAAGCCATATCTCCTCCTGGGCTACCCATCCCCACCCGCTCCGGGAGCAAGCCCCCCTGCTCAGGGGAAGGGACTCCACCCAAACATATGCCCCCTCCTCCCCCGCAGAAGTGGGCAGGAGAAGCTGAGCACCAGTGGGAGGGGGGCCAGGAGGGAGGCAGGGGGAGCGGTCCCCCAGCTCCAGCCTCTGGCTGAGGCTGTGGAAAAGGAGGCGGCCCAATGTAAGTGAGTTGGGGGGGGCGGTATCCGCACCTGCTATTGTGACCTCCACAGCCGGAGATGGGGGCCTGGGGCGGGGGGGGACAAGATTCCGATGGATTTTGGCAGCAGTCTGGACTCTGAGCGCTCAAACCCCCCACCCCCCAGCCTCTTGCACCGTGGGGACCCTGAGATCAGCATGTGCGTGCCCTGCTGCACGTGTGTGCGGGCGTGTTGCGGGCCTCCCATGACGGGCCTGGCTGGGCAGCTGGGAGGTGTCCTGGGGAGATGGGAGTCTGAATCCCACCAGCCGTGCGCACATGTGGAGCCCCACTCGGGGCCCTGCGTGCTGCCTGGTGACCTGGGCACCGGCTTGTATGTGCTCACATGTGTAGGCCTGGACTTAAGCAGCCCTCTCGGTGCAAAAGGTCTGGGCTTTCTCCCTCAAAAGTCATCTGATCCAGCCCCCTGCCTCTCAAATGGGAAGCAGGAAGGGGCAGATAAGTTCATATCCTCCCTTTGGGCACATGGGCTCTGGATAGCTTCACAGCACCTGAGGTACAAGTGCCAAATCCCTCATCCCCTAACCCCAGTCCAGAGTCCCTTCTGGCTTCTAGAAGAATCAGGAGGATCCCTCTATCCAGAAAAGGTTCACACACCAGTTGGGTTAAGTCTAGGGGGAGTGGGGGCTTGGGGGCTGGCCTTCTTGGAGGGACAGACGCTGCAGCAGGAGGTTAGACAGCTGGAAGAACTCCATGAAAGGCGGGGGATGGGCAACAGGGTTGACTGAGACCTCCCTCCGCCAACAGGGGAGCAGACTCAAAGCAGATGAGGCAGGGGCAGGAAGGAGGCTGCAGAGCCCTCCATGGAGACAGAAGGATGGACAGAATAGCTTTCCAGACTTGGGGGCTGGGACAAAGACCTATTTGCCTCAGCATCTCCCACTACACCCCACCCCTGGCCCCATCACTGCTATGGTGCAGACACAGAGGTTGATGTTTGCAAGCTTGCGTGTACACACGCACGCGCACACACACACACACACACACAAAGGGGGGTGGGGGTGGGCAGTGCATGTGAAGCGTGGATGTGTAACGAACAGAACTGAAGACGGTCTTTCCGACAGAGCCAGAGGTGAGCAGGGGAACAGAAACGTCAACTGTCTTCACGTGTGCTGTTCTCCCTGCTCCCCCAACACGCACGCACACTGCACACACTACTTCTGAGGAAGCTTCTGGTCTGCTGGGCAAAAGCAAGCCATCCTTCCTCCCCCTTCTTCCCCTCGCACAGTGGGGAAGCCAGAGCAATCTGTTCCTGATGGGTAAACACAGGCATGAGTATGCGCGCACACATGCTCACACACACACCAGCGATTCAGGGGTACATGACACCCAGTGCTCACTTCACCCCAAGGTGGGACGCACACTCGGGCTCTCACTACCACTGGCAGAGCTTCCCAAAGTCCCCCACCTCCACCACACACAGCCAGAGCTTCACAGACACACCCAGGCAGCCTCTCGCTGACACAGGCACTTGGAGTCTCCCATCACAGCCACTCATCACGGCCTCCCACGTGGACACCGGCTGCCACAGCGTCGCACACGCTGGTATGCGCGCACACACGAACACAGTCACAGTCACACACAACAGACTCTCTCACACGCACTCAATCAAAACAGTCCTGGTCTCACATATGGATACCAGCACATACTCAGAACACTCACCCTTCCACACAGATAACAGAGCACCTCCAGAAACGCAAAGCCCCCCCGCCCCATACCCTCAGCCCTCACACCCCTACACTCAGCAGTGGGAAATAGATACACACTCCATGCTGGGACCTCAGGTTGCCTGGCCTGTGCCTGGGGGAAGACAGGATAAAGCTCAGGGTGGCCTAAAGCAGGAAGGGAAAGTTCCTGAAAATCGAGGAAACAGATTATTCCCTACTCGGCTCCTTCCTCTCCTAACCCTGCTTTTGCCAGTATTTGGGAATGAGGGGAGATCCTGGCCAGAGCAGAGGGGTGAGGGAGCCCCCGGGGTGAAGAGATGGTGGCACTGGTGGCAGCAGGAGCCAGCAAACCACAGAAACCAGCCTGCTCCCCAGGGCCCTCCTGCCTCACCTCCTCACCCCCTCTTCTCCAGGATGAGAAGCAGCAGCAGCTCTCAGCCTACCTACCTGCTGAGTGACCCCAGGTCTCTTCAAAACCTCTCTGTGCCTACAACTGTCTATAGGGCACCTGAATGTCAGGCCTGGCTGCAGGAAGGGAGGCAAGGGGAAGGAGATGAGGCCTCGACCTCAACCCCCAGCCCCTGCCAAAGCCCTGTCATCACTGTCAGACCCCAAAGAGAGATGGGGACAGCACTGGCCAAGCCAGTGCTCCTCTGACAAACCACTGAGGACAAGAATCCTAAAGTGTCCTTGGACCCTGCAGCCCCACCTCCCATCACAAGAGAGGACGCTGTGTCGCTGTCCAGGCAGAAAGGAATCCAGGCTGTGCTGGCAGGGCCCCAACTGGAGAACAATTGGCAATGCTGTTGACATCCTCACCACTTGCCACTCCAGGTGTAGCTTGAGCCCTGATGCCCCATCCTAAAGTGAGCCTGAGAGAGCTCCATGGAAGCCAGGCAGGGGAGCAAACACCGCGCAGCAGAACCTAAGGAAACCAGGCAGGGCGACCCCATAAAGCCAGGTGATGGGGACTTAGGAAAAGCAGGCCGTGGGGACAAAAGAAATCAGGCAGCAAGGTCTGTGGAAACGAGGCGACAGGGACCAAAAGATCATAGGCTGTGGGGGCCAAATGAAGCCAGGCCGCGGGGACTGAAGTTAGCTAGGAGGTGGGGACAAATGAAGCCAGGCGAGAGGCCCACAGGATGGGAGAAAAGAAAGCTATCAGGAGCTCATGCCCTCTGTCTAGATGTCCCCCACACCCTGGGCCTCTCTCTCAGTAGCCCCCTTCCCACCCAGGTGCTGTCTCCTCCCCCAGGCCAATGCACACAGCCAGAGCCCCCTCCTCGCTCAGAGGCCTAGTCCAGTTGCAGCCACTGGGCCCCGGCCCCATCCCTGGGACCTCAGGAAGTCCCAGCCCCTCCCACCGGCTGCAGAGGAGGGGGGCTGTGGGGGGAGAAAGAGAAGAGAAGAGAGACAGCTTGGCAGAGGGAGGGCCGAGCAGCCGCGGGGGGCGGGGGCCGAGAAAGGAGCGGGAAGCGGCGAGGCGGGCTGGCGGGCGGCGCGGGCGGGGGCGTCTCTGCCGCGGGAGCGGGGGTGACAAGTTCTCCGGCCCTGCGGCTGCGCGGCCACTGACCTGGGTCCCCGTGCAGGCGCCCAGTCGGTGCCTCCGGCGCTCCGTGGGTGCGCCCGGCCGCCCGCGGGCATCGGGACCCCGGGGTTCAGGGCTGGGGCCCGGGCGGCCCGGTGAGCAGGCCTGTCCCCCCCCGCCCACCCCCACCCCCGAGAGTCCCGGCGGGCGGCGGGCGGGCGGGCGAGGCGGCGAGCGGGCCGGGAGGAGGGGAGGAAGGAGCGCGCGGCGAGCGAGCGAGCCGAGCTAGCGGAGGGAGCGAGTGAGGGACGGCAGGCAGTGAGGTCATCCTTTGAATCTAATTGTCTGAGTCAGGAGGAGATGTGGCACTCGATGCAGGGGGAGGGGAGGGGGAAGGGACCCTCCCGGCTCCGGGCCGGGGCCCCTCCTCACACCCAGGGCCGGCCGAGGCCTCCCTTCCCCCGCCCAGGGCCAAGTTGTCTGGGGCCAACTGGGACAAACCCCTGACGGTCTCACTCAGGGCTGACCTCTGATGCCATGGGGGCTCCAACCCACATCACCCCCAGAGAGTGGCCACCTTTCTATTCTCTGGGGGTGATGGGGACCCCCTCCCGGCCCAGGTTGCCCTCCCGCAAGTCTGAGGGTAATGGGAAGCCCCCATCCCACCCCCAGGTCGTATTTCTGCCCTGTGAGGAGCAAGGGGGAACCTCCACCAGCCTTCCAAGGGCCTTCGTGCATTCTAGAAATGTGGAGTCCCCAGCTCTACTCCCCAAGTGACTTCTTGCACTGGGAATTTGGGGGAATCTGGACATTGAACCGAAGCTCCCCTTCCTGCCTCCTGAGCATGACAGTGCAATGCCTCCCAGTCCTGCACTTTGGGGGGCATGAGGACCCCCAACGGAGCCCAGGGTCTCTACTCTGCATGCCCAACTCTTCAGGAGGGGCAGGAGCCAGACCAGAACCCCAAGGTCCCCAGAGGCTGCTCAGGGGAGCAGGCCACTCACGTGGGTGGGAGGGCAAGACAACAGTTGGGCCCTGGGCCTGTCAGGTGTGCACGCACGAGCACATGCACGCATGTGTACACGCGCATGGCGGGGGAGACCAGGCGGCTGGGGACACTCACACCACACCGAGGGCCACACACCCCTCCCCTCACCCCCATGGGGGAGGGGTGATAAATATTTAAGCGGCTTTTAGCTCTGAAGGGGCAGAAGCTGGGAGAGGGAGGGGGATCCACAATGCCTGATTAATGGGGTTACCGGCTTGGATCAATCCATCTGCCCGGCGCTCCCTCCTCCTCCCTCGTCCTCCCTCCCTCCGCCTAATGCGCTTTATCAGGAGACGCTTTTCTGACTTGGCAGCATCGGGTGTTTTAAATAGACCCATTTAGAGCAGGGGTTGGGGGAGAAAGGAGGGGGGAAGGGAGACAGAGATTGAGACAGGCTGGGAGACAGAGACGAATCAGGAGAGAGAGACAAGCCCCGGAAGAGGGAGACTGGGAGCGGAGAGACAGAGGGAGATACTGAGACACGGAAATAAGAGGCTGAGGATGACACTCCCACGGAGGCTGAATGGGGCAGGGGTGGGGGTGGAGGGTGATGGGGAGGCCGAGGGGAAGCTGGGGGGCCGAAGAGCAGAAACAAGCAAACAAACAAAAGAGACAGACAGAGAGAGAGGAAAGGAGTCACAGACAGCGAGAAGAAACCCAGAGACAGGTTCTCTGCAAGGGCTGAGGGCTAGCCTGGGAGACAGCAGATATCTTTTATTTCCAAAAACAGTTTTTCATCCACTTTGTTAAATTAAAAAGCTGTCTTTAAAGTGGTGCTGGAGGTGCTGATGCAGGACGGTGGACAGAACTGCCAAGTCCTCCCTCTCGGCCTCCTTGTCTGCACCCACAGAAGCTGCCTCAGCCCTAGCCCCCAGGGGTATTCTCCAGCTCCCCTGTTCTCTGGGATCCTCTGGGATCCCCAGGGACAGGGTCAGGGCATCTGAGCCACTGTTCATTGGCAGAAAGTCCTTCCTGCTGTCTGGCCTCAGTCCCTCCTGCTGCAGGGACCCCATTCTCTTGCGTGACCACTAGCCTTCTCTTCTCTGATCCCAGTTCCAGCTCCCTAAGATGTCCCCAATCGGAGGGAGGATTATGGCCCTCACAGCTGAGCAGCTCACTTTCCCAACCGGCCATCACACTCCTTCCAGGTGTGCCCCCTATTATTGGGTAAATCTGAACTTCTGTCAGATACCCCACTCCACGTCCCTAGGTCCTCTGGGAACAGTGAGACAGAAGCTTAACTCTCTCCAGCCTTCTGGAGCCTCCCTTCCTCCTCTTCAGAACCCCAGCTCCATTTTGTCCCTTTTATGGCCATGTTGTCAGCCCGGATACCCCCCTCACCCTCAACAACACCCCATTCCTAGTTCTGAAGGGTCAGCACCCCCGCCCCCCCAACTCCCAGGCCGGGAAAATGGCCAGTCTGTTTGGGAGCTGAGATGAAAAGCCCGGCCGGCCTTTGTGGGCCTCTGGCGGGTTTCGGACAATAGGCCCTTCCGTTCCGCTCCAGCGCGCCTCGATCCCATGGACACCCCCACCCTGGGGGCTGCCAATCCGGGGGCCTTGCCTGGCTGGAATGAAAGGCGGGGAGAGTCAGACCCAGCCCCTGAGGCTGGCCTCAGAAGATTTTGGACTTTCTGACCCTCTATCCCGTCTCCTCCAAGCCCGGCTGCTCCCTGCTGTCAAGCCAGAGAGATGCTTTGGGGCCAGAGAGATGCTTTGGGGGCAGAGAGGGAGCCTGACAATGAGATGAAACATACTCCCACATCCAGATTCAGCTCCCTCAGTGCAGAACCCAATTTTCTGACCTGGCTTTGCCCTTGCCTGTGTGACTGTGGGTAAGTCTCTTCCCCTTTACAGGCCTGTCATGAAAAGCCTCAGAAGGAAGGAGGAGGGGAGAGCAGGAAGGGATCTCAGGCCCTCCTTCACTCGTTCCCAGACCTACAGCCCCAATGCACCTGCCAGATGCCCTGAAACTGACCTGCCTCCCCTGGGTCCCCAGCACATACCTCTTTACCGCTGGCCGCACACCGAGCACATCAACGTCCTCCTCCTCCTCCTCCTCCAGACCAAACTCTTCCTGAGACTTCCAAAACCAAGGGGGCGGGATGATGTGACAAGGCTGGATTCTAGAAGGGCAAGGCACAAATCAGAGGCCACAGAGGAGACCTTAGTCCAACTCAGAGCTCATTTCACACTCACAACCCCACTGTGAGAAGGAGAGACTGATGCAGGCAGCAGGTAAGTGTCTAGAAGAGAAAAAGTTGGGTGTGGTCCAGACTCCCTGAAGCACCCTTTGCAGACCTTAGGTTCTGAACCACAGGGACAAAAGGAAGCCAGAAGCCAGTGGCCTGACACCACACATAGATACACACCCAAAGACAATCCAAAATCCCCACACAACGAGTTCACAGACACAAGCACCTCCATGTCACACACATTCTCCCATGCATACTCACACAGAGACACATGGCCCCCAGCAGGGCATAAACACCCACCATCATACTGTTTTCTCCTCATCACCACTATGATTTATTGAGCATCTGTTATGTGTCAGGAACTGTTAGGCACTTTATATGCATGATCTCATTTAATCTTCATGACTTCTCTGTGAGGTAGGTTCTATTATTATTCCCATTTGACGCTGAAAAAAACTGAGATTCGGGGAGGTTAACTTGCCCAAGACCACACAGCTGATCCGTTCCATGAGTGCAAATCTAGCTCCAAAGCCCTTCTGCTATACCAGTTTGCCTCTGCAGATCTCTCTCCCACCAGCACAGTGCCTTTCCCAATAATAATAGGAACAGCTAACACTTGCTTAGGGTCCTTGATGAGCCAGATACTATGCTGAGGACTTAACATACAGTTTTTGCAGATGAGAAAACTGAGGCTCAGAGAACAAAAGCACTTTGCCCAAAGTCACATGACTGGTAGTTGGTAAGAAAGCTGGCTATTCTGAAAGTCACTGTTGCTTCTAGGACTCCACTTAACAGAGCCCTCGACTTCTACAAGACCCCGGGAGATTCTCAGGGTTCAACTGCTCCTCACCCCACCAAAACAGGTCCCAGATTGTGTCTGCCAAAGGCATGATCAAGTGCCTAAACACATACCCATGAGAAAGGGACTCCATGTCATCCAACCCTGCCCAGAGAGGCAGAGGTACCACCAACGAGGGAGAGATGGCCAGAAACTAAAACAAGGGGTTAGAGACAGGCTGGCTGGCGGTAACAGATACAGACACACCAAGAGATAGGTAGGCCCAAAGAGAGGAAGACAGACACACGGGACCAAGGAATGACAGAGACAGTGGGAAAAGGAGACAATAGGGGGAGAGGAGGATACAGGCCGACGTGAAAAGACACAGAAGGATAGACACAGACATACAGACACATACAGAACCATCCCACCTTCACAAGAAGAAAACTATGAAAACAAACAAGACTCGGGCAGTGTGGGGTACGTGTGTAAGTGTGCATTCGAGTGTGCCTGTGTTGGGGGCATGCAGAGTCTGTATCACTACAGACATTATACCAGCTGCTTCCAGCAATTTCATCTGATTAATAATAAATGCCCCGTAATTACAGCCACTCCCCCAGCCCTTCTTCCTGTTTTTTGTCAGCTGCCACCAGGCCGGCCCCCTGTGGACCCCACAGCCCCCTCCATCCTCACCTGCTGCCTTCTACAAGGCTGAGAGAACATGGGCTAGGGAAGGAGACCAGACTCCCAACGTGAGGGGGAATACCCATTTCTCTATCTTGGATGAATGCCCAATGCCCCCAAGCAAAACGTCATTTCCCTTAGGCCTCACTCAGAACTCTCCCCCTTCCCTGGGTATAACCTGTGACCCCTAATGTGGCCTAGAGGCCCAGGTCTGGGGACACAGAGAGAGATGAACTCTGGACTCCCCTTGCCTACTCTTCATCACTCACTGGCTGAAAGAAGTCTCCATTCACAAAGCTTCCCCAGCCTTGGAACCCCACAGGCTCAAAGGAGGAAGGGACCAGAACAGCCTCCCTTTTCCCACCCCATCATTCCAACCCAGGCAGCCCCAGAGTCTCTGCCCACTTGTGTACTCTCAAGCTTTGGACACGCCGTGGCTCCGCCTCCATTCCTGAGCCCCCCCAGGTCCACCTCCTTCCAGGCCTCCCAGCCTAGCTCTCCAAGGCAGCTCTATCAGAATCAGCTGCGGGTTTGTGCTGATCTGTTTCTAATCGCTGGGGCCTGGTTCACGCTGGCCCCCACCCCCCAATATTGATTCCATTATTTGGAGAGTCATTGACGTCAAGGACCTGGATGGGTGCCAAAACCGCCTTCTCTCAGGGCCTGGGCCCGGGCCCAGCCCCTCATCTCGAGATTTCACGGAGGGGCCCAGAAAGGTCAGCTCACGGGCCAGGGTCACGTGACATCTGCCCTCAGAGGCTGGGGCTCTTCTTACCTTTTGGGGCCCACTGTGCAGTTCCTTTCTCCTGGGGGAGAGGGGCTACACAGAGGCATGGGGGTCAGAAGTGAGGTGGGGACCTACAGAATAGGGTGTGGAAGAACCTCACTGGGTCTTGGGCTGCAAGGAAGAGCTCTAGGAGGTAGGGATGGAGGCAGTGGCTCAGAAAAGGCTACTTGGGGAAGATTTTGTTCTTTGCCACACACTATTTTGGAACATCCTGAAGCTGGACTTGAAATGACTATTAGAGTACTATTGACTGCTCGATTTTTATGTCTGATATCAGATGTATCTCCAGGCTCTCGGAGAAAGAAATTCTCTGCAGTGCAGGATAACGGTTTACCCTAAATGTTGCCATAATTTGACTAACTGGCACCACTATTTTATAAACCTTTGTTCCATATAAAACAAAGGCTCTGTCTCCTGTGCAACTCTAGCCCATGCTGCCGCAGTTTCCCCACACTCTCCCAGTCTCTCCTGCTTCTGTGCCTATCCGATCAAGATGCAGCCACTGCTACACTGACCCACACCAGCAACTCCTTGGCTCTGGCTGGACAGGGTATTTTTAGGATCCGAACCCTGTGTTCTCAGACAGACATTAATAACCAATACAGACAGTCCGTGGTGCCCACAGCAGCTAAACAAACTCAGAACCCAGCCTCAAAGGCTCAGACATGGGGTCCACTGCCTTAGCTATAGTCCAAGAAACCCAGACCTGGAGAGAACAAGGGACATGACATGCTCACAACCAGATGGGGAGAAAAGGACCTTCCCATCTTCTGAAAAATCCTGAAACTGGGGAGAGGACAGAGGTGACCTCTGACCTCTGCCACAGAAGCAGGGTCATTACTCTGCCCCAGTCTCACCCAGTCCAGACCTTTTCAAGGAAGAAACTGCCTATCCTTTGCACTCCTTCTCTGAAGGCAGGGAAGTCCTTCCTTTAGTCTAGCTGCAAATCACTCAGGGGTCCTTTGAGCCAAACAGGGTTATACAACAGAGGCTGTTGGGTCTCAAGCCACAAACCTGAGAGTGCCCTCTCCCCATGGTCTGTCCCACTCAATGGTCATTCCTCAACATTTCTTGAGCACCTAATCCCTGCCAGGTACTGTGCCAGGAGTTAGGGACACGGTCATGCCCACCAACAGCACTCAGTCTGGCAGGAGAGAAAAAGATTCATTATTTACTCAGCAGTGCCCTCCCACTGTGTACCTGGTCTGTGCCCAGGGCAGGGTGGGTGGGTGGTAAGCAAAGCAGACCCCAGTCCCTAGGTCCCAGAGTTCACAGGCAATTACTATGCAGCCCTGGTGAGTATTGTGAAGAGGAAGTACAGGTAACGTATGGTGGGGCATGCTGACTTCTTTCAGGACTGAGGATGCTTCAGTCCATTCCTAAACCCCAGGACGGGCCCTTGGACTGCCCAGAAGTCGCCACCATAGTCTAACTTCAGTTCCTTCCACTGTAGCTCCAGCCCCAGCTTCTGGGAGCTGGTTCCCCACAGCAGCAGGGTCTAACTCTTCCCCACATCTGCCCCAGCTCTTCCTCCCACTCCTTGGCTCTGGTGACCCCCAACCCAGCATGCTCTGTGCTTTGGGGGTTCTCTTTGCCCTCTGCAGAGGTAAAGGGGGGTGACGACCTCAGGGCTCTCAGCCCACAGGGACCACTAGGCTTCCCAGCCCCTCCCCACAGGAAGCCAGGAGCCAGGGTGGGTGTGGTCACCCTGGGCCACAGGAGTTTACACAGCTGAGGTCTCCACCACTCCCTCCAACCCCACAGCGGGTCTCTCTCTTCTCAGCCTCCTTGTTCTCTGGGACGCCCACCCCTCCCAACCAGACACACAGGATTCCCCCCCCAAGCCATCTGCATTTCAAAGAAAATATGCTCCATCTGTTTCCCATTCATTTACACTTCAGCTAGCCATGGGGGGCAGAGCAGGGCGCTTGCCTTCGAGCCCCCCACCCCCATAGGGGGGCTGGAGAGCACGTGTCCCCCTCTGGGACAAGGAGCAGTTACAGCCTAGCCATCTGAGCCTGAGGGCCAGGTCCCTACTTCGTGGGCTCCCAAGGGGTGCTCATGTACCTCAGCAGCCCCGCCCACTGGCCTCCACAGTGGGAAGGTATATAAAGCCCCGGGCAGTGTCTCCAAGGCAGGTGAAGTCCTAAGGTTGGTTGCAACCTGACCTAATTGCCCCCCCCCCCCCAGGGCTATTGCTGTTGTGGGAAGAAGCAGAGTGGAGAATGCTGGGCATACCCTGGAGACAGGCTAAGGGCTCAGGCATTCCAGGAGACACTGTGAGATATAACATAACTTGGTCCAACCCCTTTCCAGCCAGGGCAGAGGAGAGAGAAGCAGGTGGGTTCCAGTCCAGTCTTCTCCTCCAGCCACCTTCTCACCACACATCTGGGGCTACCATCTCCCTTAGAATCAGAGATTCACCATCCTGGAAAGGTCAAAGGAGCCAGAGAGGTCTACCCCTCAGCAAGTCAATCTTCACACCTCTCTCAACCTAAGGATGATTGGGATGGGGGAGATGTCTTGGGAGGACATGAATCTCATTTCCCCATACCTGACCCTATCACAGGAAGGGTACCCAAAACTATTTAAGGGGGATGTGCATGTACATGGGGAACTCTAAGGGTACATGTTACCCCTGTACCAAAAAAGCCACTCAACCTGCCTGCTGTGAGAGCCTAGTCTCCTCTGGAAGAAAAGGCAGAAAAATTTAACTGGGTCAGCGTTTCCCACGGCCCTCTCCAACAGCCCACAACCCAAGTAAGAGACGTGACCAAACATGCATCTCCTCCCCTCCCCACCTTTGGGGAGGACAGATCTTGTTCCTGTCCCCAACTGCCCTGAGATACACCATAAGCATGAGTGTAGTTAACTATGAGTTCTAAGTTCCACTGGGAGTGTGAACACAATCCTAACGTGGGTTTGAATGTGAGCCCCAGATGGAAGCGTAACTGTGTGTGATTCTAAGTGTGAACTTAGAATCATGTGAATTCACGTGGGGCTCCCATGTGAATATGAAAGCCTCAAGGTGCAAGCATGAGTCTGAGTGTGACCACTAGGGCCCTAGTGTGGGTCTGAGCACAAGCCCCAGGATGGAAGCAAGTTTAATGTAATTGACAGGGATGTCAATCTGAGTGTGAACTCCAAGATGCAAGCACAGGTTTGACTGCGAATGTAGGTCCCAGTGTGCATGTGACTGTAAGCCCCAGGACGGAAGTATGAGTCTGTGAACCCCAGGATTCGCAAACAAGTCAGTATAGGCATCAGAGACCTAGTGTTCATCTGAATGTGAGCTACGTTTCCCCATGTGAGTTTGAGTGTGAGCACTGGGGTCCCTTTGTAAGTCTGGGTCCCTAAGTGATCCCAGGATGGAAGGGAAAACCTTGCATGTCCTAGTGGGAATCTGAGGGTGAACTGATGTGAGCATGAGTGTATCAACCCCAGTGTCCTACGTGAGTCCTTGAGTTCAAATGTGGGCCCCAGGTTCTCCATGTGAGTCTGAGTGTGAGCCTCAGAATGTGTGAATCTGAGAAAGCTCCAGGGTCTTAGTGTGAGTCCCAGTGTGAGCCCTAGGACTCCAGTGTGTTCTGAGCATGGGCTCTAGGTCTCAATGTTAGCCTATGAGCCTCAGGACAGAAATGTGAATCTAAAGTGTGAGCCTAGAGTCCCAATGTGAGTCTGAGTGTAAACTACAGGACTGAAGTGTATCACTGGATATGACAAGAACATAAGTGTGAATCTCAGTGCAAGTCCATTGTCCTGGTGTAATTCTTGGTGCGAGTCCATATGAGTTTAAGTGTCCCAGTGTGAAGCTGAGGATGAATTCCAGAGCCCCTAGAAGTCTTGAGTGTGAACTTTAAATTCCTACTTTTCACATAAGACTCAGGGTCCCAGTTGGAGTATTAACTGTGATGGAGTGTGAGCCTTGGCTGCACGTCACCGATCCTGACCAGGAGCCCTAAGAACCAGTCCAGAAGATTGGTGTGGGTTTTGGCAGTGGAGTAGGGATGCGCAGTTTATTGAGACACAGCCCCCTCCACCCGCCAAGCCCCGGCTAGCCCTACAGCCGTAGGAATATCCAATTGTTCAAGTCCCACCACCCCCATACTTGCATTGGTACACCATCACACCCAGAGTTAGACACACAAAAATGCACTCAGTGTGTCAGACCCCCTGGACAAACAGCAGTTACAGATGCACAAACACACCCAGCATTTCATACTCCCACCACTTCAGTGATTACAGCCACACGAATACCCTAGGGAAACAGACACAAATATACCAAGTATTACAGGCAACACAACTAGTGTTGCAGACACACTCCTACAGCGGCATGCAGACACACACCCAGTGTTGCAGACAAGCTGCCAGACACACAGACACACACAGAGGCTTCTCAAAGAGAGAGACTAGACGGAAAGAGAAAGAAAATCCTGAATTTTCAACAAGGCGTGAAATAGTCCTACCCGCCTGAAGCTACTGAAGGGGGGAGGGGGCCTAGGGAGCGCAAGAGGAGAGGCTCAGGAGAGGAGAGGAGGCGAGGAGGAGAGCTGTCCGTCTGGTGACCTCCCCGCGGCCCAGCCCCCACGCACGGGGAGATACACTCCTCCGAGCAACACAGGGATACCCAGGCCGGCTCATGTAGAGCCGCACTGTGGGAGACACACACCGGCAGACTCACAAAGAGACGGGGATACACCACAGGCGGACCCACACGGACACACAACACAGAAACACTTACAAAGAGATACTGGAGGAGACCCACTAAATGGAGATACATCCAGGCAGACTCACGAGAAAACCACAGGCGGGCTCACGCTGACACACACACACACACACACAAGCAGATTCACACGGACACACATACACTGGCAGACGCGCAACCGTCCATTCACACCCCTGGGCGCTTTGAAGTCCAGATTTCTGCTGGAGAAAGAAGCCGCCTCTGGGCGCGCGGGGGTCACTGCGACCCCCCAGCTCCGGAATTTTCCCAGACCCTGCGCGCGCTGCTGAGCGGTGAGGGAGAACAGGGAGGCTAGGGCAGTTGGCCCCTGCCACCTCCCGCCAGCCGATTGTCCGCCCCCCCTCCCACCACGCCCAACCCCCGGCGCGCCCGGACGTGGGGGGCAGCTTCTCCTGCGCCCCCGCCCCCGAGTTTACGGGCAAAGTTTCCCGTGAACTTTCCTGTCCCCCTCCCCCCCGGTCTCGGGCCCATGCACGTCCCCTCCCTCTTCCCGCGCGCACGAGGGCCGCGGGTCTGTAGGTCAGTCGGAGGGTTTGAGGGTCCAGCCGCGCGCGGTCCGCGCTGGGTACTCACCGCGCCCTCGAGCCGCCGGGGCTCCGCGCCTCGACCTTCGACCGCTCCCGGCAGGGAGCGAGGCAGGGAGCACGGAGCTAGCACCGCTGCCAGACCCCGCCGCCGAGCCCCGCGCCGCGCCGGCTGGAGCCGCCGCGTCCGCTGCCGCCGCCGCCGCCCGCTCTGCACCGGCTCCCCGGCGCTCGGCGGCTTTAACCCCCCCCATCCTCCTCCCTCCCTCGCGCGCTCCCTCCCTCCTTCCCTCGCCCATGTGACCGCGGGCGCCCGCTCGGCCGCGCGCGCCCTCGCTCCCCTCCCCCTCCCGCCTGGTCTCCCCGCGCCTCCACGGCCGCGCGCCACGACCCTCTCCCGGCCACGGCCCCCGCGTGCCCCCGTCTTGGCACGCTCCCGCGCCTGGCACGCGCGGCCCGCTCTCGCGGGCACACTCATCCTGCGTAGGCCTGTGAGCCCCCGCTCCCATTAGCCTTGTGCTGGCACGCACCCTCCCCCCCGCGGGCACACTCGCTCGCACTGGCACGCTTGGCCCCCTCGCATTCGCCCTCTCTCGGGAACGCCTTCCAGACTGCTGTAGTCCCCGCGCTTCATGTGTAGCCCCGACCGCGGGTCTCAAAAACGCGCACGCACACACACCCACACCCACTCCCACTCCGCTGGATCCCCCAGGGCCGCTGGGCGCGCACCCAGTCCCCCCAGGTCGCTCATTGACACTCACTCGCTCACTCAGCCTTGTCCAGGTCTCCGCTGCGCACACTCCCGCACGTTCAGGCCCTGAATGCCTCGCAACGACACCCTGGCACACCCCGGGCCAACTCTCGGGGTCCTCCCGCCGGCATCTCCGTGAGAAGAGCGCGAGCCAGAGCCCCCAGGCCCCACTTTGGGCAGGGTAGGCCATAGGTCTCCGCGCCTCCCCTCTTCCTATCGCCCCCCAACAACGACCCCACCCCACACCCCGCCCAGGCACAGACACTTACATCCCTCGCGCTGAAGGAAGGAGGCTATTTGCTCGCATGACCCAGCATGGTCCAGGCTGGGAACCTAGGCCCTCGCCTCCCACCAAGTCTCCGGTGACACGCCACAACTACCCTCTCCTTCTTCACCCCACCCCCCACCCCTGGACACACGGCCTGAGGAGTGACCGCTAATGGGATGCGGGGCGTAGGGAGGGTGCGCCCTTTATGCCTGGACCTGCAGTGCCGGAGCGCGTGTGCCAGAGTTTGGCGCTGGAGGTTCACCCCTCGACTTTCCCTTCGCAGCCTGGGCCTCTGAGGGGCGGGTGTGCTCACTTCACTGGCCCCCGCGCCTCCGGTCTGGCTATTACATGGGGGATTAAGGTTAGACAACCTGACTCCTTCTGAGGCCACAGGAGAGCGCAACAGAAAGGGTGAATGCCAGCGGCGGAGAACGAGTGGCCCGCCCCCATTCCCACCCCACGGATTTTTCACCTGACCTTTGACCCATAATCCCTGCTCCTAGCCCCTCCCGGGAGCTGCGCAAGGCTTGGGGGCGGGGAGCCGGGAAGGAAATATCTCGCTGCTTCCTCACACCCTTCCCTAGTAGGCTGCCCAGAGCGCCCGGGCCCTTTCCCAACAAATGCCTCAGGGACTCCCATTGCAGAGGAAAAACCTTCTTCCCGCCACTGCCCGGGCTTTTCACTTTCACTTCCGTGGCCGCAGAATCCCCGCAGTGCAACCGGCAGGGGTCAGTCGGGGCTGTGGCTCAGAGAGAGCCGGCAGGGGCTTTAGGGACACACAGAGAAATAGTGGCGCCCAGCTGAGATCCAGCTCACCCCCACCCACAGTAGGTGGCCTTTATCTGGTCTCTCCGGGCCCGGAGCTTCCAAGTACCCAGGCCGCGGGCGGGGACGAGGTGGTGGGGGCACCGGGAAGGAATAGAGACGGTACGACAGAATCTGTGTTGCGGGGGGGGGGGGGGCGGAATTACCCCTCCCCTGGCGCCGAAACTAGGCCTGGGAGAGGTTGGGTTCTGGGGCGGGGGACCCTTCCCCTCGAGGCGCCGACGGGCGTCGAGATCTGCGGGTGGGCTGACTTGACCTCCGGATCCCCCCCGTGTCCTGGATTCAGCCTCTTTCTGCCAGGTTGAGAGCAGTGGGGAGTTCCGCCCCGGACCAACGTCACCTCTCCACCTGGGGACGCCTGGGCTGCCGTCGGCAGTGCCCAGGTCCGCGGGTGCTGGGGCAGGGTCCGTACAGGGCAACCGGGGTCTGGCAGCCGGATAAATCGGTGTGTCAGAGGATTAGCTAGGACCAGAGGCGCACGTCGGACCGGATCCCGGCGTCGGTCGATCTCTAGCTTCTCCCGGCTCAGTACCCGGCGGCCGCGCCCGCTTCTCCAGGGCCGCAGCGACACCCGGCGGGCAGTGCGAGACGCGCGTTCTCTCTCAAGCTGCGGCTCCAACAGAGAGGCAGCGCCCACCTACTGAGCAACCGGGTTGCGGCCCCTCTCTCCCTCCCGCCGCTACCGCCTGGTCCAAAAGCGATTCTCCTTGCATCTCAGCTGGGGCAACAGATTACTCGTGGGTTTCTGCTCCTGCTGGCTCCAATACTGTATCTGCACATGAGCTTCTGAGCTTTCTAAGCTTCCGTGTTGAACCCTCCTGGACCCCATTTCCCTGGGGCGAAGCCAAGCCTCGCTGGCGGCTCTTCAAAGCCTTGCAAGAACTGGCCCTGTCTCCTCTCCAGCTTTATTAAGCGCCCCTATCCCCAGTATCCCCAGCTCTGCACCAGCCCCCCTCTGTCTCATGGCACCCCTATCCTTAAGCCAGACCCCATTTCGCTGACACCCTCTCCAAGCCCTACCCCATCTTTAATCCTGGAAGGCCTTGGGAAATTGGGGAGGGGGGAGGTTCCCCTTGACTTTGTAAAACTCCCTGGAATTTTATACCCACCATGAAAGACGTTTAGCTCCACCCTGGCAAGTGACCTTAACTTGAACCACCTCCCACCCCCCTTCCCCAGAAGATAACTGTGCCATCCCAAGCCTTTGGGTAGCAAGGACCCTTCCCCATTCCCTCTGTCCTCAAGGAAAGAAAGCCCCCACCCCACCTACCTTTTCCAGTACTCCTTTGGGAAATGGTGTTTATTTCTAACCTGCTATACCATCAGAAAGGTCCACCGTGAGGTACATACCTGGCTACCCAACATCACAAACACTCACACAGAGCCTCTATCTCTACCTACAAATGCCAGACATAGGCTTCCCTGGTGGCGCAGTGGTTAAGAATCCACCTGTGAACGCAGGAGACACAGATTCGAGCCCTGGTCCGGGAAGATCCCACATGCCGCAGAGCAACTAAGCCAGCGCGCCACAACTACTGAGCCTGCACTCTAGAGCCCGCGAGCCACAACTACTGCACCTGCATGCCACAGCTACTGAAGCCCGCGCACCTAGAGCCTGTGCTCTGCAACAAGAGAAGCCACCGCAATGAGAAGTCCCTGCACTGCGATGAAAAGTACCCCCCGCTTGCTGCAACTAGAGCAAAGCCCATGGGCAGCAACAAAGACCCGACGCAGGGCTTCCCTGGTGGCGCAGTGGTTGACGGTCCACCTGTCGATGCAGGGGACACGGGTTCGTGCCCTGGTCCGGGAAGATCCCACATGCCGCGGAGCGGCTGGGCCCGTGTCCGGAGCCTGTGCTCCGCAACAGGAGAGGCCACAACAGTGAGAGGCCCGCGTACAGCAAAAAACAAACAAACAAACAAAAAAAAACAAAAACCCAATGCAGCCAAAAATAAAATAAATTTTAAAAAAAATGCCAGACACACATTATGTAAAGTCACACACCTGGCCTCAGGGTCAAACTTGTATATTGAACATCACTATGGCACACTGGGAGTCAGGGACCCCTGCTTGGGGCTGGGGGTTAGAGGTCTCAGAAGGGCGGGACTCCCCGAATCACGCACTTATACACCATACCACACACAGACACAGTCACCCACACAATCATGTACTCAGTCACACCGCGTGTCACACAGGCACACACACAGTCACACACGCTCTCAATCACACAGAGTCCCACACTGGGGTTTGGCGGGTCCGGGCGGGCTCCAGGAGGCGGTTACATAAACGCCCCCACAGCCCCCCTCCTCGCTCCCCCTCACCCCCCTCCTGCTTCCTCACGCAGTGCCAGCGCCCGGGGCTGCTTGGCTGAAGCCCGGGAACAGCTCGGCCTCGAAGAGGCTCCAGGCGCCGAGAAACCTGATCCGACACAGCCCCAGGCTGAGCCAGGGAGGGGGACCCAGAGCACGCCCCCCAACACACTCAGGGTCCAGCTCAGCCCCCCAGAGACGATTCACCCACATCCTGGGACAGCATCTAGGCCCCACTTACAACATCCCCTGCAGACGCCCTTCTGGAATCCTGTCATCTGTATCGCCACCTGAGTGTGCCCTCAACCCTCCAATCTCTGGCACCAGAAAAGGGCAAAGATCCCCTAAAGGTAGAGAATGGGTGAGAGCTGAAGCCATAATGTTGGTGCCTAAATATTCAGCCTGGAATCGCTGAATACTCCAGGAGTTCTCTGGAGCCATCTCCTCTTCCTCACTGGGGTTCTCTAAAGCCACTGAGAGATAGAAATGCTTTCACTCCTGCTCCAGAACCCCTCAGATTTGTTGCCTACCGATCCCAACATATTCTATCAGAATTCTAAATTATCTGGATAGGGACTTCCCTGGTAGTTCAGTGGTTAAGACTCCATGCTCCCAATGCAGGGGGCCTGGTTTTGATCCCTGGTCAGGGAACTAGATCCCACATGCTGCAACTAAGACCCGGAGCAGACAAATAAATAAATTTTAAAAATAAAAAATAAATAAATAAATAATCTGGATAGGTCCAAGGCCCCCCTCCCTCTCTTTGATATCCTTCCTTCCTCCTTAGTTGGAAGTTCTAACTCCAGTCTAACCCCAGTTCCTCCTGTTTTGCTAAGAAGAAAGTTTGAGGGCAACCTGAGACATTGGGAATGAAATCCCTGAAAGGAGGAAGGATTAAGGCTCAGGAAGCTCCTGAAAGTCAGGAGTCTAAGAGAAGGGGAGAGACTGTCTGTGACACCCCCCAACCCAGCATAACCCTCACCCCACTCTGCAGCCCAGACTCAATTTTTCACAATAGCTTTTGAGTATCTGCCTGGGCTGCCCAGGCCCAGGCAGAAAGGGAATTTCCCCCTATGTTCTCTGTTAATGAACAAAACATTTCATGTTGAAATTCCTCCTCTGCCTCCAGCCCAGTGTCTCCAGGGCCCCCCAGCCTGACCAAGCAGGGGTACCACTAAGAGGTGAGTAACAGAGTAGGGGGCAGCTCCCAGGGGAAGTGTAATTTACATTGAGGGGGCATCTTTTTCATAAATAATTAGGGTGGCTTTTTTTCACTTTTGGCTAAAATCAACCACTCCTGTGGCTGCTTCCCAGAAAGGGCGGCGGGAGGGCAGCCGGAGCTGTCCCAAAGCCCAGGACATGGCCCCCCTCCCCTGGGCGAGGAGCCTTCCCCAAGTTGTTTTCCTGGTCTCTTCCTCTCGGATTTATTATTATTATTATTATTAATCACATTTTCCATCTGCAGGCTCAGTCTAGACCCCCTCCCCCTGGGGTCAGGGCTGGACAGAGGGAGGAGGAGCCGTCTCCAGGAGGATGAGTTGGGGATAAGATGGGCAGTGACCCCTGGTCTTGGCTGACCTGAAAGAGGTTGTCAGTGGCACGTCACAGATCACACCTTCACCACCCTGGTATATAAAAGGATGTTAATCAGTACAAGTGGAGTGAATGAATGAACAGGTGTCCAGCTTTCACAGCACCCAGCTGGTGCTGGAAGGAAAAGCCCCCAGGGTCCTTCCCCTTATGCTACAGACAGGCAAACAGCTCAGAGAGGGGGAGTCACCTGCCCAGAGTCATACAGCAAGTTAGTGCCAGAGCCAGAACAGGACCCCAGGAATGCTGATGGCTCCTCCATTCATCAGGCAGTCAATAAATATGTATTGAGCACATAGCATATGCCAGGCATTGATCTAAGAGATGGTATATAGCAATGAACCAAACAGACAAAAATCCCTTCCCTCTCAAGGATGTGGAGCAACTAAAACTCCACACACTGTTGGTGGGTGTATAAGTTGTTAACAACCACTTTGGAACACTGTTCGGCAGGATCTACTAAGCTAAACATATGTATAGCCTATGACCCAGCAATTCCTCTCCTAGATATATACCCAAAAGAAATTATTGTGTATGTTCACCAAGAGTGTTCTTAGTAGCTTTATTCATTATAACCTCAAACCGGAAACAACCAAATGAATGAATAGATTGCGATATAGTTACAGCAATGGAAAAGGACCAGCTATAGCTACACACAACAAAAATGGATAAAGCTCCCAGCCGAATGTTGAGAAAGGAAAAAATAAGAGAACCAAACACAAAAGAGTATGCATTGAATGATTTCATTTATATAAAGCTGAAGAACAGGCAAAACTCATTAATGGTGATAGAAGCTGGAATTGCAGTTACCTTTGTTGGGGGAGGTTTCCAAGAATGTACATACATATGTCAAAATTTAAGTTGTGCCCTTAAGATTTGTGTGCTTTACTGTTTACTTTTTGCCTAAAAAAAAAAAAAAAAGTTTAAAAATCTCCTGCCCTCATGAGACTCACGTTCTAGTCAGGGAAGATGGATACTAAAAAAATTGGTAAGTATTTAGTTTGTCCATGTGACAGTGCCGTGTCTGACTCCACAGGCCCCTCAGGGAAGAGATGACAGCCTAAATGTCACCTAAGAGAAGCCTAGACTAAGCCCCTCTGCCCTCCCCCAGAGTGCCATACTCTTTTTTCCTTAGAGCAGTTAGTGCGATGTTCACCTACCTAGTTACTTGTGTGGCACCTGTGAGCTCCATGAGGGCAGCCCTGTGGCCTCCACCTCCAGGCACCTAGAGCTGGGTCTGGCACAGAACAGGCGCTCCTGCCATGTGAAATAGGTCTAAATAAATGCTGAATGAGTGAATGAATGAATGATGCAAGCAGGATCTGGGGGAGTAGAGTCCCAAGATACAGGGGAGGGAGCCTATCTGAATGGGTCACAGCCTTGAGGGATGGGAAACAGGGTTTGGTATCGGGTTTTTTTGCTTTTTTTGGTTTTTTTTGCGGTATGCGGGCCTCCCACTGTTGTGGCCTCTCCTGCTGCGGAGCACAGGCTCCGGACACACAGGCTCTGGACACACAGGCTCAGCGGCCATGGCTCTCAGGCCCAGCCGCTCCACAGCATGTGGGATCTTCCCGGACCAGGGCACAAACCCGTGTCCCCTGCATCAGCAGGTGGATTCACAACCACTGCGCCACCAGGGAAGCCCCAGGGTTTGGTATCGAGTAAGTGTTTAAGCAGAAACCTAGAAGGCAGGAGGATGAGGCATCCTGAGTGGCTCAGAGACCACATCCTGAAGTGCCTTTGGTGCCAAGGTCACACAGGCCTGGGAAGGCATAAAGTATGTGAGGAACAGAACCAGATTTGCCTTCTAGTGAGAAAGTTGAGTCTGCTGGTAGAGGGTGGTGAGAAAGGCTAAGGCTAGAGGTGGGACAGCTGGGGAGGAGGTGTTTGCAGTGACCCATGGGAGAGAGACCTCCAGCCTGATCGGGTCAGGGCCATGGGGCTGAAGAGATGGTACAGGGCTTTGGGGGAGGGAGGGTGGGCACTCATATTCATCTTCTTCATCTGCTCCCATGGCCCCTGGAGGCACCCCCATGTTGCCCTATACACAGAGAACAGGACCCCTGGACACTCAGTCCAGGGTCGGCTCTCCCAAGGCCCCTCACCCCAGGTGATCCAAGCTCCGAGCTGTCTGGAAAGAGAAGCAGATTGTCAGGTAGGGGGTAGAGGATCCAGAGGTGTTGGAGAGAGAGGGACAGGGGAGGAAAGGGAAACTAGGGGTTAGCAGCTCTGTGTGTCAGAAGATGGGAGCAAGAACACAGACTTACACAATCACAGATGAAGTTTTTCACCTCGTGTTGCAAAAAATTGCATGAAACTAATTCCCTGCTCAGAAACACAAAGTCCCTCCCTCCCTCCCTCTCTCTCCCCATCCCCGTGAGCCCGGATTTCCCTCACCTTCCATTCTTCATGGGGGAAGCACATGTCTTTAAAGGACTGTCCCCATACAGTGCCAGTGCACCTTGATCTCTGCCGCTGTAGAGCTGCCTCCCTGATAAGAAGGCTGGGATTTCCAAACCAGACTGAGGGCCATGTGGCCCCGAGACTGGCTCCCTCCCTTCATCTCCCACAGCTCCATTCCTGGACACCCTGTGATTCCCTGGGGCGGAGAAACTTCCCCCCAGAAACTCAACTGTGGTGATTCAGAAGACAGAGAAAGATTAGAGATTTGGAGACTGAATGCCAGAGACACCAAGCCCCAGGGAAACAGACAGAGGCAGCAGAGGAGTTCAAGAGGGAAAATTGAGTTAAATTCAGCTCAACAGCCATTTATTAGCACCTACTGTGTGCCAGGCCCAGAGGGAACACTGTGTACAAAAACACGGAGGACTCCCAGGTTTTTGGCATGAGTGGCTGGGAGATGATTGTGCCATTCACAGACCTGGAGAGGGGATTGGGGCTTGACATGGCCGGCTGAAGCGTCTGTGGGATGACAGCCAGCAGGGGTGAGGATGGGGAGGGCAGAGAAGTTGAGAGAGGGCGGGCGCTGGAGGCATGCAGTCTCTGTTTCACAGCTCCCAGGGCCCTCTACCCTGGCTCATGCAGGTTGCACAGACATTCATCAACATCTCAGACTGACCTGAGCACTATGAGGGTGCTGGAAGATGACAAGATAGATCAGGCAGCAGGAAAAGGGAATGACGAGGGGGAGGGGAGGAGAAAATTGAGGCTGAAACCCTGGGAAGCATGATTAAAAGACAGAGAGGGCAGGGAAGGGGTTAGCTCCAGAAGCAGAAGGAGAGCCAGGAGTTAGGGTTGTCAGGGGACCAAAAAGGAGTCTGGTGAGGCTAAGAAAGAGCCCTGGACTTTAGCAGCCGGGAGTGGGATGAGGCCAGCGGGGCCAAGCTGGTGCTATGGAGCTGGCTGATGTAGCCCCTCCACAGGGGCCTGTGAGCGGAGGGTGGGGCCCCCCTTCCCCAGCTTCCCTGCTGTCCCGGAGCCCTACTTGGTCCGGCACCTCTCAGCCAAGTGCAGGGGAAGAAGAGGATGGAAAAGCTCCCCTGCCTCCAGACTTCCATACTGGAGTCCCTAGTTTCTGGTCTTCTCAGAAGGGTCCTGAGCCTTCTTGAGCTCGGGAGCCCACAGAAGTCAGGGAGCCCTGGGGACCCTGGGGGTAATTGAAACCAGGGCTAAGACATTAGAAACCATAACGCTGACTCCCCAGCTCCCCCAGGATAGCTCCTGATTTCCTTCTTGCCAGATCCTCCCTGCTGCTGACAGCTCAGCCCTCTAGGTCCTCAGCAGCTGGGCCGATGATTCTCTTCCCCATACCAACAAGAAAGGGCATCCAACCAGAAGGCAACAAAGGCCAGCCCTTGGGGACCTCCTCTCTGTGCTCAGACAACCTCAGTGTATACTAGGCTAACCCCCCATATCAAAGCATCCCCAAATTCTAATCTTGATCTCTTACTGCAAAAGCTATCGTAGGGGGCTGAAGTAAGACAATGGGAAGGATTTCTCAATAGTGAAAGAAAAGAGAGAGGTAGAGATGTGGGGCAGAAGTGCCTCTCAACTAGCAGCTGCTCCACAAGGACGGGAGAAAGAAAGGAGTCTTCAGGCCTGGGCCCCACCAGAGCCAGGTGTTGGCTGGGCTGGATGTGAAGTAGGAGCAGGGCAGGCTGCACCCTAGAGAGGCAGGGAGAAGGAAGGTCCAATAAGTCCTGTGGCCCGGAGTTCCCCTTCTATCTCTCTCCCTGCTCTGATGTCTCTCTCTGCCGCAGTCCTTATCTCTGACAACAAGGACAGGAAGCCGCCCGCATGTTTGCTGGCCTGATGGGAAGGCCCTCGCCCTGCACAGCTGCCTGATGTTTCCAGGATTCCCAAATTCCCTGGGAGTCCTGCTGTGGGAATCTGTCTCCACCTGTCTCTAAGTCAGCCTCTCTCCTTGGCTCTTCAGAGGGACTGAAGGGATCAAATACTTACTCCACCACTTACTGGCTTTGTGGCCTCAGGCAAGTGACTTAATGTCTCTGTGCCTCAATTACCTCAGGAGTGAAATGGGATCATAATCATTCCTAATGCCTAAGACTGTTGTGAATATTCAAATGAGATAATCCAGTCAAGTGATAAGCACCAGCCTGGTGGGTACTAGAGCCCCCTCTGGCTTTGGCTTCTCCCCATCCCTGTCTCTGTGTCTCCTCCTCTGTCAATCTTTCTCTCCATCTAGTAGGTACCTCATTCTCTGTCTCTCAGTCTTTGTCTCTCCACCTTTCTCCTGACCCCTTGTCCTCTCCCCGTGTCCAGCTCTGCCTGCAGCACCCCAGACAACCCTGTTTGACCCTGCTCCAAGCCAGGTTGGCACAACTGACCCAGGTCGAGTGGGGTGGGGTGTCCAGGGAGGTTTTAAATTCACACATGGAATTCCTGGCAGCAGGATCGCGCCTGGGCCTGAACGTGGGTGAATCACAGTTAGTGGGAAGAGTGATTGTGTCTGTATCCTTTCTGGAGGGGCAGGATTGCTGCGGGCTCAGCCTGGCAGCCTCTTGGAGGAGGGGGGACTTGCCCTGACTGCTCTGGCCACCCCTGCACTTGGGCCTAAGCCAGATCCGCCATATCTAGAGCCTGCTGGGAGGTAAGGCAAGCTGCCCAGAGCCCAGCACCAAAAGGGGAAGCCCTCTACCTCTACATAGGGTGGTCTACCTGCCCTCAAAACACTCTGGCCCTCCCTCACCCCAAGTCCTGTTCTGAGCTTCCCATACCCGAATTCCAAACCCTGTATGGAGGCATGTCTCTGTCTCTCTTAACCTTGATCCATGACTCTTGCACCCCCAAACTGAGGCCACCAGGGATAGGAAACTGGGGGTTGAAGAGTCTAGGTTCCTCACTTGGACCAAAGAGCCCCTTCTTGCAGGGGCAGGGATACAAAAAGTCCAGATGTCACTTCTATATCACTGTTTATCTGTGAAGGCAGAAGGCACCTGTGAAATTGGTATTCTATAAACATAAACCAAATGAAGGAGAGGCAAACAAAGGACCCCAAACAGGGAACTGGACGGCTGAGGCTGCAGCAGGCAGGAGCATGGATAGGCTGTGGAAAGGCTGCTGTTTGACTCTGTGGCTCAGCAAGGAGTCTTCTCTGGGGGCCAGGATTGGTCTCAACTAGCCCCAGACGCCCCCGTACCTGGGGCCCCACCAGACCCCTCACGTCAGCCCTTGGGCAGAGGGCCAGATGGGTGAACCACTAAGACTTGTCTCTCAATTCCCTATTCCCAGCACATCATTGCCTCAAGGTGCCCACCAGCTTCAAGGAGAGAGAGCTGTGGCTACAGATCCAGAGAGGGAGAAACACAAGTAAGGGTCACACAGTAGGCAGAGGCTGGGAGCCTTGGTGTCCTGGCAGTCAGCCTGGGTCTGTCACGGGGATCCTGCGGCAACACTGTGACAGGGGCCAGACCAAAAACAGGATTTTATGTGGGGAGAGCGCCTAGGAATCCTTGAACATGTGGGCAGCTGGGCCAGGGGTGGAGCATCCCATCAGGGAAGGGCAGATGTGCAGCTTCCTGTCCTTCCCATCAGATGGAGACGAGCATTGGGATAAGAGTTTCAGAGAGACAGAGCAAAAGAGGAGAGAACCTGGGAGAGAGACCAAGAAATAGACACAGAGTCAGACACAAAAATAGAGATGCAGAGAAATAAAGATATGAGTCAGAGACACAGAGAGAGGGAGACGCAGAAGGAGGGAGAGCTATGGAATTAAAGACACAGAGACAAAGATAGGGAGAGACATGGAGTAAGAGAGAAACAGCGTCTCAGAGTCATAGAGCAACTGTGACATGGAGTCAACAATATACAGACACAGACACTCAGAGACTAGGAGACAGAAAGGAAAAACAGTTAGGAGGGAGAAGTAGAGATGGAGAAGACAGAGACAGAAATATAGAGAGAGGCAGAGAGATGGAGAGAGAGCAAGGCAAAGGGAGACAGACTGAGACAGAGAATGAGATTAAAACAGCAGGAATGGGGAAAGCAGGCGAAGAGGAGAGTCTCCTGGTCTCCAGTCTCTCCAGCCTGGTCTCCCTAGGGTTTGGACCCCCCACTTGCTATTCTTTGGTTTCCATAGCAACAGGGAGGGCAGCATCAAATTTGCACATACATTTACATCCTTTCTATCTGCATAATTCAACAGGTTCCGTGCATATTCATGAGACTGTGAATGAAGGTGACTCTCTCAATCCCTGCTCAAAACCTGGCTGTGGCGCCCCCTGCTTGCAGTACACGGTCATGGCTCCAGGCCCAACCTCGCAGGCCCTGACCCGTCCCTGCCAGACCCTGCTAACGACATCCCCCCTGCTCCCCAAACACCCCGCTGTACTTCCCTACCGCCAGACCTTTCCTCAGGTGATGCCCCTGTGCTTTCTAGGGATGCCCTTCCCTCAGCATCAGTCCTGCCGACAGTACACATGCATGCACTTGCACACACACTCACTCACACATACGCACATGAACTCTGGTGGAGGGGACATGGCAGCGAGTGACAAGTGCTCACCCTGGCTCCCTGGTGGAGGAGGCCCCTCAGTCACACTCCCATCTGGAGTCAAAGAAGAAGGTGCATGACGGGATCACACTCAGAGGGGCTGGCGTGTATGCTGAGCTGAAGGCTACAGATCTACCAACAGAGAGGGACCTAGGACATTGAGGCCTCCACATGGAAACTGACAGACCTGGTTCCAGCCAGAATAACCAGAGGAGCTAGGAAAGAGCCCAAAGGAGTCTCAGGAACAGAAGGGCTGAGGTGGCTCAAATGGCAGGGGAGAGGCTGCCTAGGGCCAAGAACCCTTTCAAAGTGCCAAGCCTTGAAAGCTTTTGTGGGCTGGGAGGGGCTTCTCCAGGGCCTTCTCCAGCCATATTTTTGGCTTCACCATCTCCCCCTGGATCCCTACAGCAGCCTCCCCACTGCTCTCCCTGCCCTGTGTCCCCATCCACTTTCCACACTGTAAGCAGCCAGAGCTCCCTCTGAAACATCAATCTGATATCCCACATCACTCCTTCCTTATCGCCTTCAGAGATCTCCATCACTTTCAAGAAAAAGTGCAAGCTCCTTGGCTAGGCACTCAGGCCTTTCCAGTCCAGCACCCCACCCTCCTCTGAGCCTCATTCCTCATCATACTCCCTGCTTTGAACTTCATGTTCCAGTGATCATCTCTAAACTCTTCTCACCTCTATGCCTTAGCTCATGCCTGCCCTTCACCCCGAATGTCCTTTCCACTTTTCTTCCAGCTTTTTATTTTTTTTGGTCCGTGCCCGCATGCAGGATCTCAGTTCCCCCAACAGGGGATGGAACCGGCACCCCCTGCATTGGAAGAACGGAGTCTTAACCAATGGACCACCAGGGAAGTCAAACTCTTATTCAAGATTCAACACAGGCATTACCTCCTTCTCTTTGAAGCTTTGCCTGCCCCTAAGGACTGGACGAGGGATTCTGAACTCCTGAAATCTAATGAACTTCCCTAATTTCTATACTTACCACACCAATAATGAAATCACCTATATATATGGTTTATAGCCCTCATGGGGCTGGAACTTCCGAGCCCAGTGACTATATTTGTCACATTACGGGTGATAATTAGTTACTTGTTGAATAACTTAGAGGTCACTAAGCCTATTGAAGGCCAAATTTCAAGCCACTACTACCCTGTATCCCAACTCTGCACAGACCCTACAAAGGGAAGGGATGGGCCATTTCTTTGCAAATGCTGTCATCTTGTGGACAGACTCAGAAGTGCAGCCAGACATCACCTGGGAGTGATGATGCCTTATAGCATCAGGCCTGATCCCTGAGTTCCAGGCAAATAGAGGGGAGTGAGGAGGTAGGCCCTGAAGACGGAGTGCCACTGGCGTCCTCTAAACAATCTTGATGAGTTCTAAGCAGACAGAATGGCAAGAGCAAAGGCTCAGAGGCAGAAAAATCTCATGGCAAGTGGGAAGAGTGAGGAGTTAGTGTGGCCAGAGCCCAGAGTCCAAGGGGACCAAGCCAAAGATAGACTGTGGCATGTAAGTGACCAATAAAGGGGGTCCTTTAAGGCCATCCAATGAATGAATTTGGATCTTGTCTTCTAATCTGGGCATGGAGAGACTAAGGGAGCAAAAGAATGACAGATGTGGGTATGGCCCAGAGGCTTAGCCACACACTTGGAGACTCAATATTCACTCACTTATTAAATACTTATGGGGCACCTACTATGTGCCAAGCAATGTTCAACATCCATAGGTTATATCACTGAACAAAACAAAGATTCCTGCCCATTTGGAATTTACATTCTCATCAGAAGGAGACAGACAATAAACAAAAACATTAAAGAAGTAAATTATATTTGAAAGAAAGAGAGAGAGAGAGAAAGAAAGAAAGAAAGAAAGAAAGAAAGAAAGAAAGAAAGAAAGAAAGAAAGAAAGAAAGAAAGAAAGAAAGAAAGAAAGAAAGAAAGAAAGAAAGAAAAAAAGAAAGAATAGCAAGCAAGCAGGGTAAGGGAGATCAGAAGTACTTGACTGCAGTTTTGTTTTTTGTTTTTGTTTTTCGGTATGCGGGCCTCTCACTGTCGTGGCCTCTCCCGTTGTGGAGCGCAGGCTCCAGACGCGCAGGCTCAGTGGCCAGGGCTCATGGGCCACGAGCCCGTGTCCCCTGCATCGGCAGGCAGATTCTCAACCACTGCGCCACCAGGGAAGCCCTTGACTGCAGTTTTAAGTGGAGTGGTCAAAGTAGCCCTCGTTGAGGTGACATTTGAGCAAAGACTTAAAGGAGGGAGGGAGACAGCCATGCAGGTATCTGGCAGAAGGGCATTCTAAACAAAGGGAACAGCCACTGGCTTGGTTTGGACAGTTCAGAGGGGAGTGAAGCAGGGAGACCAGCAAGGAGACTGTTTTAAGACAATGATGGGCACAAATCAGCAACAGCTGTGGGAATGGAGAGAGACCTAGGAAGCAAAAACAGCCATTCTATCCTGGCTGCTCTGCGCCTCCTCCACACACTGTCCTCCCTAGCCTCTTAATTCCTCAACCTCATCTTCAGTGACTTTCCCTCCAGGCCACCCAACTATCTACTCTCATGCCCACTAGCAAGTCCTGTCAGCTCCTAAAACTCTCAAATTCACTGACTCCATTTCATTCTTCAGCTGTTATGTGTTGAATTGCATCCCTCCATAAAAATACATTGAAGTCCTAAGCCCTAGTACATCAGAATGTAACCCTATCTGAAAATAGGATCTTTACAGAGCTAAGCAAGTTAAAATGAGGTCATTGGGATGGGCCCTAATCCAATATGACCAGCATCCTTATAAAAAGGAGAAATTTGGACACAGAAACAGACACAAAGGGAAGACAGTGTGAAGATGGATGACTGGAGTAATGCATCCAAAAGCCAAGAAGGCCAAAGGCTGCTGGCGAACCAGAAGCTAGGAAGAGTCAAGGAAAGATTCCCCTGCAGGTTTCAGAGGGAAATGGCTCTGACACCTTGACTTTGGACTTCTAGTCTCCCAAACTGTGAGACAGTACAGTTGGTGGTACTTTGTTATGGGAGTCCTAGAAACTGGTACAGCTATGATACCCTATCCCAGTTCTCTCATCCACTCCACCTCACCCCACCCTACCCCACCCATTTTCATGGGGTCTAGGCCACTGACCCCTGCCCCCTCCTTCTATCTTCACTTCTTTCCTGACCCAGTTTGGATTCCTTGGGCCTTCACAACATACTCTTTCTTGCTAGTCTCCTCACTATTCTTCCATCATTTCTGCCCGTCTTAACCTAGTCTAGAAGAATGCAACAGTGCTTCCTCTGAGTCTTCCACTTGTCCCGTGGGTGCTGCTGGAGCGCACACACCCTGACTGATATTACAAGTTCATGGTCATCAGCCTCAACTGGGCTTTTAGCCCTGACTGGTCATCCTCCTGTATCTCCCTAGGTATCTTTCCCAATTGCAACAACTATCTCACCAGCCTCCTTGCTCTACTCTCAGCAGCAGAGCTGGACTCCTGCTTCAAGAGATTAAAAGCCTTCTGAACTCTGAATTCTCTTATGTCCCACCTTTACCTCTTCACCCATCTGCATGCATAGCCATCTTCAACTCCTTCCCTCCTGTTCCAGGGAGTCTGCTCTCCTCTTCCCTTTGTGACGGCCATACCTCCATGCTCCAAGGCCCACTCCCTTTCATCTCCCCCAGGAGCCTCACTCTGAGTTAGCCATAATCTCCTGCACCTTTAATCCATTTCCCTATTGGCTTCCCCATCAGCCTACAAACAAGTCTCTGCTAATTCATTAAACAAATAGATAAAACTCTCTCTGTATCCCACAGTCACCTCTCCCCTCCCATCACAATACAGTTTCTTGAAAAAGCTATCTCCACTTCCTTACCTTTTCTAAGAGATTACGGAAGAAGAAGCCATACTACAGTGAATTAAGGAGAAAGTGGAAGTAGAGAAATTGAATCAGCAATTATACGTAACTCTTATACTCCCTCCCTCCTAAGCTTGGTCAGGCTTTCTGACTCTAAAGGCCTCACCTCTCTCTGGCTCCCTCCCTGCAATTCCTCCTCTAGACCCCAACTAGACCCTGTAGAGGTCAAGCAGAGAAAAGGCCCCAGAACCTAGCCATCTCTCCCTCAGCCTGTGTCCTATCTCCTGATTCTCTGAACTGCAGATACTGTTCTTCACAAGGGATTTTGACCCCAGCTCAGTTTCCCTCCACACTACCCCTGACATCACCCTGGAGACCCCAGGTGGTGCCTGGGGTCAGCTGCCCAATTGGGAGCCCATCCTAGGACTCCCAGAGCTTGTGATGCCACCTAACTGAATCATTCCCTCAACACAGGTCACTATGTTTATTCCATTGATCATTCTACCTGGCCACAGCAGGCTAGGTCAGGATGGGAGGCTGAGCCAAAGATCAATAGTCTGCAAGAAGCCTAGTCCCAAAGCGCTGGGGACCAATGATACTCAGAAAGTTGTTGATGGTAGAAGACACTCAGGTGGAGATGCTCAGCGAAAAGGCACTATGCAGAAGCTGGGTGGGAAGAAAAACTCTGAATTAGCCACAAAGAGAATGGGGAGAAGTCACACAGTTGCTGGCAGCAAGACACCAAAGTCATGACCACAGCCTCAAGGAGCGTGTTAGATGCTTCATGACCCTCTGCAGTTGAGAGGCCCAGCTGGGCAGCTGCTGAGAGGGTTTCCTGTCTCTCCTAATATCCCCTGAATCTCCACCATCCAACCCTCCACTCTGGGCAACTTACCTTAGAAAGCAAAAGATGCAGTGTTCAAAGTTTTGACCACAGCCTGCTGGCCCTGTGGTCCCCTCATCCCTGCTCTAAACCCCTATTTGCCCTATCCCCTCAGCCTATCACTTCAACACTCAAACTGCTGTGCCCACCCTGCCACATGGGCCCAGAAGAGCCCAAACTTTGTGCTTTCCTGGTGACTGGACACCCAGGCTACTGGACACAATGGAGAAGACCTTAAAATCCAGTGGGAGACCCAATTCACTCAACTCGTCACTGAATCTACTACTGCCCACAATCCTGTACCTCACTGGCTACCACTGCAATCCTCACCACTCTCCTCAGGCCCCTGACCTGACCATGGTGAACCTGAGAGTCTATGGCCTCTTGATGAGAGAGAAAAGGAACAGCAAGGGATAATAAGGAAAGGATGAGACCAGAAGGGAAAATGTGGGACTGAGGTTATGTTTTTAAGGAAAAAGCGTATTTGTAAGCTGAGTCATTAATAATGAGAGCAATTAACATTTACAGTCATCCTTTAGTATCCTCAGGGAATTGGTTCCAGGAGCCCCCATGGATTTTTTTTTTACCAAAATGTTTAAGTTCCTTATATGAAATGATGTAGTACAGTCAACCCTCTGTATCCACGAGTTCTGCATCCATAGATATGGAGGGCTGAGTGTATACATGCCCAGGTGGTATCTAAGAATCATATGTATATTCCTACATTTACTCCTCATAACAAGCCTATGAGGTAAGCACTGTATCTTTTTTCATGGATGAGAACACTAAGGCACAGAGCAGTTACTTGCTAGTAAGTGGCAAAACCAGAATTCAAATCCAGGCATCCTGGTGCCCAAGACCGTGATTTTAACCACTATACTACAATACAGGCATACTTCAGAGATATTTTGGGTTCAGTTCCAGACCACCTCAATAAACTGAAGATCTCAATAAAGCGAGTCACATGAATTTTTTGGTTTCCCAGTGCTTACAAAAGTTATGTTTACACTATACTGTAGTCTATTAAGAGTGCAATAGCATCATGTCTAAAAAAAATGTACATACCTCAATTTAGAAATATTTTATTGCTACAAAATGCAAACCATCACCTGAGCCTTCAGTGCGTTACAGTAGTAACATCAAAGATCACTGATCATAGGTCATTATAACAAATATTATAACAATGAAAAAGTTTGAAATATTGTGAGAATTACCGAAATGTGACAGAGATACGAAATGAGCAAACGCTGCTGGAAAAATGGCACTGACAGACTTGTTCAATGCAGGCTTGCCACAAACATTCACTTTGTAAAAAATACAGCATCTGCAATGTGCAATAAAACGAGGTATATGCTGCAGATGGAGAAAAATGTCTGACCTGGCAGAGTCCTTAAACCAGCCCAAAGCAGGAAGCAGACAGCCACCCAGGGGTCTAGACACAGTCAGGTTACTGCTTGAGGCTTCTTACCGACTCTAGATCCTCCCAGCACCAACCTGAGCCTACCCTTCCTGTCTCTAGCCTGTGAGCTCCCGGGGATTAAGGGCAGGGACACCCACTCCCTTAATCCCACCTCCACACAGCAGGCCAAGCAGAGGCTCATCAGACGAATGGGCAGAACCTTTATTTCCTAACCCACTCCTTGGACCTCTGTCAGAAGGTAGATCAGAGGCACTGTAGGTAGAAGGCAATCCAGAACCCGGCAGAGACTCCACACCTGTCACTCTTCATAGCAGTCCCTTTCCACAAGCCAGAGGGAAGTGGAAGCAGGACAGGGAGGCCCACTTCTGTAGACTCAAGTCTTGTTGGGGGTGTTGAGCAGTTACAGAGACTTCTCAAAGAAGGCCCAGCCATCCTAGACATTCAGGCCTGGAGAACAGCTTGCCAGCAGGTCTTCAAAACCGGGTGTCTCGAGCCCTTCTTCGGGGTCGGGGGCCAGAGCTGGAGGTAGGTGTGGGGCCCAAGCCAGGGGGTGCCCCTGGGGGCTGGTAGCCACACTCACTGGGGTCCAGTGGATCTCGGCTGAGCAGTACCCATACCGCAGGCACATGGCGGCGTACCGTGAGGGGATCTAGGCCTGCGTCGGGTGAGGTTGGCACCCAGCTGTCCTCGGTCTGCAGGAAGCGCAGCTTGGTAAGCTGGTGCAGGCCTGGTACCCGCCGTTTGACAATCTCAGCACAGCTGACAGCCTTGCCTGCAGCCCGGCCAGAACCTGAGAACACCACATGCCGAGCACTGCCGCCCTCCAACCGCCCCAGCGCCAGGCCCAGCAGGTTGCGGATTTTGCTGCCATCTCGGACCCGCATCTCCAGGGTATCAGGCGGTAGCTGGGGCATCGGGGAAGGTGCTGGGAGTTCCACAGAGCCAGCCTTCCGGTAGTGCTCCATCCGGCTGCTGTCGTGTCTGAATCTTGCCCACTGCAGGGAAGTGTCAGAGGAATGCTAGGCAGAGTGCCCTGGGCCACCCCCCATCCCGGCTCTCTAGGACGTAGGCCCACTCCTCATCCCAGATTTCCCAGAAACAGGACCATATGCCCTCATCCCCAAGACAGCGGGCCACGCCTGCCTCACCCTGGGAGGGGGCTGTACCCCATTCCTCTGGACAGGGCCATAAACCTCCCCCGACCCCAGAGTCCCTACGACAGGACCAAATTCCCCAAACGCTGGCCAAGCCCCCTCATCCCAAGCTCCCTAGCACTGGGAATGAACTTCCCTCATCTGGGGCTCCTGGGGACGGAGCCCGGGCCCTCCCCTGAGCCTCCCTGAGAACAAGGCTGAGTGCTCCTCACCCTGGGCTCTCCAAGGGGTGACAGGGACAAGGCGCCTCACTTCGTGCCCCCAGAGGACAGGGCCAAGCCCCTACGCCACAAGCTCGCCGACACAGAGCCAAGAGCCCTCATCCAAAAGCTCCTCAAAAATATAAGTGACCCCCTCCCGCACTCCGGGACCCTTAGAACAGGGCCGAGCACCCCTCACCCGGAGATTCCCAGGGTCGATCCCCCCAACCCAGGTCACTCAGACACTCAGGAACAGGGGCTTGACGCCGAAGGCCGCTCGAGCTAACCCTGGGGTCGAGTTAGCCGGCGGCCGGCTCGTTGGTCCCCACCGCCACGGGCCGCCCTCAGTGCCCGACAGGCCGCAGCGGCCCAGCAGCCGACCTCCCCTCTCCTCCCCGTACCTCCAGGAGCCCCCACCCCACTGGGCTCCTACTCTCACCACCACAGCCGAACACTCCTCAAGCTCGATCCGAAGCCAAGATGGCGCCCCCGGGAGCGCGCCGAGACCGCGGGGCCGCGCACGCAGGACGGGGCGGGGCCTGAGGGGCGGGGCCTGAGGGGCGGGGCCTGAGGGGCGGGGACCCCGGCGCCTCCGCCCGCAAACCGAGAGGTAGGGGGACGCCGCCGAGTGAGCTGGGCCAGGACACGCGCGGA
Organism: Kogia breviceps; assembly: GCF_026419965.1. NCBI lineage: Eukaryota > Metazoa > Chordata > Mammalia > Artiodactyla > Physeteridae > Kogia > Kogia breviceps. Next base: position 41,561,429 of record NC_081317.1, on the reverse strand, counting down.
CCCCGAGCACTCGGGCTGTCTCAGCTGTTCAGCCCCGGGCAAGGAGCACTCCTATTGGGGAGGAGAGAGCCCTGCGGAGGAAAGGAGCGGCCGTCGGAGGAGTCCCGCGTCCGAAGGATGCGGAGGATTTGGCCCTTAGAAGATGACAGGGCGAGCGTTACCCGTTGAGCACACCGAAGCAGCAAAGGTGGAGCAGCGGAAGAGGTGCCGTTTGAAGTGGCCGCTGCTGCGGGGGCGAGAGCATTGGTCAGCGAGTTTTGAGTTTGGACCTCACCCCGTGGGCACTGGCGAACCACGGTGGGGTTTTCATCAGGAGCAAGTCAAACCAGTTCGTGTGCACAGCGCACTGTGGCTGCAGCACGGGCGGGCCGCAACCGCTGGTGACTCCTGCCAGCAAACTCCCGGGGGCATGTCCACGGAGATTCGTACGTTGCTCCGCGTATAATAAGCGCTGAAATATTTGTTATAAATCATTTGTTGAAAGAATGAACCAGAGAAACAGCAGTGGGAATGGGGAAAAGTAGATTAAGTTGGAAGATACCAGGAGGCAGATTTGACGGCTGTTCGGGCGAAGGAGGGAAGAGTCTAGGATGACTCTCAGTTTCAGACGTGCTGAATTTGAGATGCCATTGAGACCGTGCTGGTTGGGCTGGTGGGCAGGCCAGATGGAAAGGGGCCTGGAGCCACAGCAGTCCCTGAGACCACAAGGGGGCAGCAAACACTTGGTGGAGCGAGGGACCATCAGTTTCTATGCTCTTTAACATACTCTCCTTTCCAACCGTACCACCGCCCCCCACGGCCCACCCCCCAAAAGCCCCCTGCATCCAAACGTCTTTTAGTCTCCCCTTCTCGGCTAATAGCACCAAGTAGGCTCCCAAGAGAGAAACGTAAAGGCTCCCCTCTGCATTTGCACATGTTGCTCCCTTGGCTCTCTTTAAAACCCTGCATGTCATCCTCCAGGGCTGCTTCTCACATTCCTTTTTCTTCTGTGCCCCCAAAGAACCCTGGTGCCACCTGTCCCTCCCCTTTTCCTTGACTGTCTCCTCAGCTAGCCTATATAGGGCAGGAATCAGGTGGACCCTACCTGTGTCCTCCCCTCCTGGTATGGCATCTGACATTTAGAGTGTACTTGGTAAATGCGGGATAAATGGATACATAAACGAATGTTCCACTCACATCAAGCAAATGAGAGCATTCATCCTGAGAGCTCTACCTCTCCCGGAAAGCCAGACTAGGACGAGTATAGCTCTCAGTCCAACCAGTAGGAAGGCCAACAACTCTGGCCTATCAACCTCATCCCCACCACCATACCCATACAACACCGGGAAACTAACACCTCCAGTGATCTGTACAGTTTATTGTCTTTGGAACAGGACAGCGATGAGGGGAGGGGATGCAAATAGCAAATCTCAAGTAGCCAGACCTCTGACTCCAGAGCCCCACCTGAGTGCAGACGGGTAGGCTGTAAATCCAATAAATACAGAGCTGCCTCTGCTCTGCCCTGTTACAAGGGCAGGTTGGCACAAGGCCTGGAGCCTGGCTGCCCTGGCGCACCCAAGGATGGGAAGTAGCCATCACTCCTCTGCTGGTTTCACTTGCTTGGCAGCCTCTAACTGGCAAAGTAGCTCATCCCACTGCACGAACTGCTTGGAGAGAAGCATTGTCTGGTCGCAGGTCAAGGTGAGAACGGGCATCTGAGAGAGGGAGTGGAGAGGTTTGCATCTGCCTGAAGTGTCGGGGAGCAGGGGGATAGGCAGGCTGGTTGGGATGGGATGAGAGACAGAGCTAGAAATGGAATAAAAGGACAGGGCTCTGGACAGCACTTCTCAGGGGCCTGGCTGAGCAGAAAGGATACAGTCTTGTTGTATTCCTCCAGGAGGGCCTTGGACTCCTCAGTGATCTCCACACACTGGTCCTGTGGAGCCAAGGTGTGGCAGAGAAAGGAGTTGGACAAAGCTCCCGCTCCCCACTGCCCGCCTCATCAGGGACCCTCGCTCCCCACAGAGCCTAGAAAAAGGTCATGTTTAACCGCAGTGCCAAAAGAAGCAAATTTCTAAAGAGGCACTTTCAGGCTCCAGTATGGAGCCTGAAACTGCAGTCCTAAGGCTGATAGAAGGAGGGGTGAAACACACATTTAAGCAAATATTCCTGCTAGAATATGCCTCCTTCTCCCTGTCTCCTATTTCTGAACCCTCTTTGACCTTTACACTAGGGCCTGGGAATAGTGAAAAAACAGCTCTTCCACCATAGTTAAGGACACATCATCCCCAGGAATTCATGGGTACCTCCCAACATCAATCTTCTGATACCTCCGGGTGGCCCTACTCTGGGAGGCAGGAGACCTGGATGTGACCATAGGCAAATCCCTTACCTTCTGGAAGGCAGATGGAAGACAAAGGATAAACCCTAAATTCCCCCTGAAGCTGATATCAGGGAAGCCTGAGGCTGCTTCCCCAGGAGGCAGTGGTGGGGACTAGGAGCCTCACCACCTCTACTTTCCCTTCCAGTCCTCTCCCCTCCCATACCTGCTGCTGGATGTGGATCTGGGCCAAGCGCTGCAGGCGGGCGGCATGCTCAGGAACGGCTGTAAAACACAATGCACACTGCCTAGTGATGCTTGTGCCTTCCCCCGGGACTGCTCAATAGTCTATTAGGTCTTCGGTAGGATTAGAGTATTGAGTGGAGAAGCTAAACAAACGCCAGCTTCATCGACCACTGCTTCTGGAGGTGGTGGTGTGACTCCCTGCCCACCCCAGTCTTACTCTAGGACCCAAAGGGGAGGGGAAGATGCAGGCCCCTAGAAGACAAAACCTTGGGGTTCCCAGAGTTGCCCCATACATCCACCCCAGGGCTGTGAGCAGGGTCAAGTAAAGAAAGCTTTGATTATCATGGGATCTGTTCCTTTGCTCTCAGCCCAGAGGGACCAGGTCTGCCGGGCCTAGGGAACAGGGAGCCTGCAGGTGGGCTGAGGATGAATGCCAGGTCCCTAAGCTGGCCACCTGGAATCCAACATCCAGAGCCTCAGCCACCATGCTGGGCCCACAGCTTAAGGGTGTCAGATGCTCAGCAGGAAGCTGATCAGGGGTAGGGACGGGGAGCTGGGAAAAATACCTCTAGAGACAGACAAGATGGCTATCTGAATTCAATTAAAGTCACTGTCTGCTTGTCAAAACCCAGACCTAGGGACTGCACTAGGCAGTGTGGCAGGAAGAATTCACATACATTGACACACCTGGCAGGGACTCTTACAGTAAAATCTGGGCTCTGCATTACCCTGAAGGACAGATGCTGAGGGGTGGGGTAGAAGACAGAAGAAATCCCAGAGTTGGAGGCCGCTGCCCTTACATTAGTGTCCTTAGTGCCAAACTGCCTGACATTCTGAAGCTGAGCTCTCTGCCCTGGAAATTTTAATCCCAGGGCAGGAGTCTCGTACCCCCAGGGTGAGATAAAGACAAGGAGTAGAGCTAGCCTGAGCCCAGGGAAGTCCTGCCCATCCACCCACCTCCCCAAGTAGAGTAATGGAGCTGCAGCCCCAGAGAGGTACCTTTGATATGAGTGCTGTCCAGCATGGGCACCAAAGCCTCCACCTGCTCCAGAAGCGCAACCTGGGAGAGGATAAACTGCTCCTCTGAGGCATAAACAGACAAGGCAGTGGCAGTGAAGTGATCCTGGGCACGGCCACTCCCGTGCAAGGGGCCGATGAGATGGCTGAGCCTCGAGCTTGGGGCAGCTAGTCTGCCCACTGCCCCCTTCTCTATGTGCACATTCCCGCTATCTGCCTCCACCTCTCTTGGATGCCTCTGGTCTGACCTACCTTGAGCCCAAGGAGCCTCTAAGTTCCTCCAAATCCTACCTTTCTCCAAGTTTTAACTCTGAGGCCCCTTCCTCTAGCCTCCTATCAACAAACTCAGAGCCCCTCCTAGGCCACAGGAAACAAAGTACTTCAGACTTGGGTCCCCACATGCAAGGGCTCCTGGGAAGGTCTGAAAGAGGGGATGTGGAAAACTACCAGGCAGGTTCTGCTCAGTGGATCTGAGAGGCACAGACAATTACAAGTTCCTGGAGAGCTGGGACAGTAACAGGACAGTCCAGTGAGGAAAGCAGGAGTGGGATGACCCTGTGCACAGGGGGCTTCAATGGCTGCAGAGTGGGAAGGGCATTCAAGAAGGGAGGACTGTTATGTCAAACATTTGGAGGCAAGAATGCTTGTCAATTAGTAGAGGAAAAAGGATTCATTTGGCTGAACTGGAGCAAGGAGAGTACAAGAAACAGCTAGATGGGAGGGTAGATCTGGCAGTCTATAGAAGGCTTGGAATGGCATGCTAAGGAATTAAGAATTTATCCTTGTAGGGAGAGAGACACACACACACACTGAGGTTCCAAAGTAAACAAAGTGGCATGTTGGAAATGTGTTTTGGGAAGATGATACTGAACCACATGCAAGAAGGGGAAGACTAGGGTCAAGAAAAGGACTTAGGAGACTGCAACTATTCATGTACAAGGGGATGAACACTGAGGCAGTGGTGACAGGGAGGCATGGAGAGGCTGGACTTAAGAATCAGTGCAGGAGGGACCTTCCTGGTAGCACAGTGGTTAAGGATCCGCTTGCCAATTCAGGGGACATGGGTTCAAGCCCTGGTCTGGGAGACCATGCCGCAGAGCAACTAAGCCCGTGCGCCACAACTACTGAGGCTGCGTGCCACAACTATTGAAGGCCATGAGCCTAGAGCCAATGCTCTGCAACAAGAGAAGCCACCGCAACTAGAGAAAGTGCACGCGCAGCAATGAAAACCCAACGCAGCCAAACATAAATAAATTAATTAATTAAAAAAATAATAATCGGAGCAGAAGAAGACCTCCTAAACTTGGTGTCTAAGCCACAGCAGTGGCTCAGGTATGTTCTGGTTCACCATTGTATACCTCACACCTAGGATAGTCTGAATCACAGTAGATGATCACTTTGAATGCATGAACAAACACAGGTGCTTGGCAAACCATACCTCGTAGAGTGGCTAACTAACTGATAAGCAGACATTGCTAAGACAATAGTTCCTGCCTAGAATTCTGAAATCCCAGTGCTTTCTCGCATGAAAGAAAGATGTTGAAACTCATGCCTATAACCTCACCTCTCCCAAATGCAATGCTCTCTGCCCCTACCCTTTCCTAGAAGCTCCTATGTCTACTGAGCAGAAGTAAGGAAGGTTCCAAAGGAAAATCCTAGAGGCAAGCCATAGATAGAACACTGGAGTAGCTTCCACTGTGGCTGGCACCATGGTCTGCAGCTGGCTCTGAAGTATACTGTACCCAGTGCCTACCAGAGGACCACAGGACCACCTCCAGCCTCAGTCCAGAACCAGGCCAGATTCCAGAAAGCAGCTTCCAGGGCTGTATCCAGGAGAGGGCCGGTAGGGAAGCTATCTCTGTGCCCAACTTCCCCCACAATCCACATCCCCAGATGCATATGCACATACTGTCCAGCACTACCTGCTAAGATGAACTGTAGCTTAGAGGCATCAGGTATGGCAATGCGGTCAATGTACTCAGGATCCAGGTATTTGATCAGGTCTTCAACTAGAAAAGTAGCAAGATGGAAAATGGAATAAGTTTGGGGAGTGGGGATGTGTCTTGTGAAGAGTATTAGGGGAGGTGTCAGCCTTGGGGAGACCCTTTAGTGAGGAGCTGACACCCACAGTGTCCACCAGGCCTCCACCAGGTCGCCTATCCCCACTTCCCTGTCTCTACCCTCTGATCACCAGCTGGCCAGACTCAAACTTTAAAACCCTGGGACCCTCAGCATTTCCACTGATCTGTTCTCAAGGCTGGAAGGCAACTTGCCCCTCAGTGCCACCAAGACATGCCAGAGTTTTATCTGATTTCTAGTTCCTGAACAGGTTGCTAGCTCTGACATAATCAAAAAGGACTGGGGGGCTTCCCTGGTGGCGCAATGGTTGAGAGTCCGCCTGCCGACGCAGGAGACACGGGTTCGTGCCCCGATCCGGGAAGATCCCACATGCCGCGGAGTGGCTGGGCCAGTGAGCCATGGCTGCTGAGCCTGTACATCCGGAGCCTGTGCTCTGCAACGGGAGAGGCCACAACAGTGAGAGGCCCGAGTACCGCAAAAAAAAAAAAAAAAAAAAAAAAGGGCTGGTTGAGCAAGGCTGGGGCTCTCAGTGCCTGATTTCTTTCCTGCCTCTGAACCTTGCCTGCGGAAATTCCATACTCCTCATCCCTCCTTTCCCAAGGGGACCTTTCAGGCAGAGCTCTTATCCCATAACTTAGGACATTGCCATGGGCTTGGGGTTTAACCACAAAGTAGAAAGCACACCCCAATTCACCATTTCATCAGGGCAATGTCTTCACCTGCTAGCCCCAAAGGGCAACTCCAGTGACCTACTAGGCTTAAGAGCCTGGGCAGGGAACCAGGAAGCACAGGCTTGGGAAAGAGAGCAGGCAGACACCTCATGGAAGCACTTACTCTTTTTGTACAGAATCTTCACCCTCTCCCTCTTGCTGGCGATGTTCCCCAAAGCCACTTGCACCTTGACCAGGCCATCGGCCACCTATTGGGGGAGTGGAAGTTAATCCAAGATTTACCACTTGGCTCAAGTCTTGGAAGAGATAAAGTACCCTCATTCCCTCAGACTCCCAAACCTCCTTGTCCCAGCTATCGTCCCCTTCTCTAGTATTAAAAGAGATTCAGGGCTTCCTTGGTGGCGCAGTGGTTGAGAATTTGCCTGCCAATGCAGGGGACACGGGTTCATGCCTCGGTCCGGGAGGATCCCATGTGCCGCGGAGCGGCTAGGCCTGTAAGCCATGGCCGCTGAGCCTGCGCATCCGGAGCCTGTGCTCTGCAGCAGGAGAGGCCGCAACAGTGAGAGGCTCGCGTACAACAACAACAACAACAAAAAGAGATTCAACCCTACCTTCCGGGAATCCTCAGTGTGAGGGGGAGATAATCATGTACTCCTTGGGGAGTTTCAAGTGCGACTGGGGAGGTGATGAACTACTTTAGAGTTTATGGGGCACTAGCATATACTATCTATTCCCTGTTTCCCTCCTCTTGGCTGAAACTACCTAGGCTTTAAGGGTAGAAGATGAGGAATTCCAATATTAAAGAGTTGAATAGACGGAGAGGCTATGGAAGTGAATGATCTCACACAGGTTTTAGGTTAGTGGATAAGGAATGCCAATATTCAAGGGTCAAATATATGGGGAGGCAAATAAGACTGCGTAGAAGCAGCCAGAGAGGTAGGAGGAAAATTAGGAGAATTTGCATCATAGATGTGAAAAGGGAGAGAATGTTCTGAGAAGTCAGTTCTCACATGGGACACAATCTGCTAGTGACAACTAATTCCACAAGAAGTGTACAAACAGACATCATTACCTCTGAGGCACTCAACTCCAAGGTGTGCCTGACACTCCACCTTCAGTGAAAGGTCTTTCCGTAGTTAAAAAGGGGATGGAAGGGAAACTGAGCTGCACAGTTGTTGAAATTCAGTCACTGGTGGGAAGGAGTGCCAGTCCATATCTGAACACTCAGTACCCAATCCCTTCCTCTCCTAATCCTGGCCCTCCCAGACCACACCTCTAACCCCCTGGAGCCTTCTTTAGCCACCTCCGGTCTGCCTCTTTTGGGGTCCTATGGACCTCTCTTTACACAATGCACTTAGCAATTACGCAGGGCTCCACAACGGCCGTTCCGGGCTTCAGCTCTTACTGAAACTCTAGTCAGTTTCTCGAGCGTGTCAGGTCTCCCCAACTACCCCAAGAGGGCAAAGGCGGAGTCCCCACAGTAAGCCCACCTCAGACCCACAGTGCCCTCCGTGGGAGTGGACCCCGAGGGCCCGATATGCTCCGGGAGGACTCGAACCATTGTTATTTCAAAGGCCGGGCTGCGGGCAAAGGGACTCTGGAGCGGTAGCATCCACCTCGAGAACCAGACCAGTAGACGGCTTTTGCTCTGCCCAGAGGGACCACTGGACCTCAGATAGCTCACCTTCCGCGAGCCGCGAGACCCGCCTGGCCCGTACACCCAGCGCTCCAGCTCCTCCACACGGGCCTGTAGCCGCTGCACATCTGTCACAGCCGCCATAGCTCCCGCCGCCCCGCCTCAGCCAGAAACACCCAGAGGGCGGGACGTCCGTCCAAATAAAGAAGGCGGGCCAATCCGAGTGGATGGGCGCCCCTGCCTACAGGAAGTGATGCCACGATTCAGCCCTTCGATGCCGGAAGCGGCAGGCAAGGCCGACGAAAGTTGTCAAAAGCTGTCTGGTAACCTAGGCGACGGCTACCCGTCAGGCCCTACCCTAACTTCCAGCCCCTGCTCTTCAGGACAACCTTTGCCTTTATTCCAGGGTACCAAATTCCAGGGTACCAAAGTGGTTTCCCTACCCCATTCTCCGACGTTGCACATATAAATATACTCATTATTCTAGGATTGGTCCATTCCCATAGAACAGTAGGAAGCCCCGTGAGATACCATAATCTTTTGGAGTCTTCTAAGGTTCAAGCGATTAAGTGTCATGCCAAGGACACTCAACATTGTGGCAGAATCGGGATTTGAACTCAGGCAGTCTGATTCATGAGACTGAGCTCTCCTACTCATGGCCTTTGCTATTCTGTCTTCTCTGAGAACCCCTGGCCTAACACAGCCTGTGTATACCACATAATTCCTCCTCGACCCACAGGCCCAAACAAGAAGGAGAGGAGGCACTGGAGAGGGAGGGACCGCAGCTTTATTATCCAGATGTGACCTGAGGGACATCTTCACAACACCCCAGCTCAACCCTTCACCTGGCTCCTGAAGAGAAGCAGGTCTGACTTGAAGAGGTGGAGTCCTACAGATGACATTGACACAGGGGAGCACATGAGGAGATGATGGAGGTTACCGGGGGAAGAACTCTTTGGTAGATGCTGCTGGAGTTGGCCAGGGAGGAGGTGCCCTCCTTTTGCAATGAGGTAGATGTAACATCAGAAGAAATCTCTTTGGCTTCAAGTCCACATGGCATGGTTGAGGGGGGGAGTGGCCACCTCCCAGGGCTGGGTCCCAGAATGGGCACCTTGGAAGAATGGGTTGGAGCAGTGTCTCCTCCCCCCTCAGCAATGGGGTTGCGACTCTCAATTTCAGGTGTGAGCTCTCAGGGTGAGGCGCTGGAAGGGGGCCCCATCAGGGGTGGGGGTGCAGGGTTGGCTGAGCCCTGGGAAGCTGGCACGGGCTGGCGACGGGCAAAGAGGACGCCTGGCAAAGGGGTGAGGAGATGGTAGAGGGCAAACAAGCAGAAAAAGGCGAGGCAAAGAAACAGAAGAGGGAAACAAAAGTCAGTGTCCTGATTGCTAGAACACCACACACAGAGCCCTGCCGCAACCAATGAGGACAAGCCCCTTGAGTCAGTTAGAGACTCCTGTGCCAATACAGATACCCTCCAACAGGTAAACAAGAAATATTTACACTGATACATCGGCCCATGACAAGACATCCCATGGTATTCATGCCAGAGAGGTCATGCCTTGGATCCCATGCCATGTAGACACCCCCTTTAATCCATGCCAGTATAGCAATCCCCTGAACCCCATGTTACCCATGCAAGTTTGGATATCTCTGAACCTCATGCTAGTAGAAAAAGTCTAAAATCCCCATGCCAGTGTAAATACCCCTGACCTCATGCCAGTATAGACAGCCTGCAGTACCCATACCAGTGTAGACCACCCCGTTGATCTCTAAGGCCATGTTGATACTGCTGATACCACTGCCTGCCAGATTGAGAGGCCCATCCAACTGCTCTTCTGTCCAGGAGGGGGCAGGGAAGTCACATTTTGGGGAATCAGACTTCAGACTTACAAGCTCCCCACTCCATCCCTATAGGCAGCCCCCATTCCAATTCAGCCCCACGCCTGTTATCACAGAGTCGTCTACTGAGGGATCTATATGCCCCACCTCCAATGCCTATGGGGTGATGGGTCTGTCCTCCCTCATTTCACAGGCCCTAAGCCCTCTCAGCAACAATCCCCTCCTCACCCCTCAGGGGAACCTTGCCACGGGGCAGGAAACTGGAGGGTGCACCGTGTCGAGGTGGGTCCATGGGCCCCATCAGCACAGCCCTCTTCTCTGGGGGCTCCTCTGGTGCCACCTTCTCATGCGCAGGTCCAAAGGCTAGGCCCACAGGCAGTGCCAGTCGAGAGGTTGGAATTCCGCTCTCCTCTGAAAAAACAAGTCATTTAGCTCCCCTGACCCAACCAACTCTGTCTCTGCATCTGGTTCTCCCCACAGGCCTGGGACCAAGGGAGGTCACCCAAGCTCAAGCACCAAGTTCAATCTCCCCATCCAGTTTCCGAATAGAGGCTCTGAAGCTGGAGAGCCTCAAAAGGCCAATATATCTGATTAGGTTTGTCCCAGACAATTTGGGGGATTTCCTTGCTTTTGGTTGTTAAATAAGCCAGGAAAAACAGGAGGCATAAACCACATGCAAATAGGAGCCCTCGTGTTGAATGAAGCTGCTCTGGATAAAGGACCTTTTCTTGAGTTTTAGGCCCACACCACAGTAACCCATATCCCAGAGCTCCCAAGGCTTCATTGACCCCAAACATCAGGACCCCTAAACCTGAGCATGCACCAAACCTCAGTGCCCGTCAGTCCTTACCGTCCCGATACTTCGATGCTCCCAGACCTCAGAGTTCCCACATATTAATGTTCCCTATATCTCAGTCTCCCCCTAGGTCTCAGAGACCCTCAAAGTTCAGCCGCTCTCCCCTCACACCTTTCTTTCTTTTTTTTTTTTTTTTCCCACACCTTTCTTAATGGGGCTCGGGCTCAGCTGCGCGCAGGCGTGCGCCGGCAGGCCGGAGGCGGAGCCCTGAGCAGCGCGGGGGTCGGACGTGGGCGCGGGCGTGGGCGTGGGCGTGGGCGCGGGAGGGGCGGGCCTGGGACCCGAGGCGGAGCCAAGAGTGCCCCGAGGGGACTGCCCCACCAAGCCGAAGAGTGGGGCGTTGGTGTAAGCGTGACGACGGCCTTCCCGCCGGTTGCTGTCGATGGCGGCCTGGAGCTCCCCCGGGGAGCTGAGCGCCCGCGTCTCGCACTCGTACGGGTACAGATACTTCATGTACCTAGGGGCGGACGGGGTGGGGTGGGAGGCTGGGCCCAGCTGATCAAGCCCCACCCCCGGACACGACCCCCCCGGGCCCTCCGCGCCCCACCCCCGCTCCCGCGCCTTGCTTCCACCGCTGGCGCGCGCGCTTGGCCTCACTGGGTGCGTAGGGTGAAGGCGGCCGACGTGATGGTGGTGGGCAAGCTGAGGCCGCGCGTGACCTCCCGCCACACCTTGCGGTTGATGACTTCCACCAGACCGCCCTTGGCCGTCACCAGGCGAAACAGCGCGTACAGGTCCAGCACCTGCTTCGCCATGATGGGCACACGGTTCACTGGCGTCCCTGGTCGGGGGGTTGGCAGAGAGTCAGGACACTAGAACTGAGACCCTGTCTGCGGGCATCCTCAGGGACTCGAGGAGTAGGCTGCCTAGACATGCCTGGGTGAGCCCCCGGTACAGGGCAGGACCGTCAAGAAAGGAGGGGAACAGGGAGGGATGGAGAGGTGGGATTTCAGGCAGAGGCCACAGAGCCCCCAAGGCCTCCACTGTAGCAGGAAGGATGGGAGGCTAGACCAGGGGTTGGCAAACTTCTTCTGTAAAGGACCGGATAGATGGTAAATGTTTTAGGCTTTGCAGGCCAAACAGTCTCTGTCAGAACTTCACTCTGCAACTGCAGCCTGAAAGCAGCTATAGAGGATATTTAAAGGAATGAACGAGGCTCTGTTCCAATAAAACTTTATTTACAGACTCTGAAATTCGCATTTCACACGTCCAGAAATGTTATTCGTCTTTTAATTTTTTCCACTATTTAAAAATGTGAAAAACATTCTTTTCTCATGGGCTGTTAGATCTGGCCCGCAGGCTTTAGTTTGCCGACCTCTGGGGTAGACCATAGGAAGGACTTCCTGACTGTGCTGAAGAGCCAGACTCCCCTAAGCAGCAGCCCGGGGTGGCTGCCAGAGGCGGGAGGATGGTGGATGGGAGAAGCAGCAGCCCCCGCCTCGGCTCACCGACTCCGCAGTACCCGCTGCCCACACCAGCCAGTCCTGACAAAGGGGCCTGTCTGCGCTGAGCGATGGGCCCCAGTTAATTCCTTACCGATCCCGTCCCCTTCCGCTGACGCCTTTGGACCCGAACAATTAGCTGCGGCCTGATTAATGGGGGGAAATTATCGGCCCCGCGGGATCCCCTCCCCCCCGCACAGGCAGGAGAGGAAGGCAGGGGCCCGAGGGAGGCAGAGCTGGGAGGAAGGGGGCGCTAGGATCTGCTGAGACCACCCTACCCCACCCCGCAGTGGAGGGGAGACCAGGAGGAAGGTGCAGGGAGGGGACGTTGGGACCAGAATGACCGGGCCTTCCTGGGGAGCCAAAGGACCTGGAGCCCCACGGAGGGTTCCTGGTTAGGAAGGGACCGGAAAGGGGTGCTGGGCCTGGGGTGGGGGCCTGAGGGACTTTGGCCAGCAGCTGCACTAAGGGAGGGGGGCAGTGCAGCCAGTTAATTAGCAGCTTATCAGGCCGCACTCGTGGAGTGAGTTAATTAGCTTTGTAGAGAGAGATAATGAGTCAGTCTTCGGACCCATGAATCTGGGGAGAAGCCTAAGTGATGGACTGCCGCCCAGCCTGATCCCCTCCTGGACCCTTCTTGCATTCACTTCTGGCTCTGAGATTCCTGGAAAGGAATTCCTTCTCCTCCACAGCCCCTGCCTACCCCTTGAGAAGTCCTCCCTTCAGTCTAATTCCAGACCTTCCTGATGCAGAACACCTTGGGTGTTTCCTGCCTGAAGCAAGGGGAAACTGAGGAGAGACAAGGCTGGAGGAAGCAGCAGGGAAGAGGACCAAGGCATTCCCATCCCAGTCCCCCAATTCTGGGAACCCCCCCACCCCAGGCCAGCCTCCTACTAGTTCCCCCTCCCACCCTCCCAATTGATCCCACACTCATTAACCTGCCAGTGGGCTGGCCACTAATTAATCCCTGGGTGGAGAAGGGGGGCAGGGTCAGAGGTTAAAGATGCTATTGAGGGCCCAAAGGATACATGCTGCCAAGCCCAGGCCTCTGCAAAGAGGACCCAAACTGAGGACTAAACCCTGGGGTTTCCCTTCCTCAAACCTGGCAAGTGGGGGTCCTTCCCTTACATCAACCCACTCACCCCTCTTCTGCATGAAGCTAAACAGGTCATCCAGAAATTCTTTCCTCTTGGGGTCTGCATCGAGCTCGTACAGCTGGGGAAAAACTGAGGTCATTTTCCAGCTCTGCTACCCAGCACCACCCACTCCGGGACCCTTTGGACTCCAACCCCTGGATTAAGGGTACCCAGTTGAAGGGGTAAGTAAATTCTGAAATGTAGACTTCCTGAGAGAGCATTGGGTTCTCTCCCCTGCGGGCAGGTGTGGGCACTTTTTTTCCTGATACACAGAGAGACCCCTCTACTGGCCAGTGGTGCCCTGGGCAGCTCAAACCACCCATCTGGGGAGTAGGGAAAGAGAAAGCTACGGAGGCTTAGCCTGCCTTCCAGAGCCCCAGGGAGGAAGTCAGGCTGGCGCTGTGTTCCACATTGAGGAAACCGATAGATATATCTGAGCCACTCATTCATACCTGCAAGGGCTTCTTGCTGTTTACATGTCTGTGTGCCAGGGGTGGGGATGAGGGGCAGAGATGCCTCTAACCCATCCCTCAGGCAGGGTGGATGCTCAGAAAAGCTCCTGGATGGAAACCTTGGGCCCCTCAGCCCACATATCTTCCAGGAACAGCTTCCTGCACTACAGAAGCTGCCACAGAGGCAATGGCCCTGAACCACCCAGGATCTGTAGGTTCATGACTTGAAAGGTCCAGGGGTTATCCCACCTATTCTCAGTCACCTGGAGCTCTACTTCCAGTATCAGCTCTTAAATATCCCCAAGGAGGGACAATTCCTAAAGTAACAGAGTCTTTTACCCAGAGTGACAGTCCCTGCATAATACCCATAGGTAACACTCCACCCGCCAATAAAAACTCTCAGAGCAAAAAAACACCCATAAGTAACAAACCCCAAAGACGCACCTTTAGATCTACACTCCCACAAGAACTGACCCCTATGTCTTAGATGGATACCCACAAAAAACACACAGTCAACAAGTAATAATCCCCAGAATTATACCCAGGAGAAACAGTCGCTAGAGTCACATCTCCAGAGTAACAGAGCCCCGAGTAACACTATCAGTTTTACACTAACACCACAGAGTCTAAGCATAGATTAATACTTCTGGAAAATACCCAAAACCAACACCCTACGAGTAACACCACCAGAATAGCACACCTAGAATCTCAGCCCTGCATAACATCTTCTTAATGACAGCCTAGAGTAGTGCCTTTGAATAACATCCAGATGGGTTCCGCAGGGATGAAGAACCTCAAATTAAGTCCCTGTGAGTAAGGTCTTGTCATTCCCAGCTGCACAGGAGCCCTTTAGTCACACTGCGGCTGTAGTGGCCATCACAGGCTGGGAACTGTCACCCATAGAACTCAGGCCGGGGAGAGGACATGGGTGGGGAGAATGTGACAAGGAAGAGATGAAGTGGGTATCAGCTTGCCAAAGGAGCGGCAACCTCCATTCCACTTCCAAGACAGAAGGAGACAGCCCAGGACAGCCCCACTGGTCACTGGAATATGACCTTGTGACTTGATGTGTGAGAAGGTATGGTAGTGCTGCTACTGGGATCCCCAGATCCCCCTCCCTCAGAATTCTTGAAGGCTCCTGCTCCCCTCCCACTATCCCTTGCAGCTTCACCAAGAGCCTCCAGTCTGTCAGCCTCCATGTTTCTGGGGGTCTCCTGCACCTCACAGTGTGTGCCTACGCACTTCTTTCCATGTCTCAGCATGTCTTTCTCTCCCTCCCAGTCCCCGTCTAGCCTTCAGTCTTCCCAGTGTCTCTCTCCAGGTTTCTATGTCTCTGTCTTTCCATCCTGCAGAGCACAGTGGCAGGGTGGGGGTGGGGCGGGGCTACTGATCACCTTGCTCTGCTTTTGCCCAGAGAGTAGGAAGGGGTTGGGCCTGACACTGAGAGGGTCCTACCTGCTTGAACTGCTCCTCATAGGTCCACTCATGGGGATGAGGTCCAGGGGGCTGGCTGGAAGGTGAGAGGGTGCCCCGGGTCCCTGGGTGGCTCTCCTCGGCTGCCTCCTCTTCTGCGCCGGCTTCCTCTCCTTCCTCATCCTCTTGGGCATCCTCTTCTTCCTCAGCTCCAACCTCCCCCAAGCCCCCATCAGGGGCCTGTAGGGTCCGGGATCCAGGAAAGGAAGGCCGCGGCGGCGGCGGTGGTGGTGGTGGTGGTGGTGGTGGGCGTGGAGGGGCCAAAGGCCCCACCCCCTGGGCCAGTCGGGCTGCCTGCTGTCTCTGCAGGGCCTCCATTACAGCTTCCAGGCGCAGTCCCCCCACTGGTGGGCCGGCTGGCACCAGGCGCGGCCCTGAGGAAAGGGCTGCCTGTGAGGGAGAGAATTATGCATGTTGCACCCGATCACCCGAAGCCCCCAACACAAGGGGAGGTGGTTATGGATTCAGGGAAGTGCAGGGGGGCCATAAGGAAAAAGCAAGATAGCTTTCTCAGAGGTGGACAGAGAGGTAAAAAGAGCAGGAGAGACAGAGACCAGACCCAAAGAGACAGAAACAGACATCGACTAAGGACAGGTAGAGACTGAGCGGATCAAAGAGGGTGACAAGGACCAAGAAACAGAGAGATGGAGGAGAGAGAGATCCAACAGAGAGGGAGAGAGACAATGACAGGGAGATATGGGGATAGAAATGAGAAATGGTGAGAGACAAGAGACTGAGAGGGACCAAGGTGGAGAGTGACAGAAATATCAGACAGAGACAAGAATGGAGAGACAGAGACAGGGAGAGACGAGATTGATAGAGATATCCGGTAGAGAGACCCGGGAAGGTAAGAGAGATAGAGGAGCAAGAGATAAATATCAAAGACCTGAGTGACAAGCAGTCCAGGGAGACTGACAGACAGACAGCGGCAGAGGGAGACAGAGACAGAAGAAAGAGATTAGAAATAGAGACAGGGCGAGACAGTAAATAGAGAGGGACAGAGGCAGGGAAAACAGACGGAAAGACGGGGCAGAGACGCAGAGGACTAGAACCCAGGAGGAGCGGGAACACAGGATGCCGGGGGTAGAGCCCGGGACGGGGACGGGGACAGCAGCGTCTCCACGCCCGCCCTCTGGCTCCCCGCGGCCACACTCACCAGCCTGGCGCGGCCCGCTGCCCCCGGCATCTCCACGGCGCTCCCTCAGCTCAGCCTGCCTGTCGGGCGGCCCCTGTCTCAGCTCGGTTCCTTGTGCGGGGCCCCTGCCGTGCGCTCCTGCAGCCGCGCGCTCCTCCAGCCGCGGGGCGCTCACTCGCTGCTCTGCCGGCTGCAGCCGCGGGGGCGGGACCCGAGAGGGGCAGGGCGGGCGGGGGCGCAGGGGGAGAGGCTTTGGTGGGCTCTGCCGCTTCCAACCTCCCCAACAGGTGTCTCCCACCCTCCATACAGCCAGATTCGGGGTGGGGGGAGAGGGCGCTGGAGTGCTGCTGGGAATCGTGCAAAGGAGAGTGAGGAGTCCACCACCACCGAACTCCAGACCAGGACCCCTCCCAGCCTCACAAGTCCGGGGGCGGGGGGGTCCCCACAACCGTACTCAGTGCCCGGCATCCACATACAAACATTCGTGTTCACACACCAACACACCCTGTCACAAGTTCAAGGTACACAGCCGCCCTGTCTCACATACTTGGTTACATAATTACTACAGCGCCAAAGGCCTGGACAGGCTGTGATCTGAGGGGACTCACTCTGCGGGGTGCTGGGGTGAGAGTGGAGGGCCTGAGCAGAACAGAAGCTTCTCCCCTGCCCTGCCCAGGTGCTGTCCCCAACTGCATGCACGCTGCAGTTTGCACAATACGCGCACATGGTGGTGAACTCACTTCTGCACCCACACACTCAGAGGTCTCTGAGCTCATTCCACACCGTCAGCAGGGTACACATACCACCTGCAGGTACAAAACCACACGGCTTTTAGCTCTTTTGACGTTCTATTATGGAAATTTTCAAACATATACCCAAGACGAGTGAATAATATAATGAACCTCTGGCAATCCTCAGAATTTCAATGGTGAGCAGCATTTTGCCCATCTTCACATACATCCTCCACCCATGTTTGCATGACTCCCCAATCTCTAGCTCCAGACACCTTTAGCCAACTGTTCCAGGCCCACTCTACTCCCAGTTATCCTCCAGATGCTGAGATGCTGTTCCTTAGCAGCCCTGGACCCCACTCCTCTTAAGCACCCTCATCCATTCCCCAGTTTCTTCCTGTGCGGAAGGGAATCGACCTACTAAAAGCATTGAGAGTCACCGGGAGGTGATGCCAAGTGTGTGAGTGAACAACACGCCTCTGTAGGAGTGATACCTGGCATAGGTGTGAAACTCTGCTGTGTCAAACTCAGCACTGGGGAGCACCACCTGACCTCATTCATACCCAGTGAGGCACACTGGTCTCAGGGCCAAGATTCCTCTGGGGGGCAGAAATTCAGGGGTAACTTTTGCCTCCTCCCCAACCCTCTCCCAATGAGTCTGCTCCTCAGACCCAGCTTGCCCTGGTCTGGACCACCAGCTCTTCTCACCAGGATCTTGTGGTAGGTGACAGCCCCCTGCTCTCACTGCCTCCAGCCTTGTCCCCAGCCCAGCTCTCACTGGGGCACTAAGTCCACATTCTCTCTGGCCCATCTCCAGCCAGCCACACTGAGGCTCAGTCTTGCTCACACTCCAGTGCCCACCCGCTCAGATTTCAGGTCTGACAGCCAGTCAGATCCCACTTCCACCAAGAGACATTGGTGATCCAACCTTCAGATCCAATGCCCCTGCCCCCATAGCTTGGCGTGGTATAAGTTCTCCTGGGGCAGAGTCCAGCCCCCTCCGCTGCCATCTTTCTCCAAAGCAACTCCTATGCTCAGCCTGCCTCCCCACTGCACCCCACCCCAGCTTCCCTAGCTGCTCAGAAGAGAGGAAGTGCCTGGAGAGATATGAAGGTAAGATTCCTGTTGGAAAGATAGGAACTGGCTTGGGGAAATTCCAGTTCTAAGGGTTTGGAGATTGCTTTGGAGGGGGTGGAGAGGGTCAAGGGACTTGGACACTACTCCCAAAGGAAAAGACTCAATCAAGCATAGTAAATTCACCTTTGGGGTCTGAGCCAGGAAGGTACAACTGGGAACGGCAAAGAGGAAGGAATAACCTGACTGGAACCTGGGTTCTCTCTCTCCATCTGTGAAGAAGAAAGGCTGTCTCATACCCACACATAGACCCTCTGATCCTATACCTCACAGAGACAGACAGACTGACCTAGACATCCATTAATCCAACACATACTTAGCACTTACTTTATGCAAGGCACTGTTGGACACAGGAGTAAATAAAACAAAGTCCTTATTGTATGGCATAATTCCAGTGGGGGAAATGTATATTGTGTCACATAGTGATAAGTAAAATGGAGAAAAACAAATCTGGGTTGGGGGGAACAGAAACGGAAGGGTGTCATTAGTTACCTATTGCTGTGCAACAAATTACACTCAAACTTAGCAGCTTGAAAAAAACATCTATGTTTTCACAATTCTGTGGATAGGAAATTCAAGAGTGGCTTAGCTGAGTCGTACTGTTTTTCATGAGGTTTTTCATGAGGTTGTAGTAAAAATGTTGGCTAGGGCTGCAGTCATCTGAAGATTTGACTGGGACTGGAAGATCCACTTTGCTCACATGCTCCGTTGGCAGGAGGCTGTTCTCCCTAGGTGGGCCTCTCCATGGGAGATGACCTCATACCAGAGTGTCCTCCCAACATGGCAGTTGGTTTCCCCCAGAGAGAGTGATTAAAGAGGGAAGAGTGCTTTGTATGGCCTAGTTTTAGAAGTCACACACTGTCACCTCTGCCATATATTAGTTGTTAAAAGTACATAACTAAGTCCAGCCTGCATTCAAGGGGAAGGGAATTAGGCTTCACTTCTTAAAGGGAAGAGTATCAAAAATTGATACTTTGATTGATATGGAGGTATTTCATTTTATTTACTTATTTGGTTGTGCTGGATCTTAGTTGCAGCAGGTGGGCTCCTTAGTTGCGGCTCGCTGGCTCCTTAGTTGCAGCATGTGAACTCTTAGTTGCAGCATGCATGTGGGATCTAGTTCCCTGACCAGGGATTGAACCTGGGCCCCCTGCATTAGGAGCTTGGAGTCTTAACCACTGCGCCACCAGGGATGTCCCCTGGAGATATTCTAAAACCAACATAGAAGGGCTGATATTACCCAAATGTTAAGGGAAGGACTCACTGAGCAGAAACTGAAGGAGGGGAGGAACAGCCATGCAGTCAGGAGAACAGCAGGTGCAAATATCCTGAGGTGGAAGTGTGATGTGTCAGAAGAAAAGCAAGGAGGCCACTGGGCTAGAACACAATGGCCAAGGTGAACGGTTGGATGTTTGGTCAGAGGTAACACAGACCGTGGAGCAGGTTCTTAGAGGCAGTGAAAGGACTGAATGAGATGGAAAGCATTGGAAATGTCTGAGCAAAGAGTGAAAGTCTGACTCTGGCTGTTGTGTGGAGAACCCTCCACAAGGGATGCAAGCATGAGGCTCAATTAGGAGGCCTTTGCAGTAATCCAGGCAAGAGATGATGCTGGCTTGGACCAGGGTGACAGCAGTGGAGGTGGCAAGAAGTGGTTAGATTCTGAATATGTTTTGAAGATAAACCAGGCAGGATCTGTTGATATCTTGAATGTAGAATGTGACAGAAGGGGAGGTATCCAAGATGACTCCAAGGTTTTTTGGCCTAGGCAGCTGGGTAAATGGAGGTACCCTTAACTGAGGCAGTAAAGACTACAGGAGGTACAGGATTGGGAGAGAAATCAGTTCGCATTGAACACTTTAAGTTTGAGATGCCAATTAGATGACCAAGTGGAGATGTCAAGTGGAAATGAAAGCAGTCAGATATCTGAATGTGGAGCTCAGAGGAGGTTTAGACTGAGACAAAAAATTAGGTATAAGATACATAGATGGTCCTCAAGATCCAACCATGTTGTTGCAAATACCAGGGTTTCCTTCTTTTTCATGGCTGAATAATATTCCATTGTAGATATATACCACATTTTCTTTATTCATTCATCCTTGAGGGCATTATGCTAAGTGAAATAATCAGATAAAGACAAATGCTGTATGTTCTCACTTATATGTAGAATCTAAAAACAAACAAACTCAAGTCACAGAAACAGAGAACAGATTGGTCATTGCCAGAGGCCAGGGGTGAGGCAGGGCCACGGGGAAAAATGGGTGAAGGTGGTCAAAAGGTAAACTTCCAGTTTTAAGATAAATAAGTCTTGGGGATGTAATGTATAACATAATGACTATAGTCAACAATACTATAATGTATATCTGAAAGTTGCTAAGAGAGCAGGTCTTGAAAGTGCTCATCACAGGAAACAGTTTTGTAACTATGTGAGGTGATGGATGTTAACTAAACTTGTGGTAATCATTTCACAATATAGACATACATGAAATCATTATGTTGTATATCTTAAACTAATAAAACCTTACATGTCAATTGTATCTCAGGAAAACTAGTATATAGACATATAGATGGTATTTATTTATTTATGGCCACACCGTGGGGCTTGTGGGATCTTAGTTCCCTGGCCAGGGATAGAACCTGGGCCCCAGCAGTGGAAGCATCCAGTCCTAACCACTGGACCTCCAGGGAATTCCCTAGATGGTATTTAAAGTCATATGAAATGGTTGAGATCACCTCAGAGCAGTGTAAACCTGGGAAGTGAGAGGTTGAGAAAATGAGCCAGATCTAGCAAAGGAGTCAATGAAGGAAGAGAGTAGTGTCCTGTAAGCCAAAGGAGTCTTTTAAGAGTAACTGTGTCAAATGAAAGTGAGAAGAAATAACCACTGGACTTAGCAACAGAGATGCGGAGGAGCCTGGGAGTCTAGTCCTATGTGAAAGGTAGGGATGACAAAGGGAGCTGAGGCATCCCTAATAGATGTGGGCTCTGAGCCTAGAGGCAAAGCTGGGTTACAGGGTAGGAGAAATCCTGAGGCTTGGCTTTGCAACCTGTGATCAAATGGAGAGGCCCCAGACAGGACCTGTCATGGCCAACACTGTGGTGGTGGTAAGGTGTCAGGACGGCCACCTTGCCTGGGCCTCACATTCATTCTGAGCCACATATTTAGATTTTTGATGTTGCTTCCAGATGGTTATACAGGTACTTTTGTATTTTTACTCATTAGAATATAAAATTTTTAGAATGTACTTTTACAATCATGTTCCTTCCATTTTTAATGTAACAGAATCCTAAGAAGTGAGAGGCCTGGGCCTTGCTCATCTTCAGAACAGGGCCAGGAGGAGGGTGAGGCAAGTGCAGGACCCTTGGGAGTGTGTACTTCAGGCACCTCTCTGGCCTCATCCTAGTCCCAGCCCCCCATTACCTTAGACACCACCAGATAGTGTGCCTGCTACCCAGCCCCGGGAGCCTCCACAGAAGTGGGGGGTCCTGGAAAAGGCAGACTGGAGAGAAAGAACTCCTGCTCTGGGTGGACGTGGACATGATACCCTGGAAACCTAGAAAAAAAGCAGACGGAGAATGACTATGCCTTTCAGCTCAAAAGTGGCTGCACACTGCCACCCCGTGGTCATCCAGGGCAGGAGTCCCAGGACTGTGCCCAGAACAGCACTGGCAGAGACAAGACGAAGAGCAAGACACACACAACCTCACCCAGCCATGGATTTCTGAAATTGTAGCATTCAAACCTGGTGGAGAGAATCTTATTAAACATGCTGATCTCAAGGCCTCAACCCAGAACTGATCTCTGGGGATTGGGCACAATAATCTGTAGAGTCAACGAGCCTGCCAGGTGATTCCTAGGAACACTAAAGTATATAGTAAAAAGCTGCTGTCATAAACTGAATCACACAGCGAGAGGCCTTCCTGAGGCCCCCAGGAGTTAGAGGTCCTCCTGCTGCTCAGACACGAAAAGAAATGAAACTGTTCAACAGGTCTTTATTGACAGACACAGATAGATGGACAGAGAATGCAGCAAAGGCAGTGTCTGGAAGCTGTGATACGTATCTGTGTGTGTGCGTGCAGAAAAGGCTTTCTCTAGGCCAGCGGCAACCCCTTGGACCTGGGCCCACCTGTCTAGGTCCTCACCCCAGCACTGGGCCCTCAGCTGAGGCCAGCCTCCCCATTATACTCTGGAGGGAGGTATGACCTCAGCATTTGCCACATTCTTCTGGTTTTCCAGCTAACTTGGTTGCGAGGGTGGGGACAGGCCATGAGGGTACTTGCATAGCAGGGGAACAGAATGGGGTAAGGCATATGGTGAGGACAAGGAGATGAAGGGGAAGGGCATCACAGCTGCAGGTGAAGGGAGCCTCCACAGGCAGCTCCTCTTCTCCCTCATCCCCTCCAATGGCTGCTGGGTTGAAGGGTCAGACCCAGGCAGTTTGTAATAGCCACCCCCATCCCTAACTCCAGAGCCCTGACTAGGGGCAGAGAAGCTCTGGAAAGGCCTGAGTTAGTGAGTCGAGCTTGTGGGATATGTGCTCGAACATGACTGGCCCCTTTGGTATACGTGGGGCTCTCTCTCTGTATGGGTGTGAATGCGTAATGCTGCCATACACACAGGACGCAGTATCTGAATGTGTGTCCCATGTGTTCCCATGACTATGTTTGGTTGTATGCATGTGTCCCTGCTCATACACCAGGAACTCAATATCTGCGTGTTGTGAGTATGTCCATGTCTTTTCACGTGGGCTCCAGCAAGTGGATGTGTGCAGGCCTGCCCGCTCCTGTCCATCCACAGGTCCTCCTTCAGGCCTGGCTGGTCAGGCGTCCTGGCCAAAGAGGTAGGTGGTGAGTTCAAGCCGGAGGCCCCGGGCATAGGCTTGAAGAGTATAGAAGAGGGTGAGGAAGTCCTGGGTGCTGAAGATTGTGTCAGCCAGCGCGAAGGCCAGAGTAGATGGGATGACACCCCGGCCGTACTCCACCATCCATGTGTTTGGCCCCCACTCCACAGCCGTTGCCTCACCAGGCCCGTGCACCACTGTCTCCCCTGGGGGGACA
The DNA here is from genome assembly GCF_026419965.1 of Kogia breviceps. NCBI lineage: Eukaryota > Metazoa > Chordata > Mammalia > Artiodactyla > Physeteridae > Kogia > Kogia breviceps. The sequence continues at coordinate 41,538,230 of NC_081317.1, read as the reverse complement.
GGGAGCACCCACATGAAGAGCCTGGCCCTGCCCTCCCATTGCCACCACCTCCCTGGCCTGTGGGCTGTCTAGGGGTAGGGAATGGAGAGGGAGCTTCAGGAGAGGAAAAGCCTTACCTCACTGGCCTGGCTGCCAATCTGCAAGGGTAAGAGGCTAAGGTGGCCACTCTTAAACTTTCCTCTGTGGCATCGCCTGGCTCATGTCCTCTCTTGGGGGAAGCCTCACCTGGCCCTGCACCATTGTTTGGGAGTCATGGAAGTCTGCATTCCCAAGCCTCACTCACGTCAAGCAGAAGTTTAGCTAAACTTGGGCTGGGCCTGTTAGATAGGGAGAGGCGAATATAAGACTTGCCAGGCTCTCTGAGAAATGTAGCTGTTCAGTTACAATACCTGTCATGCTTGCAACATTCAACCTCAAACTTACTTAGAAGTCCAAATGTTTCATTATACACAAGAGGGAAGACAACTGTCTGCCTTGTCTTTGGGGGCATGAGAGCATTTCTGATTATCCAGCTGTCTCTTTAACAACTGCTGGAATACTGGATGATTAAAATCAGATGTGGTTAACAGGAAGCTGTTATGTTTTGTTTCCATTTGACAGAGGAAGGCAACAAAGACCCTGAACCCTGCCTCAACCAACCACCTGTGGCTTAACTAGGGGGCAAAGGAACTAGGAGGAGGACCCCTCAACGCACCCCTTTTCCATGCCATGGCTCTTTCCCCCAACTATAGGCACCAAGAATGAAGAGACCCACCTCTCTAACACAGCCACCTTACCCACCTGGGTAGAAGACCTCACTTTTGGTAGTGCCCTCTCTCCACTGGTGGAAGGTGCCAGAGATGATGGTATCCGAGATCTCAGCCCAATAGCGCCCTGAGGGACAATCAAATGGACACTGAATATCAGGGTATCCGCACCACTCGATGGCCTGGCCGAACAACAGGAAGGAGGACATGGGCCCTAGTACAGCCCCAGCCTCCCAGTCCGGCCCGCCGCCAGCACTGACCCGAGTGGCCGCTAGAGCCCAGGGCGGTGCCGAAGAGCAGCACGTACTCGGACAGGGAGGCGTGCAGAAGGCACATGGCGCCCATCCAGCCTCCCGCGTTCACGAACACCCACTGCAGCTCCTCGTCGGGCAGCACGTGGCCTGGGTGCAGGCGCCGCAGCTCCACGATCAGCCGAGAGAAGGCCAGCTCGTGGTCCAGCCCTGGCGGGGGCAGAGGAACAGCCAAGTCAGGTCCAGCACCGGTCACGAACTGGGGACCGGTGCCCCCGGAAACTCCAGCTACGCCCAGCCCTCCCCAGCCCCCTGCCCTCCACCCGCCCCCTCACCCGCCGCCTCACCAGCGTACTGCCGAGCCAGCTGCGCGATCTCTTCATGCTGGAAGACGAAGCTCTGAGTGCCCAGCCACAGCCAGACCACCTGGGCCAGCACCGCCGCGGCCGCCAGGAGCAGCGCGGCCCACGCCCACCGCCGGCCCACGGCCCACTGCATCCCAGCGGGCGGCCTGGCCCAGCGTAGCGCAGACAGAGCTGGAGGCCTGAAGCTGTGACCCGCACTGTCTCCGTGTCTCTAGAGCGCCGTCCACGACACGTTCCCCCGCCACCGCCGTGGTACGGCTCGCCCTGGCCAATCGGAACTGCCAGGGCAGCGGGGCACCGCCTCTCGGGTCGAACCATTATCTCGGGGAGCGGGGAGCCGGGAGCGCCGAAGGGCGGGGCGGCGCCGCGCGCGTCAGGCAAGGGGGCGGGGCCAAGCTCTCCTAGCTGCTGGCGTTGGTGTCTCTAGGCACGCTCTCGCCTAGCACCGTTCAACTTGGGGTTGCGGGGATGGCGGTGAGACCCAGAATGGACTGGCCCGCCTGGGCTCACGGACTGGTGAAGCAGGCAACCCGGAAGCAGAGCCTTCCGGACTTGTGATGGTTAAGGCCCGCCTTTGCTAGCACAGAAGGTGGGAAGGGGGCTCTTCTGCTTGGGAACGTTATGGACGGCTTTTGGAGGCAGTGACACCTGAGCAGTGTCTTTAACAGCGATGGGAAAGGCATTCCAGTGAGCCAGTGAGACCTACTCCAAGAGCAAAGGCACCGAGGAGAGACACAGCGTGGGGTCTTGTGGGGGCCAACAATTCATTCTTTATTCTGAAGTACAAAATATGAGAGGAGGGCCTTGTAAGCCAACTAAGGTTATCGGCGGCGGCGGGGATGGGGGGAAGTGAAAAAGGAAGAGAAGCAGGAAAGAAACAGAAGAGAAAAGAGGCAGCATAGTGCAGTGATAAGAAAGACACTCTGGACAGGACTGACTGTGTTAAAAGCCTGGCTCCTGCCACCTACTGGTTGTGTGATCTTGGGCAAGTTACTTAAACTTTTTGTGACTCAGTTTTCTCATCTGTAAAATGGAATGAATAAAAGTACATACCTTCATTGTGATGAAGACTAAATGAGTTAATATTTACAAAGCAATTAGTGTCTGGCATGTGGTGTCATATGTGTTAGTTATATCAATAAAACATAAAGCAGAAGAGAACTGGAAGAGTGTAGCCTCGTACATGAGAGTGATGGAATGGTCAACACAGTCAAATATAATTGGTCCCATGAAATGACTGGAAATGGTCATTGGGTTTCTCAGTATGGGCATGTAGCAGAGACTATGCTATACATTCACAAATCCATTCCTTTTGCTCTTGGGCAGCCAGTCTACTTTGTAGTTAGGTGAGGCCATGTGATTGTGTTCTGGACAATGAAGTATAGGCAGAAATGACATATGCCATTTCTAGGTCTGGCTCCTAAAATCTGTGAAATTCTTGACATTCACTTTCTTGTCTTATCTAATATAGTTACATACAGTTAAGTAGTGGAGAATTTCGAATACTGCATGGGACAGAGCTCTCCCACTCTCCCACAATGGACTGTGGTAATAAGCCACTGAGTTTGGAGGTTGTTTGTTACAGCAGCTAAGATTATTTACCCCGACTACTACAGGGCAAAAAGACATAGTGTACTGTGCGGGTAAGAGTAGAGGCTGGGAAGATGAACTAATTTTTGAGAAATTTGACCAAGAAGGGAATGATAAAAAAGGGATAATTTAGAGCAAAATGCAGGATTGAGGGAACATGTTTTTGTATTGGCTCTGGCTTCTGTGACACTGCTGAGTTGACCATTGTTTAAGAACCCTGGGTAGCAGGGACTAGTAAATCTGGTCTCTGCCCCCTTGTTTCAGACAGAGTCCTCTGGGACTGTCTAGGTCTGCAGCTCCCCTACCTGTTCTTTCAGAAATCTTCTCCAACACACACTTTTATTTTTGTTTGGTTTTATTTATTTATTTTGTACTGTTTTGTATTTTTCTTTTCAAAAAATATCTTTATTAGAGTATAATTGCTTTACAATGTTGTGTTAGTTTCTGTTGTACAACAAAGTGAATCAGCTATAAGTATACATATGTCCCCATATCCCCTCCATCTTGAGCCTCCCTCCCATCCTCCCTATCCCACCCCTCTAGGTCGTCACAAAACATTGAGCTGATCTCCCTGTCCTATATGCAGCAGCTTCCCACTAGCCATCCATTTTACATTTGGTAGTGTATATATGTCAGTGCTACTCTCTCACTTCATCCCAGCTTCCCCATCCTGCCCTGTGTCCTCAAGTCCGTCCTCTACAACTGTGTCTTTATTCTTGTCCTGCCTCTAGACTCTTCAGAACCCTTTTTTTTTAAGATTCCATATATATGTGTAACATGTGGTATTTGTTTTCTCTTTCTGACTTACAGTCTATATGACAAACTCAAGGTCCATCCACCTCACTAAAAATAACTCAATTTCGTTTCTTTTTATAGCTCACTAATATTCCATTTATATATATGTGCCACATCTTCTTTATCCATTCATCTGTTGAGGGACATTTAGGTTGCTTCCATGTTCTGGCAATTGTAAATAGTGTTGCAATGAACATAGTGGTACATGTATCTTTTTGAATTATGGTTTTCTCAGGGTATATGCCCAGTAGTGGGATTGCTGGGTCACGTGGTAGTTCTATTTTTAGTTTTTTAAGGAACCTCCATACTGTTCTCCATAGTGGCTGTATCAATTTACATTCCCATGAGCAGTGCAGGAGGGTTCCCTTTTCTCCACATCCTCTCCAGCATTTATTGTTTGTAGATTTTTTGATGATGGCCATTCTGACTGGGGTGAGGAGATACCTCATTATGGTTTTGATTTGCATTTCTCTAATGATTAGTGATGTTGAGCATCTTTTCATGTGTTTGTTGGCAATCTATGTCTTCTTTGGAGAAGTGTCTATTTAGGTCTTCTGCCCATTTTTGGATTGGGTTGTTTGCTTTCTGATATTGAGCTGTATGAGCTGCTTGTATATTTTGGAGATTAATCCTTTGTCAGTTGCTTTGTTTGCAAATATTTTCTCCCATTCTGAGGGTTGTCTTTTCGTCTTGTTTATGGTTTCCTTTGCTGTGCAGAAGCTTTTAAGTTTCATTAGGTCCCACTTGTTTCTTTTTGTTTTTATTTCCATTTCTCTAGGAGGTGGGTCAAAAAAGATCTTGCTGTGATTTATGTCATAGAGTGTTCTGCCTATGTTTTCCTCTAAGAGTTTTATAGTGTCTGGCCTTACATTTAGGTCTTTAATCCATTCTGAGTTTATTTTTGTGTATGGTGTTAGGGAGTGTTCTAATTTCATTATTTTACTTGTAGCTGTCCAGTTTTCCCAGCTCCACTTATTGAAGAGGCTGTCTTTTCTCCATTGTATATTCTTGCCTCTTTTGTCAAAGATAAGGACACATGGTTTTAAAAAAGAGAAAGGCTAATTATTAGAGAAATGCAAATCAAAACCACAATAAGGTATCTCCTCACACCAGTCAGTGTGGCCATCATCAAAAAATCTACAAACAATAAATGCTAGAGAGGGTGTGGAGAAAAGGGAACCTTCCTGCACTGTTGGTGGGAATGTAAATTGATACAGCCACTGTGGAGGACAGTATGGAGGTTCCTTAAAAAACTAAAAATAGAACTACCACGTGACCCAGCAATCCCACTACTGGGCATATACCCTGAGAAAACCATAATTCAAAAAGATACACGTACCACTATGTTCATTGCAACACTACTTACAATTGCCAGGACATGGAAGCAACCTAAATGTCCATCGACAGATGAATGAATAAAGAAGATGTGGTACATATATACAATGGAATATTACTCAGCCATGAAAAAGAATGAAAGAATGCCATTTGCAGCAATATGGATGGACCTAGAGATTATCATACTAAGTGAAGTAAGTCAGACAGAAACCAGTAACCAAAATACATAATGCTGGGACTTCCCTGGCAGTCCAGTGGTGAAGACTCCATGCTACCAATGCAGGGGGTGCAGGTTGGATCCCTGGTCAGGGGATTAGGATCCCACATGCGCACGCACAACATGGCCAAAAAAGAAAAAAGAAAAAGCATTTACAAAAGTAAATAAGCAAATAGTTAAAAAAAAAAGCTGATAATGCTTCCTGTTTTTCTCCATCCTGAATTCCCCTCAGGGCGCACCGTTGTGGGGGCAGCTGCAGCAGCTGATGCTGTAGCAAAATTTGTTGTATACTGGAATAGCAAGGCTACATTCCCTTTCCGCAAAAGGTGTATATTTTATCTGCCTTCCTCCCTATTACACGTGCAGCCAGTGAAACATGTAAAACGCTGGTTTCTCAGCTCCCTGCCCTCTACCTAGAGGCCTCTTTAGATTCCAGTCTGAGGCCCCTGGGGCAGAGATAAGGTAAATGACCTATGACCCAGCTTTTACATCTGAGCTCAGCAAAACACCTGGCTTGTCCTGGCCAGGTTTGGGGGAAGGGGCCTCACTGCTAATGCCCAGCTCCTAGCTCACTAGGTTTCTATCTTAAGGGAGTTTCCTGGTGGCCTAGTGGTTAGGATTCTGGGTTCTCACTGCTATGACACAGGTTCAATCCCTGGTCGGGAAACTGAGATCCTGCACACGGCATGGCCAAAAAACAAACAAACAAACAAAAACTCACTGAAGTCTCAGAGGCATTTCAAAGCATCAGGGAGAGCTTGGAAACTTGGGTTCAAATCTCAGCTTGGCCACTTATCCTCTGGGTGATCTTGAGGCCTCTGTTCTCCACTGTGAAATGGGGAGGAGGTTCAGACAATATTTAAATGGCTCTATAAAGTGTCAGGGGAGGAATTAATTTGAAGTTTATCCTAGTGTTAGCCAACTGGTTTGTTCCAAGGAAAAGTTGGAGAAGGGACAGGGGTGTGCAAAGGAAACACCTCTGACCCTACCCAGATGGTGGTTGGAGATACTGATAGTCCTGTCCTCCCCACATTTTCAGATTTCTTATAGCCCTCTTACCCTGACCACTTCTTGTGCTTTTTGTGTGTGTGCATATGAGAGAGAGAGAATATGATTATTTAGCCCTTTTTTCCCAAACCTGTTTCTGCTGCCTGGTGGGGCTAGGGCATGGTTACGGTGAGGTACCCACTCCTCCAGATAGTACCTGAAGCCAAGGTTTAGCTGATGCAGATCAAGCTCCACAGCCCCTCACCCCCACCCCCTTGCCTTTCCTCTGCCAGAGCCACCAAGCAGGTGAGTGAGGTGACTGTGGATCCAGGGTTATACCCTGACTTACCCTAGAATGTAAGCTCTGGGAGGGCTGAGACTATGCCTGACTCGTGCACACAGGGACATCCCTTTGCGCCATGTGGAGCCTAGGGGTCTGGCACGGGGTGGTAGATAGTAAGTAAATATTTGCTGAATGAATGACCAAATGACTTTAAGGCAGCAAATAACTTTTTTTTTTTTTAATTTTTTTTAGCAAATAACTCTTGTAAGCATCCTAGAGCCGAGGGATCTGTAGTAAGCTGCTTTCACAGAGGTTCTTCCAGGGTAGTTAGTGGCTTTGGCCCTAGAGTGGGATCATCAAAGTCGCCCCCTGTAGCTGTAGGCAGTCCTGAACTCCGCCCCCAGGTGGCCGGGTCGGCCCTTAGACAGTCACGTGCTGGCGGCTGTCCAATCAGCGAGGGCAGGGGCGGGCCGACTAGTCGGTGGGGGCGAGGTGAGCACGCAGAAGTTCGTGAAGGTATTTCCAACCCGGTGGCCTCCTGTCGCGCAGGGGAGCGTGTCCAGAGCAGCGCCGGCAGGCGTCGGAGGCGGGCGCCATGGCCACAACCTTCCGGGCGAGCGGTAACCGCAGGGCGGCCGGGACTCGCTGGGACGCGAAGCTGAGCCCTCCCCTTCCTTAGGAAGTTGTCGTCCCTGCCCGCAGGTCGGCGCGCCCACCCGTCCAGGCACGCGCGGCGAAGGGACACGCCGGTGTTGGGGCTGCAGGCTGATTGGCGCTGGGAACGCCCAAGCTCTGGCCTTTAGCTCCTGAGTAGGGAGGGGACAAGAGGGTGCATTCGAGCTTGGGCCTGCGGTGGGTGAGACCCAGGGGAGAAAGGGGCGTAGGGCTTTGTGACTGATCTTGACGGTCTGCCCCCAGAGCATCAGCATATCCGCTACAACCCGCTACAAGATGAGTGGGTGCTGGTGTCAGCGCACCGCATGAAGCGGCCCTGGCAGGGGCAGGTAGAACCCCCGCTTCTGACGACAGTACCCCGCCATGACCCCCACAACCCTCTGTGTCCGGGGGCCACACGGGCCAATGGAGAGGTAAGTCTTTAGATCCTACATCTGCAGGCTGGGCCCGGGGGGAGTAGTTCCCCATCCACTGCCCTTAGAGCTTCTCTCCACCCTACAGGGGAGTGGACCCTAACCCTTCACCCCACAGGGGAGTGGACCTCTGGGTCATATCCCACCAAGTCTTTTTGACCTCAGAGTGTCCTTCTTCCCGCCTTGTAACCTTGAAGCCCATCAGATGACTGGTGGTATGGGCCAGCAAATGCTTCCAGCCCATCCTTGTCTGTAGGTGAATCCCCACTATGAAGGCACCTTCCTGTTTGACAATGACTTCCCAGCTCTGCAGCCTGATGCCCCTAGTCCAGGTAACTTGGATCTAGCTGCTGTTGGGGAGGAAAGAGGCTGGACCTTGTTGGGGTACTTCTGTTGCAGAGAGTGATACCCCTTTATCTTAGGATCCAGTGATCACCCCCTTTTCCAAGCAGAGGCTGCTCGAGGAGTTTGGTAACTATGAATTTCCACTCTTACACCCTTCAACCCGGGGCCTGGACTGAGCACTGGGGTTGGGCCCTGCCCCCAGCACAACGAGCCCTGTATCTCTGTCATCTCTCCCTCCTTCACCACCTAGTAAGGTTATGTGCTTCCACCCCTGGTCGGATGTGACACTACCACTTATGTCAGTCCCTGAGATCCGAGCTGTCGTTGATGCGTGGGCCTCAGTCACAGAGGAGCTGGGTGCCCAGTACCCTTGGGTGCAGGTCTGTGAGGTCGCCCTCTCCCCTAGATGGGCAGGGAGGGGGTGGTGCCGTTTGGTTTTGGGAAGTGGCATTTTTATTTCCACAGGTTGTGGTTCGGAGGGGTTGACTTGCTGTCCTTTTGGCTATAAAGCTCCCTACTCCTACTTCATAGATCTTTGAAAACAAAGGAGCCATGATGGGCTGTTCCAACCCCCATCCCCACTGCCAGGTATGTGTGTCAGGGGCTTCAGTGGATATCTGGGCTGAGTCCAAGACAGTGTGGGGTGGGGAACTGGAGTAAGGGAAAACAGAGGAAGTATGCTAGTGATGTGGAGGCTTGGAGGTGAAGGATCTGTCTGCTCTTCTCCTCCCCCTTGACAGGTGTGGGCCAGCAGTTTCCTGCCAGATGTTGCCCAGCGTGAGGAGCGGTCTCAGCGGGCCTATCAGAGTCAGCATGGAGAGCCCCTGCTAATGGAGTACGGCCGCCAAGAGCTGCTCAGGAAGGTGGGAGAAAGCTGGATCTTGTGTCCCCAAGAAGCCCGTAACCTCACCCCAAAAAAGAGGGGTGTGAAGGAGGAGGGTAGAAGGAAAGTAGCAGAGAGACTTGCTAGGAGGACATAGCAATAAGCTAAAGGAAAGGTGATGATGGCTTAGACTAGGGTGGTAGTGGTGGAGTGGTGAGAAACCATTGGTTTCTGGGTACGTTTCCTCTCCTTCCCTTGCCTATTTGCTGACCCCCCTCACATCCACCTTGATGACCTCATCTCCATTTGGTTGGCTTAGGACCGTCTGGTCCTAACCAGTGAGCACTGGTTAGTGCTGGTCCCCTTCTGGGCAGTGTGGCCCTTCCAGACACTACTGCTGCCCCGTCGGCATGTGCGGCGGCTGCCTGAGCTGACCCCGGCTGAGCGTGATGGTGAGTCTCCCAGCTGGGACCCTGGGGCCAGGCTTTGGATGGGGATGGTTCTGGTGGGGCCAGCATCTGGGCTCCAGACTGAGAGTCAGGCTCTGATTCCAGATCTAGCCTCCATCATGAAGAAGCTCTTGACCAAGTATGACAACCTATTTGAGACATCCTTTCCCTACTCCATGGGCTGGCATGGTGAGGCTTTTTGAGTACCCATATCTAACCCCAACACCATTTCTGGGCTCCTGGGTCCCAGCTTAGTGGACTGCAACTCCCAGCAGACCTTGCAACACTTGCTGGGGAAGTGTTCAGAGCAGGGATGCTGGGACTGAGGGTGGAGAAGTGAACGTGGTGAAACTATGTCTCCCAGTGGGCTTTTCAATGCCTTGTCTCCTCTCTGGCAGAGAATGCTGGAAGATGTAGTTTTCAGGTACCTGCTATGGTCTGGGGGTAAGAGCTAGGCTGAAGAACCAAGAAAGGACCCTTCCCAACTATCTCTGCCTTCTTCCCGCCAGGGGCTCCCATGGGATCAGAGGCTGGAGCCAATTGGGACCACTGGCAGCTACATGCTCATTATTATCCTCCACTCCTGCGTTCTGCCACAGTCCGGAAGTTCATGGTTGGCTATGAAATGCTTGCCCAGGCCCAGAGGGACCTCACCCCTGAGCAGGTCTGGACTTGGAGCACCCTGGGTCCTTGGGTCCCCTTTTCCCTCCTATTTCCTCAAGGGATCCCAACAATCATGTCCCTGAGAATCCCCACGACCTGGGTATTCCTAGGGACTCAGGAGCTGACTCCTTCTTCCTCTGGCTATTCCAGTGGTCGTTCTCACCAGCCTCCCCACCCCACATGCTCTCCCCCAGTGTCTAGCGTTTCCTAGCACTCACCATTCTGGGCAGCCCTTACCCTCTCTGATTATCCTCTTTCCCCCTTCCAGGCTGCAGAGAGACTAAGGGCGCTTCCTGAGGTTCATTACCGCCTGGGGCAGAAGGACAGGGAGACAGCAGCCGTTGCCTGACCACACTGACCACAGGGCCTTCTGCCTGAGGGAACTAGGGCCTAGGGTTTGGGCAGATGTGGGATCAATAAAACTGTACTTCTCAAACTTTAATCACATATTCTAACACCAGAGGAGTGTGGACTCTGATCCTTGGGGGTCTGGGGTTAATGGCCGAAGGCGTAGCTCCAGCCACAACTTTTCTTTGCCAACAGATGTGCAAAAACTTAAGGGCACAACCTCCCCACCTCTTTGCCCCAAATCTCTGAACAAAATTAATACTCAGTGTCATGTCTGGCTTTTACTCCTAGAGTAACAAAGGCATCCCAGTTTAAAATGGTTTTAGAATCCTTTGTTCTTGTCTTTGGCTGAGGCTTTGGGAAGGCTAGAGCCCCCTTTACTACCATCCCTAGGGTGTCAGCCCACCAAGTCTGGGACTGAAGGTTTGGTCGGAGTGGGTGAGCAGGATGCTTGTCCCATTGGTCAGTGGCCAGGCCCTGGGCTCCTGGCCAGAACCCTGGCTTTGTGAGTGGCTGCAGCTTGGCTCTGCTCCAGCCCACAGAGGCTGAAGGGGCGTGTAGGGAACGTGTACGTGGCTTTCTGTCCTTGGCCTTTCCAGACTCCCATGTGCAGCATGTATGCACGGGCTCTGTACACCTCTGTTGCCCCTGTGCCCCAATCATTGCACAGGGCAGAGACAGCTCTGGCAGGGAAGGGGTGCCAGAGTTAGGAGCCTCAGGGCCATGGTAGGAGGGGATGGAGTGACCCTGGGTCTACCCCCTCCCCTGTGGAGCTGTTTCCCTGGCAAGACTGTAACTGGGAGAATAACAAGTCATACAACCCAGGAGACATGATGCCACCTAGGGTCCTCCAAACTTTTAGGTGAGGACAGGAGCTTGTGAGTAATGCGGGAATGATGGCCAGAACACTTTTTGTCTCCATTCTTCTCAAGGGAATTGAGTGTCTGGGAGGGGAAATCACACAAGGCTGGACAGTGATGATCTGACCCAGGAGAACCTTGGCTGCCTGCCTTCCGGTCCAGGATTCTTTCTTCCTAGAGACCCTGGAGGGGAAGGGTCTTGGAGTATTACCCTGGTTTGGAAGAAGCTCAGACAAATGTGGTACACATTTCCCTTGAGCCCCCATTGGCTGGGGAGTGGAACCCTGGATGGGTGACATACATAGCTACACACACACACACACACACACACACACACACACACAGAAACACACACACTTGATCCTACATCTTTTATTTGCCTGCATTTTGGAATAATCTGGGGAGTTTTAAACAGTACTGATTTAATTGCAGTGTGGCCTGACAGTTTTAAAACCACAGTGTCCAGCGACGTTTGTGACCCACTGCCTTACAACCAGTCCACCTCCTTCCTTATCTGGAGTCAGGGGCACCTTCAGCTTCTCTGGTCACCTGCCCAGTAGCTCCTAAGCCACTGAACTTGAGGCTTTGTTTGAGGACAGCTGGGTGGGGGTGGACGGGGCGGGGCCTGAGAGTTCTGGTCCTGCTGTCCCAGGAGGAGAGGCTTTCAGGCCAGGACCCAGGAACCCGGCTCCAGCTTCGGTCCTTGGCAGCCTCCTCAGTCCCGGACGGGACAGGAAGTGTCCAGCAGAGGTGGGTGTGGAGGTGATTGGCAGTTGGAGGCTCCAATGGGTCGAGCCCCCCCCCCCCGCCCCCGTTTCACCCCTCGCCTTCCATTGGTGCCTGGGCGGAGCCGCCCCACGGTGGGGCCCTAGGGCGGCAGGGAGTAGAGGCCAGGGCAGAGGGCGAGGGCGGAGGGCGCTGGCGGCGGCGGCCGCAGAAGGTGAGGCCTGATGGGGCCGCGGGTGAGCTCGAGGGAGCCTTGCCAGGAGAGGGCGGGGCCTGGGGGTGTGGGATTTGAAGGGCCCGGAGTGACTGACGGACTGTCAGTGCGTGTGTGTGTGTGTGTGTGTGTGTGTGTGTGTGTGTGTGTGTGTGTGAGAGAGAGAGAGAGAGAGAGAGAGTGTGTGTGTGTGAGACAGAGAGAGAGACTGCAAGGCTGTGTGTGACGCTGTCAGTGTACCAAACTTCGCAAGTGTCGCTTGGTGAAGCTGTCAGCTAGTGTGACTGCGGGTGTCGCTGTGCTGTGGCTGAGTCTGCATGTGGCTGTGCCTGTGTGGGATTATGTGTGTGTGTCAGTGTGCAGTTTGGGGGCAGAGACCGGGTCGTGCGTTTGTGTGTGTGTGAGAGGGCCTGTGACCACATCAGGGAATGTGTTTTGGGAAGGTCTCTGTGGAGTCTGAGACTGTGTCTGCCAGTGTGAGAGTGGATGGCTGGGTTTGTGTGTGCCAGTGTGTGACTTCAGCATGGCAGAGGAAGAATGAGACTTGCACTCGACATGTGTCCTGTGTCCTAACTGCTAGACTGTGGAGGAGTGGAGCTGGGTTTGCATTTTGGGGACCCACTTAAGTAGCCAATGGGACTGACCTTTCTACTTAGTGGCCAGGGTAAGCAGACCATCCCCAGCACACTTGGCTCTCCCTCCTTTTAGTGCTTGAGAATCTTTGTCACTGGTCCACTGCTCCTTATTTTCTGTCTCCCTGTCTGACTTAGTTTCCTTATATTTCTTTTTCTCTCTCTACTACTGTCTTCCTAGAGCTAGTGCTCTCTGTGTCTTCACACTTTCGTCTCCCCAGGTATCTCTGTGTATCTGCTTTTTAGTCCTGCCTCTCATGTTCTCTGCATCTCTGTCTCTCTCTGTGCCCCTGTGCCTGACTCCCCCGTTCACCTTTGTCTCTTTGGCTACTTGGGGGCCTGAAATGGTGATGGGATGGGGGATCTGCCATGCTAAGAGCTCCCTGGAAGAGGGGGCTTACACTATGATGAGGAGTTCCTTTTAGAGTGTGTGTGACCCCCCGCATCCCAGGGCGGAGTGCTAAGTGTGTGTGTGTGGCTGTGCAAGGAAGACGGAGATGTGTGTCTGTGTGTGTGTCTAGGTATGTGTAAATGTTTAAGTGTCTTGAGTCTGGGTGAGGTTGTCTGAGTGTATCGGTGTAACTGTGAGTGGCTGTCTGAGAGTGTGTGTCTGAGGGTAAGTGTGGGTCTTGTGTATCTGGCACCAAGGGACCAAAGGCATTTCCTGGTGCTGGGGCCTGAAGAGTAGAGGGGGAGGTGAGAAATGTCTGGAACATCCAGGGGAGGGGGAAACTGGACTCTTTGGCTTTTCTTTATATCCCCCAACGTGGGGCCCTCTTCCCCTTAAAATACAGACAGCTGCGCCCTAAGGAAATATTTGCTGGGGAGTGAAAAGAGTGGGAGCACGAGTATGTGTCTGCTTTTTGATTTGACTGTGTCCACGCGTGTTCAAGGGAGTGTCTTTGTTGACTGTGCCTGGGGAGTCCACGCGTGAATGTGCTTGTGTTCTGTGTGAAAACACGGGAACCTCTTGCTGACAGGGACACAGCAGCTCTCCTTTCCTTCTTGCTGTGCCTGGCTGTGCCTGGCTGTGCCTGTGGCTTCCTTTCCAGACTCGGGGGAGGCCTCTTCCCTTCCCAGAGCCTTGGGTGGGAGGGGGTGAGAGAGTAGGAGGGAGGAGAAAGGAGAGAGGAGGGGGCCTGGCTAGGGGTGGCTGAGCTCCGTGGCCCAGAGGGGCGGGGGCAGGGAAGGGGAAGGAGGGGACGATTCTGGGGTCCCAGAACTGAGTAGAGCTGAGACGGGTGCTGTAGCTGGTGGGAGGAAGTCCTGGAGGCCATGGACACTCAACCACTGGAATCATCGAGGTAGGGCAGGGCTGAGCACGGTAAATGCGGCTGCGGGGCAGGGGTGAGCTGCTAGACACACTCAGACAGACACGTGGAGGTCCCTGCTCAGCTCTACCTGGGAGGGATTTGGGCTCTCCCTCTTCTAGAGCCCTCGCCTAGGGCCCTTTGCCCATCTGCCCCTTCTCCTGCCCTCATTCCCTCTTCTCCACTGCGTTCCTCATCCTGCTTTCTCCCATCCAGTGTTCCCTCTCTCCTAGCACCTCCATCCCCCATACACACATGGTTGGTTACCTTTTTGGCCTTTCTGATATCCGGCTGCTCTAGCCCAGCCCTCACCTCGTTGAGCTCTCACCACCTCCCAGTCCTGATCTCTGAGCATCTCTTTGTCCTGTGGCCCCGACCCCAGCCTCCTGTTCCTGCAGCCTCCCAGCTTCTCTCAGCCTCCTCTCCCGTCCCGCCACCCTGTCTCCATCTTCTGGCTTCTTGCCCGCCCCCAACCTCTGGCAGCAGTCAGGGCATCTGGATCTGCTTAACTCCTCAGCCTCAGCCTGCACCCTAGCCCCATCCGGCCTTGCAGGCTCAAGACCAACAAGATTCCAGAGTCAGGCCCAGATGAGCAGCCCAGAGCAAGGAGCCAGGCCCAGGCGAGAAGAGGCTTGGCAGCCAGAGCAGGGCTAGGCCTCATAGCAGGGGTACAGGGTGGGCTCACACCCACCATGACAGTCCCAGCCCAGGGTGACGAGGGCTGCCTCAGGTCAGTCAGAGGCAACGACTATCCCTGGGCCAGGTGGGATGGACATGGAATTCCCAACAGCTGGATTGGAGGAGTTAATGGGAGTGACTGAACCGGTGCCAACACTTGGTGCCAGGGGTGGATGCCAAGGGTGGTGCAGGGGGCGGTGCTGGCACAGTCTGTTGCCTCCAGCTTTTGTTCTAGGCCCTAAGCCCATGACTGAGAAGGGGGGTATGAGGGTGTGTGTTCGTGCGTGTGTGTGCACTCACACACAGTGCTGGGAGTATGGTGGAAAGGGGACCTTACATCAGAGCCCCCAGTGATGTCTGTCTGATGTCCTTACCCCACTGGGCACCTGGTTTCCTCCTAGAAAGCCCCAGTCTGGAAGAGGAGGAGGCAGGCTTTAGCCTCCCATCTTGGGAATGGGGGATCGCTGACCTTGCCTATCTCCCCACAGATGAGCAGCAGCTGCTCAGGGCTGAGCAGGGTCCTGGTGGCCGTGGCTACAGCCCTGGTGTCTGCCTCCTGTCCCTGCCCCCAGGTCTGGGGCCCCCCAGGTGAGAAAAACTCTTCTGTATGACCCAACTCTGACCTGTGACTTGCCACAATCACCGTGGCCCCTCTCATGCCTAACCTGTGATCCGCCCAACCCCTGACATCCAATCTGGCAACATCTCTCTACCCTGCTCTCTGACCTCTGTCTCCAGATTATAACATGATGTTTTGACCCCATGACCCCACTCAGGTCTTAAAAGTCCACCCCTTATCCTGTCACACTCACAAAGTGTGGGGTGGGGTGGGAGAGAGGGAAAGGAAGAGCCTCTCCTCAGAAGTGCCTTCAACAGGGGTCCAGTATGGGCAGCCTGGCAGGGCCATGACGCTGTGTTGCCCTGGAGTGACTGCTGGGTAAGTGCTTCACCAGCCTGCTGGGCTGACAGGACCCTTTCATAACCCATTTCTTGACCTTGCCCAGTCCTCACACCCCTCCCATCCTTGCCCCTTGTATTGGTAATCCTCACCTCTCTGTCTGTCCTAACCCTCCAACCATCCTTATTCAACAGAACATTCAACCAACATGTATTGAGCACCTGCTAAGTGCCTGGTCTATTCTAGGCCCTGGGATGCAGCAGTGCACAAGCCAGGCAAGATGCCAGGTAGTAATACCTGCAGGGCAGAAAATCAAAAGAGAGTGAGGTGGAAGAGGATAACTGAGTGACCACTTTTTATTGGTAAAAAGGGAAGGCCTCTCTGAGGAGGTGACATTGAAGCTGATTTCTGAAGGTTGGGGTATAAGCAAGCATTCCTGACAGAGAACAGCTAGTGCAGAGCCCTGAGGTAGGAGTGAGCTCCACACTGTTGAACTGAAAGAAGCACAACCTGACTGGAGTGCAGTGGAGGAGAGGGAGACAGGAAGGTGATGAAGAAGGAAATGAAGGCAAGAGCTAGATCACCAGGGGCTTTGTAAGCCAGCAAAAGGAGTTTGAGTTTTACTGCAGGCACAGTGAGAAGCCAATGGAGAGCTGTGACGTGGTCTGACTCATAGTTTAAATCTTCCGTCTGTCATCATCTCATCTCACCCCCAGGGCCCCGGTATCCTGGTTTCGGGACGGGGAGACAAGGCTGCTGCAGGGACCTGACTCTGGTCTAGGGCACGAACTGGTCCTGGCCCGGGCAGAAAGCACTGATGAGGGCACCTATATCTGCCGGACCCTGGATGGTGCACTTGGGGGCATGGTGACCCTGAAGCTGGGCTGTGAGTTGGGGAGGGAGTGTTGCCGGTAGCAATGATGAGACATGGGGCTCCTGGGGGAATCCAGGCCCTGAGTAAGCCCTCTGGGATGGGGAGGGGCTGGGGACTTCTCAGTCTCCAGCTGCACCCTCTGCCTCTAGACCCCCCAGTCCGCCCTGTTGTCTCCTGCCGAGCAGCTGACTATGAGAACTTCTCCTGCACTTGGAGTCCCAGCCAGCTTAGCGGTTTACCCACCCGCTACCTCACCTCCTACAGGTATGTGCATGATCGGTGTGTATACCTATATGTTTGGGTGTTTAGCAAAACGTGGGTATGGGAGGTAGGTAAGGAGGTCCTGAGGAAGGCCTGAGAGAGAAGGAGGACCCTCCTTTCCTTCCTGACCTCAGATGGCCTCCTCCCTGCCAGGAAGAAGACGGTACCAGGAGCTGATAGCCAAAGGTAGGACATGAGGGGGAAGCTGGGGGCTCTAGCTGGGTCCCACAGTGAGCATTTTGAAAGTTTAAGACCACATCCTCTCTCCTAGGATGAGTCCATCCACAGGGCCCTGGCCATGCCCACAGGACCCCCCAGGAGCTGCCCGCTGTGTAGTCCATGGGGCAGAGTTCTGGAGCCAGTACCGGATCAATGTGACTGAAGTGAACCCCCTGGGGGCCAGCACACGCCTGCTGGATGTGAGCTTGCAGAGCATCTGTGAGTACCCACTCCTAGAGCTCTCCCCAAATCCCTACCACAGAGACCCCAGATGGACCCCAGAGTACAGGTACCCCCCAAATTCAGAACCCTCCTCCCCTGAGCTCCCACATAGTTCCCTCCCAACATAGACCCATTTCGGCACACAGATGGCCCCCATGGAGACTAAGAACCCAAGGAGATCAGAGCCCAGGAGGCAGGGTTACATTAGCTTCTAGAGACTGCTGCCACTACCCACTTCCCTACTAGTCCTTCCTGGCTGCCTAGCCCCAGTGCTACCTCTCTGCTTCTAGGACTTGTGCTGAAGGCAGTTCTCCCTTCCCAATGGAAACCCTTGCTGACCTCTCCTTCCTCTTGATCTGTGTGTGGAAGGGGGTCACCAAAGCTCTGGCTGGAATTTGGGCCAACTCATCTTCCTTGGATGGAAAGCAGAATCACCCTTTTTTAAAAAAATTTTTATTTATTTTATTTATTTATTTTTGGCTGCATTGGGTCTTCGTTGCTGCACACGGGCTTTCTCTAGATGTGGCGAGCGGGGGCTACTCTTCTGTTGCGGTGCATGGGCTTCTCACTGTGGTGGTTTCTCTTGTAGCGGAGCATGGGCTCTAGGTGCGCAGGCTCAGTAGTTGTGGCGCACAGGCTTAGTTGCTCCGTGTCATGTGGGATCTTCCCAGACCAGGGCTCAAACCTGTGTCCCCTGCACTGGCAGGTGGATTCTTAACCACTGCGCCACCAGGGAAGTCCCAGAATCACTCTTTAACTCACTCAACAAACATTTCAAAAATCCATCCTCAGATCTTAGCTTACTTTATAATAGAGATGACAGATAGGTCCTGAGCCTAATGGATGATCAAGCTTAAGATTTCCCCAACATCCTTGGAAGTGCCTCCCGTCAGGGACCTTTAGGCACACACCCATCTTCCCTTGGGAGGTGGTGGGGAAGGGATGAGTACCTGTCTTGTGTCCTGAATTTGTGTCTCCACTGCCCTCAGTGCGCCCTGACCCACCCCAGGGGCTGCGGGTAGAGTCGGTACCTGGCTATCCTCGCCGCCTGCATGCCAGCTGGACGTACCCTGCCTCCTGGCCCCGCCAGCCCCACTTCCTGCTCAAGTTCCGGCTGCAGTACCGTCCAGCACAGCATCCAGCCTGGTCCACGGTGAGGCCCTTGGAGTGCGTCCCAATCTGGGGCTGTGGGTCCTGTCTCTAGTTTCATGTTCCTGGGTGTTCTGTGTGACCAGATCTGGCAGGTCACTGACACCCCGTGGCCTTCCCCTACAGAGTACTCTCCATGGCCAGGCCTTGTGCTGGGTGCTGGGGTTGTAGCAGGGACCGAGGGACTGAGCCTCTGCTCTGCAGGGCTGTAACTGATCTCAGGCCATCTGTGGGAAGACAGCAGTGATATTTTAAAAATAACTTTTCTAGGAAAAGGAGTGCCTTTCAGCCAGAGGCACAGCCTCATACAAACACTCATATACTCAGATGTGGATTGAGGTGAATTCCCACATCTGGAGATGGCAAAGATTGGCCAGCATCAGGCCTGGGGAGCCACTGCCTCAGACAATAACCAATATTTATTGAATATCATCTGTCTGCCAGGCACTGTGCTACACATTTTACATGTATTATATTGTTTAGGTATATTCACCTCTATATTACACATGAAGAAACTGAGGCACAGAGAGAGGTCCAAGGTCACTCAGTAAGTGGTACAGCAAAGATTTGAACCCAGGCAGTCTGAAGTCACAGCCTGTCTACAAAACCACTGTGCACTCTTGTCTTCTGAACACTAGGTGTAGACCTGACACCACCAGCCACCCTACGTGAGGCCCAGATAGCTGCATCAGGCTGACAGGGACAGGACTGGGAGGAAGGGGTGCTCTTTGCAGACTGGCTCTGGGGGGCAGATAGGCTGAGTGCTTATAACCTGGATAACATGCCTACGAACCATCTGCTCTGCCAGGTGGAACCGGCTGGATTGGAGGAGGTGATCACGGACGCTGTGGCTGGATTGCCCCATGCCGTGCGGGTCAGTGCCCGGGACTTTCTGGACGCAGGCACCTGGAGTGCCTGGAGCCCCGAGGCCTGGGGTACTCCGAGCACCGGTGAGAGACAGAGCCTAGGGAATGGGCAGAGGCCCCGCTGCCCAGCATCTATCGGCGGAACTGCAGGCGTTAGGGGGCGGTGTGGTAATTGCGGCCCCAGGCTTCACCTGTAGCTGCTTCACCTGTAGCTGCCTGCAGCCCCGCCCTAGCTTAAACTCTGCCCCAGATTAAACCCAGCCCCTCAGCCTCCAACCATGCTTACATCCCCAGAAGCTGGCTCTGCCCTTTCAAGCTCTGGCTCCGAGGCGCCCGTGTCCAACCCTGGCCCTGGCCTCGCCTGGCGGGCCCTGGCCTCCGCCCTGACCCCGCGTGGATAGTTCTCCTCAGGTCTCGTCTCCCTCCAGGCCCCCTACCGAAGGAGATACCAGCTGGGGGCCAGCAACACGCGCAGCCAGAGGAAGAACCTCAGGCGGATAGCCCTGCTCCCCCAGGACCGTCCCTCCTACCAGACCCGCGGCCACTTGGTGAGCTTGGGGAGATGGGCAAAGGTGGTAGAGGATGGGAAAGCCCCAGACAGAAGGGGGCACCGAGTTTGGTCAGGCAGGCTTGCTCTCGCAGCTGGCACGTGACCCTCCCCCTCAGACCACAGAGACGCCCTGGAGCAGGTGGCTATGCTGGCATCTTTGGGAATCTTCTCTTTCCTGGGACTGGTGGCTGGGTCCCTGGCACTGGGGCTCTGGTAAGTGACTGCCATTGGCCTCTCATCCTCTGATCCCACACAGGGGCTCTGATACCCATAGACCACACCCATTCCCACCCCTCATGCCTTTGCACTGAACGTGTCTGATTCTGGAACATTCCTCCTCCTTCTCCTGCCCCCAACTTCATGATTCTCACCCTTTCCTCTCTTGACCCTTTACTAACAAACCTTTTTGGAAGAGACAGATGCCCCACATTGTCAGGGAGACAGCTTCTTTTTTGTGCTTCAGGCTGAGGTTGAGACCAGATGAGAAGGATGGACCCCAAAAGTCTGGGTTCTTGGCCCCGATGATTCCAGTGGACAAGCTTCCAGGTGAGTATGACCTCTGGGAGGTTTGGACTTGGAGATGTGTGCCCTCATTTTGAGTGTCTGGATTAAGAGCCAGGTGCCTTAGTCATAAGGGTTTTGGGAATCAGAGTTGGGTCTCCTCATTCTTGTAACTACTGGACTCAGGGATGGGCCTTTCGTTCTTGAGTCCCAGGCTCAGAGTTGGGTCTCTTCTGTCTCTTGCAGGATACTGGGGCTCCTAGATGGACTCCCTCCTCATTTTAAGGGTATTAGGCTCAGAGCTGTATATCTGTCCTTAATTCTTGGGATGTCTGGATCAGAGCTGGATCCCCTGCCTTATTCTTGATGTTCCTGGGTCCAGAGCTAGGTCCACTCCCTCATCTTCAGGGTATTGGGGCTTACACAGAGGTGGGCTCCCCTATTCATTTTTGGAGTGTTGGGCTCAGAGCTGGGTCTCCTCCCTCATTCTCAGGGGATCTGGGACAAGATCCAGTCCTACTATCTCCCTTGATTTTCCTTCTTCTTCTAGGAGTCCCAAACCTGTAGAGGATCTTGGAAGGCTTCAGCTGATTCCACCTATAACTCTGTCTTGCTGGTGTGGATGGACGGACAGATGGAACCCAGGCAGGACAGTAGATCCTCATGGAGGGAGGTTCTCAGCTGGAAGTTCTGTTTGGAGCTCATTTCTATGAGACTCAAGTGTTCCCAACTTGCCAGCTGAAAGGTGCCTGGACCTCTGATTTCCTCTCAGAGTTGGAAGTCCACCTGAGGAATGTGTGTATGTCTGTGTCCATGTGTGTCCAAGTGTATGCGAGGCAGGGAACATGTGTTCTCTGCATGTATGTATATAGGTACCTGGGGAGTGTGTGTGGGTCCTTGGCTCTCGGCCTTGGTCCTGGCGGTGGTTGTGAAGGTGTGAATAAAGAGAATGAGGAGGTTCTTCTGCTTATTGACATGTCTCACAGCTCCAGATTCAGGACTCACAGGAGAATACACAGAACTTGGAGACCACAGTCAGAGACTATTGGGCAATGCTGCTTTATTATTTTGGCTACTGGAGGCCCCGGCCCATTTTCCCTATCATCTCCAAACTCAGTTGGGCAGAGTCCCCTGGAGCCTCTTCCCTTGGCAGTCAAATCAGAGTCAGGCTGCGGTTCTGGGGGTGGATGCAGATGCTGCATCAAGACAGGTGAAACCTGGGAAAGGAAAGGTCCAAAGCCATGGTCATAGCTTGGAGATGAGGGTAAGGCCCAGGGGTTAGAGGCAAAGGCCAGATGAAAACCTGAGTTGGCATCAGAATTAGCAATTGGGGTGGGGTTGAGATCAGCATCAGGGGTTGGGACTGAGGTCAGAGTCAGGGGTCAAATCAGGGGCAGAGTCAAAGCTCACACGAAGGCCTGGAGGTGATGGTCCCCCATCAGCTTCCTGAAATTCCACTTGGATGACCTTCCTCAGTAGTTTGCTTGAGAGTGGCTGTTGGTAGAACTGAGTACAGCACGATGTAGTGCTGGGTGCCAGCGGCAATGCTAGGGGACAACAGGACCATGTATTCAGAGGGCTTCCGATCCTAAGCTCCATCAGATAGCTGGAGGCTGGGCTTCCTGGGCCCCTTTCCCTCCATCACATTCACCCAGACCCCTGGCCTTGCTAGACCCCCAGACACTCACCTCCTCCAGGGCCTGGGCTTAGGAGCAACAGTAGCAGCAGGAGGCTGCTGGTGGGTGAGGCCCCTTCACGATGCTCAGCCTGGATACTTCCTTCTTTCTCCGCCTCCTTCCCTACCTTTTATCTGGGTGCCTTTTACCTGGGGCACCAGGTGAGTCAGCAGCAGGTGGAGATGTACTTCTCATCCTGTGACACTCCTGGGCCCTAATTACCAGAGACCCCTGTACCACAGATCCTCTCCTCTTTTAGGACTGTAATTTCCCATGGGCTCCTAAATCCTGGGCAGAGAAGCTGGGGAGGGGGGTTGTGCATGTGGGGACTGATGGTACAGTAACTGAGTATAAGGGTGGCCAAGGATCCACAGTGGCATCCAATGATGGACATTCACACTCACATACTCAGTTACACATTCACAGTCACACCTCAGTCACTCGATCAACCTCACATGGTCAGACAACCCCAGATGGAATTCATACAGTCCCAGTTATACTCAAAGTTCCACTCCCACACGGTTGTGTTTTCACAATCGTCCAACCACACAGTCACACTAGCACACCCAAATTCTGATGGGGGAGTTGTGGATGGGCTGGGAGCAGATGGCAGGCCAGCACCAACTTGCCTTCATTTCCCCCTGCCTGCTTCCTGCCCTAGTCTGCTTGTCTTATCAGGAAAAATTGATGGGAATGGCTCCCTAAAGCAGGCCCTTCTGACTTGAGGAGGAGTCTTGCCTGGACCAGTCACATTCAGACTGAGAAGCTGGGAGAAGTCCCTTTTTGGTGGTAATGGGTTGCCTTGGGGATACTGAGGTATGGGTTGCTTTCCCCAGGAAGATGAGATAGGGAGGAAGGATGGGGTGGATAAGGAGGGCAGATGAGGGAAGATAAAAGTTCTTTGGTGCCAGGTTGCTGCTGTCCAACAGGTAAGAGACCCAAGAAATCTTACGTTCCTGTTTTTGCCTAGTCCTGTCCCAGACATGCCAGCCTCTTACCAGCAGGGGCCTGGGGTTTCCAGCCCCTGGCTTATTGAGAAATCAGATTCAAGAGCTCAGTTACCTCTCCTTTGTTCTATTCAAATGCCAGTTTCTCTCTGTTGTGGGTCTGGAAGAAATCCCCCCTCCCCAACCCCTACACCCTCTGCATCCCATCCTCTTGCTAAAGCCCTAACCTCCCTTTACCTTCCTGTCCCTTCTTTTTAAATCCCATATCCAGCCCTCACCCCCTCTTCCCCTAGCCACCCCTCCCCACCCAATGCAAAACTATTCCTTATCTTCCTCCTCCTGTCCTTTCCAAGAAGCTGGGGACAGCCTAGGGTGGGGGCAAGCTGCTAAGTTTAGTGCCCCTGGTACCCTGAAGAATTTCCCACTCCTGGTCTGGAGATTTGAACCCTCCTGTCCTGCTCTATATTTTAAACATAAACTGATCATCACCCAATAATCCAGCCCTTATTTGGTTGTTGCAGGGGTGCCTTCTGCAACCTTCTGCTCTGTCACTAGCTACCCTGTATGGGGCAGGCCTACTCTTGGGACGGGGACTCACACCTCCCTGGGCATCTTTCTGCTGCAGGACGGCTGCAACAATCAGGAGCGAACATAAGCTCGGAGAGTAGGGACTAATCCCCCTCCCAGGCTGAACAACTCGCACTTCTCCTCCCGCTCCTGTCCAGGGTAAGGCTTAGGGGGTCCTTCCCTGGAGTTTGTCTTATGGATACTCAGGAAATCTGAGTATCCTGAGGGATTCTGAGGTGTAGGCCCAGGGCCGGACAGGGTACACTTTTGTCAGGGTTCTCAATGTAGACATTGTGAGGAAATGCCTCAAGAGCCTGGGTCCATTCTTGAAGGTGGCCACAACCCAGAGGTCACTCATCTTGAATTTCTAGTACCAGAGGCCTTAGGGTCTCTCACCCACCCTCCAGTCTGGACTTGTACCCCAGAGCTCGGGTGCACCCACTGAGGCACCATCATCTTGTCACATCTTCAGCTGGCTGGCTGTCACACACTTTGGAGTCTTTCCTGGACCAGTCAATCCAGAGGCCTGGGAAGGAAGAAACAAATTCTTCCAGGTATGCACCCATCTCTCCCCTTTGACTTCTCCAAAGATAGGGCCAAGTCTTTCCCAGCTACAACTCTCTATGGCAGGGTCAGCACCAGGCTAGAAGTTAGCTCTGACCCCACCCACAAACTGGGCTGTCCCTTTAACTTAATTCTGTGGTGCCCTCCCTGGTGCTGGGGCCAGTCCCTAACTGAAAGCAGGCCCACTAGGAGTCCCTGACCCTTCATCACTTCAGGAGCTAGTGGGTTTCAGCCCAACTCGGTGACAAGACAGAAAGGAAAGGTAGAGAGCAGTGGCCCTTGGGTTCTCCTAGGGAGGTTACACTTCGGGGGGCTGATGCCAAGTACCTATGTACTTTTTTTTTTTTTTGGTTGTGCCGCGGCACGCAGGATCTTAATTCCCCAACCACGGATCGAACCCATGCCCCTTGCAGTGGGAGCATGGACTCATCCACTGGACCATCAGGGAAGTCCCTGATGCCAAGTATCTTTAAACTTGGGATTCAACTGGAGGAGCCAGAAGCTGGGGTATTAACTGTAGGAAAGACCTCCAACAGTTCTAAGTAATTCCCCTATGGAAGGCCGAGGGTGGCAGCTTCTAGGAATCTTTCCCTCCTCTCACAGCCTACTTCCTACAACTACGGGCTTAAAATATTTTAGATCCACTCCCAGGAGAAGATTCTTCAGGCACCTGGCAAAGTCCTGTCTAGGCAGAAGGTGGCAGCAGAGAGCTGGGATTGTGAGGATTTATGGATGTGGGGACAAGGCTGGGAGGAAGATAAAGCCAGGATTATTTAGCTCCCTCCATACAGGCCACTCACAGAGATGAGTGTGTGTGTGGTGGGGCGGGGGGCTTAGGTGGTGGAAGGCAATCACTGGTAGT
Organism: Kogia breviceps; assembly: GCF_026419965.1. Lineage (NCBI taxonomy): Eukaryota > Metazoa > Chordata > Mammalia > Artiodactyla > Physeteridae > Kogia > Kogia breviceps. The sequence continues at coordinate 41,513,369 of NC_081317.1, read as the reverse complement.
AAGGGGAGTCCTGACTCTGATGAGGGGCCCTTAGGAATAGTGGGAGCCTGGACACGGACGGACACCCTATCAGGGATAGAGGCCCTGTCAATACGGAAACAGCCGGCGTAGAGAGGGGCTCCCAGCCCGAATGGCGGCAGCGGCGGCAGAATCAGGAGGGCAGGACGGTGGCTTCGGTTTAAATCTTTAATGCACCGGCTGGCTGGGCAGTGGCAGCGGGGGTGCGGCGGGGGAGGCTGCGACCGGAGCGCTGGGGAGCAGTGCCCAGTCCGCTTGACAGACAGCTCATCAGGCCACGCAGAGGCTCCAGCTTCTGCTCCCGAGGGTGCGCTGAGCTGTGGGGCGACCCGACAGAGGCATGAGGCGGGGCGGGGGCTCCCGGCTTCCCCGCGATTGGTTCTTCCGCATTGAGCCTCGTCCATGCCCCGGGTGGGTCCACGGTATTGCAGCCCCCTCACCTCCGCTCCCTCCGCCACATGCGCAGCCAGGGGAAAAAGTAGAAACAGCCCCAGTAGATCCTGCAAAGAGAAGGCAGAGCCGGGCGGGGCGGGGCGGGGCTGACCCCCACCGACTCCGCCCCTTGGACGCCTCGCCCCTCTCGTGGAAGGCTCCGCCCCGCCCTTTAGAGGCGGTTCCTCCAGCCCACGCCCCCTAAGAGGCCCCACCCCTCCCGCTTCTCCCGCCCCAGAGAACTCGCGCCCTCCCCGCCCCTCCCCCACCACCCCGGAGCGGCTAGGTTCCTCCTCCGCAGAACCCCGCCTCCACTCACTCCTCCTCAGCCTCCAGCGCCACCTCGTATCTCCTCAATCCAGACATGTCCTGGGTTCCGAACGTCTCCTGGGGAGCGGCATGATTGGATCAAGGATTCCCCAATCCCGGATCCCCTTCTCTGTCATTCTCTGGACCAGTCTGACTTGTTCTCGGGTAATATGAGACAGGTGCCCCCGGGAAGACTCAATTGCCACATCGGGACAGGGTTGGATTGAAGATTTGGGAGGCACTAGACGTTAAGGGATTGGGCGGTCGGGCACCTTGGGGGCATGGGGCATTTAGGGGGTAGAGCCAAAGGCCTTCGAGGTCATGGGGCTGGGATATTTGGGGCCCTGGGTGAGGATTTTCGGGGATTGGGGTCACCTGGAGGGGGACTGAGGGGTCGGCGCAGCCTAAACGCCCACCCTCTCTGGCTCCACCCCGGAAACAGTCCGGTACGTTACGTCACTGAGACACCGTCACGCACTAGGGGTGGGGCTTACCTATTACCCGGAAGGGGTGGAGCCAGGGCATTTCTTCAGAGGAGGCGTAGTCCAGAAGGTGGAGCCAGAGCCTATCAATAAAGGGGTGGAGTCAGGCTTTATTACTAAGAGGCAGGGCACGGACCCTCTTTTGTAAGGGTGGAGTCAGATTTCGGAGCTCCACCCTGGGAAGACAGAGACCTCAGCACCAGGCAGCAAGAAGAGTTTTGGGACGCTGTCCAGTACTGTTTTGCCAATCCCCTCTCCTCTGTCTTTTTGGCTTCTGCTCTGACAATTGCCTTTCTTGTCTGCCCCATTCTATTTTTATGATAATGGGTAGAGGAGGAATAGGGCTCCAGAGAGGGCCCAGTCTAGACAGGCCAGGCTATGCGAATACTTGTTGGCTGAGTGACCTTGGCCAAGTCATTTCATGGTTAGAGGGTCACAGCCCTTCCTCTCTGAGCTGAGACCTCCTTTCATGTGATTTTTGTTCCTGCAGTCAACAGGAACAAATATTTATCGAGTGACTTCTACGTGCCGGGTGATGTGCTTGGGCATGAGGATACAGCAGAGAAGACAGGCACAGATTCTGCCCTCAGAGAGCTTGTCATCTGGGTTGGATGGGGGAGGGGAATCAAAAGAGACAATAAGATCACTACAATAGACGAAGCTGACTGGCTGGGGGCAGTAGAGGGTGCTTTGGTAAAGCCAAAAAGAGCAATTAACCCAGTGTGGGAGGTTGGAAATACCTGCCCTATTTGGTCTGGGGCGGGGGGAAGGGAGCCTTGTGGCTGGATGGTATGGGAGAGAATGACCAGAAATGAGTGAAGTAAAAGTTCCCTCAGGCTGAAGTGTGCAGAATGGATTCACCTATCCTCTTCCCACCATCCCACACTCTTTTCCCTTCTCATACCTATCTTCCCCTGCCTGGGCTACATACAGACAGGTGACAGACAGATCCATGGATGCCAGTGGGAAGCATTGCAGTCTGGGCATGGAGAAGCCGTGCTTCTACCGCACTCACCCTCACTTACACTCACACTCACAGTGACACTCCTGCCCTGCTGCAGCTGGGTCAAGTCTGGTGCACAGGAGCAGGAGGCCTGGTCCCCAGGGCTTCAGTAATTCACATCCCTTCACTCAGATGCAGGGTTCTGTCGTCTGTTGTATACGAAAGAATTTGGCTTTTGTCCCTGTTCCTGAGAGGGAGACTAAATTTTTGGAATATCTCAAGTAATACAAGTGTCTTTGTTATCTATGAGCCCGTTGGGTCACACCTGAGTTGATCCTAAGAGATGAGTTGACTTGGGATGAGGCCTGGTCAGCAGAAAGACCAACCATATCATTGTAGAATTGGGGCTTTGAGCCAATCCGTCAGAGGAGATAGAGTCATGTTACCAACAATTCATTCATGGCTATGTATGAAATCTCAGTGAAAACTCTGGACACCAAAGCTCATGTAACTTCCTGGTTGGTGAACACATTGATATACTGGGAGAGTGACATGCCCTTTGTGTCTCCATGGGGAGAGAGCATGGCAACTCTGCACTGAGACCCCTCCTTGTGTGTCTTTTCATTTGGATGTTCCTGATATATATACGTTATGAAACACTAGTTGTCAGTATAGCACTTCTGAGTTCTGTGAGTCATTCTAGTGAACTATTGGACCTGAGGGGGGTTTGAAGACCTCTGGACTTGTAGCTAGTTAGGCAGAAATGCGGTGGCCTGGGGACCCCACTTGTAACTGGCATCTCAAGTGGGGGCAGGCTTGTTGGGACTGTGCCATTAAACCTGTGGAGTCTAACACTAGCTCTGGGTAGTTAGTGTCTGAATTGAATCGCAGTACATGAGTTGGTAGCAGAATACCTTTCCACTGAGGGCACTCTCCACTGTCTCCATCTATCTGGAACCTTTTTTCCCTTTCATAACTCCTTAGTAGCCTCCCTGTCCCCATTTCCCACTCTTTGTCTTTAGCTCTGAGAGCCTCAGCACTCAACATTTTGGACAAGGGAAGGGGGTTGCATTGTCCCTGTTAGGGGAAGGTTTGCAGTGTCGTTCCCTTGAAGGCATATGAACATCAGTTTTAAGGCTAGGGGTCAGAGCTTGGTTCAGGATTAGAGGTCAGAGCAAGGTGAGGGGGGGCCTCCCTCTTTCCCAGCTTTCTCCTTACTCCCACCTCTTCTCTGTGGTCCTAAGACTACTGGAGTGGGAAAGATGGGACCCAGCTTGTCCCCCAGATTCCCTGAGAACAATCACAAGTAGTAGGGTAAGACTGGAGAAGATCTCCTTCCAGGTCTCCCTAGGCCTATCACAGTGATTACGCATCCATCATCTGAGACCTACTCCTCTCTTGGACAAGCAGGGCTAAAGGGAAAGTTCTTTGGAAGCAGGTCCAGCTCCCATATGTCACATCTCAGGACTCTAAGCCTTCACCCTCCTGGCCCAGCCAGTACTGTCCCTCTACCCCATTATTTTCCTGTGCCCCAGACTGAGTCAGAGAATTATCGATAGCATGAGGGGAACCTGGCTTAGAACACCCCCTTCTGCCATGCCTTCCCTATCCTGGGAATTGAGAGGGGATTTCTGAGCAGAGGGTCTAGTTAGCTCACAGGGACACAAGGAAACTAGAGATGAGGGAGGGCAGCAAGTGTTTCCCCCACCTGATGAGAGGGACCCAAGAGACAGAGACCAGAGGAGGAGACCTCTCAGGAGACACCAATTGTGGAGTGCTATTCTGTTTCCCATTCCCAGCCCTAGAGCATATGATGTGACAAACTTAACTGTGAGCCCTTTTTTGCCTGCCTTATCTTTCCATCATCCATCCATCCATTTATCATGTGATTGATCCGTCTATCCATGTGTCCATATGTCTGCCCATCTTTGTCTCTTCATCGGTCCATTCTCCCATCTTTCCTTTCATCTATCTTTTCACATCTTCCTCTTCATTTATTCATCTGTATGTTTAACCATTAGCTGTCTATTTAATGCATACATTCACCTGTTTATCAGTTATGGTAATAATGAACATTTCTTGATACTTAAGTGCCATGCACCATGCTAAATGCTCTAAAATCATTTTCTCATGACAAGTCTATAAAGTAGAATGCTGCGAGTGATGTTTTTGTTCAGGCAGACACTTTTTTATATTCCTTTTTCTGGTTCCTTTAGGGAATTTCTCTCTCCCTTCACGTGGTCTTGGTGGCTGTGTTCACCATAGTGATCTGATAAGAGTACTCCATTCCCTGGCCACTGTAGTATACTGAAGAACTGAGTATGTGTCACAAGCACAGTTCAAAGCTTTTCATGAGCTTTGATGTTAGGAGAAAGAGGCCCTCTGTTTTGGATCACTCACTATACAAATGTGGACTTGAGGCTTCCAGTGGCCATATTTTCTGCTGCTAGAAGATCACCTGTCTATAACAGGAATGAGGCTCCACATAAAAAGAATTAGGGAGAAGTCAAGTTAAAAGATGGAGATAACATCATTTGAATGCCCGGGTCCAACCAGTGCTGAAGTAGACCAAATCTTAATCTAGTTATGTGATATGACAAATTTAACTTTTTGCTTAAGCTACTTTAAGTTGGGTTTTTGTCATTTGCAATAGAAAGAGCCCTAGATAATGATCATTGTATTATTATCCCCATTTGACAGATGAGGAAACTAAGATCCAGAAAGATTAATTTACCCAATGTTTCACCACTTATAAATGGCAGAACATTGGTACATATTTGGAGCAAAACTCTGATATACTACCCATATATGTCTGTCCATCTGTTGGTTCAATCCATCCATCTATCCATCCATCCCAGTTATTTATTTATCTGACCATCCTTCAACGCTAAGACACCAAAGGCAATAAGACTTGCCAACTCCAGTTTGAGGCTGGGTTTGGATCAGAGGTTAGCAAACTTTTTTGTTAAAGGTTCAGCTAATAAATAAGGTTTTGCAGGCCATACTGTCTCTGTAGTCACTCCTCAGCTTTGCTGTTGTAGCCCCAAAGCAGCCATAGACAATATGTAAATGAACAGGCATGGCTATATTCCAATAAAGTTTTATTTACAAAAACAGGCAGCAGGCTGGCTGGGCCATAGTTTGCCAATCACTGATCTGGATCAGTGGGGAAGACACATACGTTCTGTCATTGTTGGGAACATGAGTAGGGAATGGAAACGTATATTCCTTGCATTTGCTGTTACTAATGTAGTGGAAACAACAGGGTTTTTATATTCAAACTCTTGTATTTGAATCCGGTTTTAGAACCCTGGACAGTCGAGGGAATGGGATCTGTAAAATGGGAATAATATGTATCTTGTGAGGTAGTCCATGTGCCTTACTCACAGTGGGTGCATTCAGTGGTAGTTAGGTCCATCCCCTTTTCTCATTCATCACCTCCCATATATTACCAGCATCAGGAGGCCTCTCTCTTTTTAGGGTGTCCTGGGATGCAGTGAGGATCGTTCAATCTTCTGAGTTCAGGAGCCCAACTTCTAAGAATGCGCTTTCATACAAGTTATATAGATTAAGCTCTTGCAAACTCCAAATTTCTCTTGTTAGTAGCTCTACCCCAACTCTTGTCTGTACTGTTCCACAACTGTAACCACTCCAGTGCCCAGAAAAACAAAAGGCTCTCTAGTCAACAGGCCCCATTAGACTGAGAGGCAGTTTAGGTACCTTCTTTTATTAAGTCCACCATTCATGATATTACCCTGTTCCCCAGGTGGCTTTTTAACCTATTTCTTCCAAACAAATACTCTTCTCTAGGAGGAAAGATTATGTCCATGTGTGTCTTTGTGTCTGTGTGCCCATGACGGTTTGTGTGTAATTGTGTATGTGTGTCTATATGTCCCCTTGTGTCTGTACTGTGATTATATGCTTAAATGTCTGTGGTGTGTCCTTGGTAGATGTGAGTGATTGGCTGTGTGATTGATTATATACCTGTGTATGTGTGTGTGGGTATGGACGTATGTATGCGGGTAAGGGTGTCCCCACTTTTGTGTTTGTGTGTATATGTGTGTTCTGTTTAATCCATCCCATTGTGGCTCTCAACCTCACAAGGCCTGCAGGGGGCATCAAGTGCATAGGGAAAGGGGATGCGAGGCTCCTGGCCTGTGCTCCAACCTCATGGGGCCTGCAGAGGGCATCTAGTGTCTAGAGAAAAATGGGTTGTGTGGCTTGTGGAAGTGGGGCTCTGGTCTCAGGAGCCTGGGCTCTCTTATCCCAGAAAGGAGCTGGAAATGATCAAGAAGCCTGATGACTCAGCTTCTGAAAGTCCCTGATCCTAGGAGGGGGTCTGCTTCACCCCGCAAATCCTTCTCCAAACCCTCTGTCCATATCCGGAGGGTCCCAGCCCAGCCTGCAGGGCAGAGCTTGTCCCTTTAGTCTGAGTGTGGGTAGGATATTGTGCAACACTTCTGGAGGTGACTGGACATCAGGATGGGGGGAAGTCTTGAGCAACAGTACACCCTCCTTCTCTGCCTCCTGCCTTCAGCAGCTTGAAGGACTGCCTCCGCCACTGCCAGGATTTCCTGAACACCCCCTCTCCTTCATTTTCTGCAGTTTGGGCCACTCTGGACCGTAGGGTTTCTGGGCCTGGACTGAGCTTTCTCAGGAGACATGCAGGAAACAAGGGCCTCTGAAACCAAGCAGAAGGTGACCTGTGTCGCTGGTGATGAGCCTGGGGGGTAGGGGGGGAAGAGGGAAGGCAAGGGAGGCTACATGTAACAGGGAGCTGTGCAGAGCTTTGAGGATGGGTGAGGCAGGAGGTAGGACATTCCAGGTGGAATGAATAGCAAGCACAGAGGCTCAGGAGGGACAGGGCTTTGTGATTAATCCTGATGTGGGTGAGGCAGCGGAATGCAAGTGGTGTGAGAAGCTATGTATGTGGGGGTAATCCCTGGGGTACTTGGGGCACCTCCTGGTGATGCCATGCCCAGTGGTCAAAGTTCATGGAAGACCCCTGTAACCTTAATCAGGCAGGACCATCAGGGACCAGTATTCCCTGGGCATGAAGGTTTGGGTCCCTGAGCAGGCATAGAATGTCAACCAGCTGAAGTGCCAGTTGGAGGTAAAGGGAATGGATCATAGAGGAAGTGTGGCAAACAGAATTTAAGATTCCTCCCTTATGGTGTGCATGTCCTGTATAATCTCCTCACTTTGAGGGGATCCCCTTGGCCTCTTGGCCTGTGAATATGATGGGATATCGATGATGTGGTTAGGTTATGCTATATGGCAAAAATGAAGGGGCTTTGCAGATGTAATTAAGGACCCCAAATCAGTTGACTTTGAGTTAATCAAAAGGGAGATTACCCTGGCTGGGCCTGACCTAATCAGTTGAGCCCTTTAAAAAAGTGTCTAGGGCTAAGAAATAAAAAGCAGCAGCAGATGCTCTCATGTTGCCCTTGGAGAAGCAAACTGCCATGTTGTGAAGAGGGCCATGGAGCAGGGAGTTGCAGGCAGCTCTAGGAACTCAGGGCTTCAGTCCTGAGTTGGGTCCTGTTGACACTGTGTGTCAACACACAGTGAATTTGGAAGAGGACTCAGAGCCTGAGATGAGATGGCAGCTTGGCTGACACCTGAGATTAGCCTGGTGTGGCCCTGAGCAGAGGACCCAGTTAACCTGTACCCAGACTGTTGACCCACAGAAACTGTGAGATAATAAATTTGGATTGTTCGAAGCTTTAACAAAAAAGTTCAAAGCTGCTGAATTTGTGGTGATTTGTTACACAGCAATAGAAAACTAATATAAGAAAGAAGTAATAAATTCTAGTTAAGCTCCAGGATTAGTTTCAGAACTACTGACTACAGCTTTTATTCATATTTCCTTCCTGGCTCTGAAATGTCTCCATTTCTTCAACTGACTCCTCTTTTCTTTCATCCTCCTTTATTCCATTCTTGAATATAGGTTGTTGTGGAAATATTACTACTACTCACCAAGATTCTGGTTTGCTTCTCCTCCTGGCAGCTGCTCCCTTGAAGTTAGGCATGGAGGTATGACCCACTTTGGCCAATGAAATGTGTGCAGAAATGGCATGTGCCATTTGTGGATAGAAGCATTTAAGGAAGGGTTCCCCTTGCTGTCTTGCCTGGCTGGAGTCATCATGGAAACATGTGTTGAGATGAAAGAATATGCCAAGAGATCAAAGCAGCCTGGAATGTTGAGCCACTACATAGAGTACAGCTGTGCTAGAGATTGCCTAGACCCACAGCAGGCTTGGTATGTGTGCAGCATAGAATTTTGTTGTGTTTAGCCACTCAGATTTAGGTGTCATTTGTTATTGCAGCATCCCCCAACCTATCCTGACCAATCAGGTGTGCTGCTGGTGGTCACCAGGTGTTGTAGAATAGAGAGATGAGATTACAACAAAACTAGAGGAGGAATGGATGTCATTCTGAGTTCTTGGATTTAGATTTGCCTTTTGCTATGGGCTGAACTGTGTCCCCTAGAATTCATATGTTGAAGCCCTAACCCTCAGTGTGACTGTATCTAGAGATAGGGTATTTAGGAAGTAATTTAGGTTAAATGAGATCATAAGGGTAGTGCTCTAGTCTTATAGGACTGTGGCCTTCAAAGAAGAGGAAGAGAGAGAGAGATCTCTGCCATGTGAGGACCTAGTAAGAAGGTGGTCATCTACATGCCAGGAAGAGAGCTCTCAATAGAAACCTACCATGCTGGCACCCTGATGTTGAACTTCTAACCTCCAGAACTGTGAGAAAATAAATTTCTGTTATTTAAGCCACTCAGTCCACGGTATTTTATTACGGCAGCCCAAGCCAAGACAGGTGTGGTAATTGCTAAGTCTCTGAAGAGGCTCTTTTTGGGGAGCAGTGAATCTTTTTGGTTGTATAAACAAAAGTGATCTTATGTTAGGTGACACCCTTAAAATGTTAAGTCTAGGGTTTGGTAAGAAGGATGCATGTTGATGTTGGACAGCCGTAGGGTGGACTATCAAGGTATTTATCTCTTTTTTTCACTGCCCACAATCTTAACCCCTTTATGTGTTTGAGGAATTTCCTATTATATTAGTTTTACTTACCAGTAGATCTTGCCTTCAATTGTAGAATCCCCAAAGGATTACATTCAGCTCCCTGAATCCCAAGAAAATATCTATCTTGCTTAGTATTGTATCATCAGCACCCAGAACAGTGCCTGGCGTGAATAACTATTTCTGGGTTCCAGACAGTGATGTAGCATCACTTTAGACACAAGGGTTTGCCAGGGCTGGGACTCTATGTTATGGCAACCCAAAGACCACTGGGGACCCTATGTTAACAGATGCTCTGACACTTAGGGCTGCCATGCCAAGAGGTGCCATTTACATAGACTACATGGAAAATGGTGTTCCTGGAGTGGTGCATCGCTGCTGTCCTGCCTGACAGGCTTGGGTGTTCCTGACAGTGATAGGCTTTCCCAAGAGGAATGGTGGCCTGATAGTAATGGGGGGACCTTGACGTGAATGGGGCTCCTTTCAGCAGTGGGGACACCAATAGGTGTTGGGATGTCCTGCCAGGATTCCTGAATTGATGGAGAGCTTTACAGTGTTGGGTCCCTGGTAGGAAGGGGTGTCTTCCTCTTGGGGGAGGATCCTTGAAATGATGGTCTGACAGGTATGAGGTCGCAAGGTGATTGAGGTTTTGATGGTAATGAGTCCAGATGTCCAGTGAGTGTGATTCTGAGATCCAGAACTCTGGGTGGGGGATGGGTGGGGGGGTGGGTCCTGTTGTCTGATAGGGCAGTGTCGAAGCTGCTGGGGTTACACCCATCCTACTTCGGCCAGGTTGGAGCCCAGGGCAGCTCAGGTCTTATGCTTCCCCTCCGGAGCCATGGAAGACTCAAAGGCCCTAGGAATAGAAGTGGGCTGGGAGGTCTGACTCCCCCATCTACTCTGATCCTCAGAGGTTCTACCCCATGCTTGGCCCCTCAGGAGATGGAAGCAGCCCTCAGAAGCAGGTCTTTCAGGATATGATCCCACCCTTGCTGTCCCCAGAAGCTCTGCCCTGCAGGGGCCCCAGCCAGGCTGGCTCAGAGGCCCCCTGAGAGGCCCACTCCTTCCAGAAGTCCTGCCCACAGAACCCCTAGTCCTTCCCCTATCCCTACCCTCCAGATCCCAGACCTGCCCTCCGTTCTTCCTTTCCTTTCAACATTACCAGGTCCTGGTCTCTGCTATTCCCCTGGGAATGGAGGTAAGAAGGTGGGCATAGTTGTAGGCTGAGCCCCTTCTCCACTGCTCCACTCCCGGAAAAACTGAGGCCTGAGCAGACCTTGAGAACCTGTGCCCACTTCCTCCTGGAGGCTCTGGGGAAGCAGGCTCCCCTTCTGCTGGAGAGGCCGGCCCAGGAGGCCTCCAAGGGGCATATCTGTGTCTGAGCTCAAGCACTGGTGTCCTGCCTGAGACCTTCAGCTTCTTCTCTTGTTTTTTCCCAGCTCTTCCTAGGAAGCCAAGCCTTTCTACCCCATCTGGACATCCCAGCCCCCAGCCCTCAGCCTAAGTGCTACCCATCAGGCAGACAGACTGCAGTCTCAGCTTTGCCACTCACCAGTTGAGTGGACTTGGGAGATCACTCTACCTCTCTGTGCCTAAATTTCCTCATACATAGAATGGGACTAGTGCTTCCCACCTCATAGGGTTGTTTGAGGATGCAATGATAATGCACATAAAGGACTCGGCTTGGGGCCTGGCACATGCTCAGCACCTCAAAGGAACAGTTGTCCCTCTTCTCTGAGGGCTACTTCCTCAGACCTGCACCTGCTGTACTATTTCCCATTTTTATTTAGGAGGTGGATCAACTCAGAGAGGTGGTATGTGTGGTAGCTAAGAGTCAGATTCTGGAGCCCGTCTGCCCAGCCAGGACCCCCAGCTCTGCCACTTTACTGGCCATCCAGCCTGGGTAAGTTATTTAACCTCTGCACCTCAGTTTCCTCAGCTGTAACATAAGAATGATAATAGCACTTAAAGCAGTGCCCAGCACCTAGTAAGCACTAGTGGTGATATAGCTATTACTATAGAGCTAAGTCCTCCCACGTGGACAAAGTCTCAGGGGCCATCACGAAAGATCTCTGACCAGAAAAGTGCTTGTTTCTTCTGACAGAGGGCCTCTTGGAGGAAACTCCCCACTTGGGAGTCCTGCTCCCTTGTGAAGCTCTTATTCCCAAGGTTTTTCTGGCTGTTTCTGAGTTTCCCGGAGGCCAGAGAAGGGAGTATGTGGTGGAGACTTGCTGAGAAATTGAACATGAGATGATGAAAATCTGATCAAAACCGTATGGAGCTGTCTCTGACCAAACACTTAGCCATGTAACCGAGACAGCCCCTACCCCGACAACTGGATGTGCTCCAGGTGTGAGCGGTGGTGGGGTAATCTTGGGAAAGGGTCATGTTCAATTCCATTTTCTGTTACTCAAATGTACAAGGCCTACTTACTAGGCCTTGTTCTGTGCCAGGCCCTGGTCAGAGCAATGTTGGCAATGGCAGTTCCCTGGGAACTCTATCAGGGAGGCTTTTTTTGTGGGGGGCCGAGAGGCTTGTGTGATCTCAGTTCCCTGACCAGGGATTTAATTGGGGCCCCAGCAGTGGAAGCGCCAAGTCCTAACCACTGAACCATCAGGGAATTCCCCCGTGGACAGAAAGCTTTTTGTCCACCAGAGAGGTGGAGGTGGACAAAAAGGCTGGGAGCTCCCTAAGTAGGGATGTCAGGTCCCTTTAGGGAGATGTTGGCTGCTGGGACCACAGGACTTCAGGTAGGGAGGTGTCACTCAGCTGCCCGCCTTAAACCTGTAGCAAGTGCCGTGTGCCAGAGAGAGGAAGGTGTCTACTTAGAGGCAGGCAGCAAGGCCCCCATATCCTGGTTAGGGAGCTAGGAGTCCACCCACACCCCTCAGAGAGCGGGCAGCTTCATCATTGTCAGGTGGGCAGGCCCGTCAGAACTTGGAATAAATAAAGACTCAGCACTTGTCAGTGAATCATAGTGAAACAGGGCAGGTGTTGATTAGATGAAATCAGAGTGCTGAGAATGTTTAAGTGGATCAGGACAAGTCACAGATTGCTGGGCTAAGCCCTCCTGTGTCTGGCAGGGACATAAGGGAAAAAGACCTAGTGTCTGGGAGGGTTGGTGGCTGGGGGTGGGAAAAACAGGGAAGGAGAAAGCCGGGAGGAAAGGCACTGGCCAGAGAAGAGGTGGGGAGGGCTCAGGCTTCTCAGAAATTCTTCACCCTCCAGGCCTCCAGGGTCCAGCAGGGGGCTGTTCCAGCCACTTCACCAGCACCTGGATTATTTTCTTTCTTCCTGAACCTCGGCTTCCCCTTTATTCCCAGAGGGTGGTCCCTGGGGCCCCGGGAAGTGAAGACTTTCCTTTCTTTCTATTTTTAAAATAAATAAATAAATAAATTTATTTATTTATTTTTGGCTGCATTGGGTCTTCTTTGCTGCGCGCGGGCTTTCTCTAGTTGCAGCGAGTGGCGGCTACTCTGTTGCAGTGCAAGGGCTTCTCATTGCGGTGGCTTTTCTTTGTTGTGGAGCATGGGCTCTAGGTGTGCGGGCTTCAGTAGTTGTGGCACGTGGACTCAGTAGTTCTGGCTCGTGGGCTCTAGAGCACAGGCTCAGTAGTTGTGGCACACAGGGTTAGTTGCTCCGTGGCATGTGGGATCTTCCTGGACCAGGGCTCAAACCTGTGTCCCCTGCATTGGCAGGCGGATTCTTAACCACTGCGCCACCAGGGAAGTCTGAGTGGGGACCTTTCTGAGTGTGCATGACTTTGGGGAGACTGTGTGAATGCTGGGGAGGGTTAGCCTAAGACCCAAAGATTTAGGAATTAAGTCTTTGTTTGGAGGGACTCTTAAAAATGAAGCCCTCCATCCCCCACCTGACAGATGGGGGAAATAAGGTCTTGGAGGGGGCAGTGAGGAAGGGACTTCCCCAGAGTTGCACAGTCAGGGGCAGAAACAGGATTGGGGGATTGGGGACCAGGCAATGAGCTCATGACCTGTTCCTGCATCCCTGCCCCCCAACCTGTGGCAGTGTCAGGGAGGTGGTGTCCAGGTGCCTCTCTCCTGGTAGCACCTCCTCAGGGCTCCCACCCTCACCTTCTCTACTCCATCTGTGTGTTTCTGCAAGTATCCAGAGGGTGGGTTTGTGTCTGCCTCTGTGGCAGGCTGAACTTTGTTTGGTTTCACTGGGGACCCAGAAGGATTTGAGGGGATGTACCCCCCCTCACACTTGTGTTTGTCTTCTGCCTGCTGCGGTGCAGGGCACAGGTCCAAAGACTGTCCACAGCTGTGACATCTGGAACTCCATGGTTGGCTGACTTAATGGATGGATGAGTTGGTGGGGGGTGGGTGGATGGGTGGGTGGAGGTCTAATGGATGCAGAGACAGCTAGATGGATGGCTGCATGCATGCATGAATGGATAGGTAATTTCCCCCAGGTAGCAGAGCCAAATTTCCTGGCTATACCAGTTGTTCTTGCAAACTATCCCCATTCCACCCACTCCTGTGACTCCAAGACCTGATTTATCTGGGGTTCTAGACACCTTGTCCTAGGAGCAGAGGTGAGGAAGAAGCTGCCATGCTCTCAGCTCAGTGAGGAGGTGCTGGCACAACCCCTCACTGCTGCTTCCCTTCCAAGTTTGCCCAAGCCTGCCCAGGCCTGCTTTTGTTACCAGATAAGGTATATGGTGTAGTGGTGGCCCCTGTTCCCAGGTGATGATGCTCAGTCTGGTGTACTAGCTGTCATCCCAACCCCAGGGGCACAGACTTGCTGCTCCCAGCTGGACAGGCCCTTAGGGGACATAGTTGGGCAACCAGCCAGCTTTCCCAGAGGACTTCCCGAGCATGAGGAGTTCATTCCTCCCAGAGCAGTCTTGTGAGATGTCCCAAGAGTCGAGGGCTTTTGTCTCCCAGAGCTGAGACTCCTTCCCTGTGACTCCTCTGGTCTCAGTGTTGCCTTGGCTCTGGAGCCCATGTGGCTACGAGGTGGTGGGGGTCCCCCCATGCTGAATCTCCCCAGCTCCCTGGCTGTTCCTTTTTCCTTCCTCTCCCACTCTGACCTCTGGCTCCCAGGTCTGTCTGTCAGTATCTCTGAGAAGCATGGCGCCAGGATTGCCATGTGGACCCAGATGGGGCTGGACCTGGCCCAGAGTGACTGGGCGAGAGAAGAGGGCTGGCCTGGAGGTCAGATTCTATATGGACAGATGGGCCCTCACCTCTGGCTGCTGGCCCTTTTCTTACATATTTATCTGCTCTCAAGACAAATATTTATCGAGTGACTACCTTTTGCCAGCCGTGTACTTCCTACCAGGGAGACAGTGGAAACCAAAATAGACAAGATCCCTGTTCAGGAAGGCTGACAAACTAACAATTATAACTCAGCATCTTGAGAGCTGCAAGAGGAGAGGAGCAGAGGGCCCTGGGAGCTTGGGAGGGAGGGAGGCTGCCTAACCCAGCTTGGAGTCAGGGAAGGCTTCCTGGAGGAGGAGTCATCCAGACCCAGATGGGAAGCCAGGCAGGCAGAAGAGAGAGAAGTGTTCCAGACAGAGGGAATGGCTTGGGTGGATGGGTTCTTTCCCCCCAGGCAACAGAGTTGGGCCTCCTGGCCCTCCCCCAGACATGAGAGCTGGTTCCCAACAACTCCCTTCCCTGCCCCCAGTGACACCAGATCCCTGAGACACCTGGATGCTTGAGCACAGAGGCCTGAGAGAGTTTGGGTCATTCAGAGGACGGGCACAGGTTTAGTGTTGCTGAGCCGTGGAGTGTGATAGGGCTGTGAGGAGACATGAGGTGGGGCCCTGATCATGGGAGCTGATCCTGAGAACACAGCGTATTAGGTGGAGGTCGATGAGGACGTTGCTTGGGCTGCAGGGTGGAAACTAACCCGGCCATGCTACCTCACCCTTCCTATCACAGTCCTGGACAGACAGCAAACAGACAGCAGACAGATGGATTCGTGGGTACTAGCTGGGCTTTATTGGAAACACTGCAGTCTGGGCATGGAGAAGTTGTGCTTTCACCACACTCATCCACACTCACACTCACACCCACACCCACAGTCACACTCCTGCCCCGCCCCAGCTGGGTCAGGTCTGGTGCAGGGGAGCAGGAGGCCTGGTCCTCCCTTCTGGTCCTTGATGCCCCAGGGCTTCAGTGATTCACGTTCTTTCCCTCAGACACAGGGCTCCCTCTGGGGCTATCATGGGCTACCTGCTGTAGCGCTTTCCCTGGGGGAGGAAGGAGAGGCAAGGTCATGAGCTGGGGTCTTGGGCAGGGGCTTGGAGGGAGGAGGCGGGGCTGGGGAGGGCCAGGCTTGCCTTGGCTGAGCTCTTCTGCAGTCTCCTGATGATGCGGCCCACCCAGGGCTGGTCTGGGGGTGCACAGAGCTGGTGACCTCTCAGCGTGGTGAACCTGGAGACAGAGGTCAGAGGTCAGAGAAAATAGAGCCCTGGAACCCAGCTTCCTGGCAGGCCCTGGTGTGAGGGGCAGCGGCTGGGGACCACACCCAGGAACCTGTTTCAGGGGCTTCATTGCAGAGGTTGGGCTTGGCAAGGAGGAGAGAGATAAGAAGGTGGGGGTGGGTTTCCCCAGGGGCTGATGGGGGAGGTGAGGTTAGTCAGGCTTGTCCCGCAACTCACACGACGGCAGACACCCTGCAGCCATTGTTGATGAGCAGGTAGCGATAGGCTCGCACCAGGAATCCAGGGATGGGGCGCTGGGCCACAGACAGGCAGCAGTCTTCAGCGTCGTTGGCATCTCCCAGAGCTGGGGTAGGATTAGTGTCAGGACACAGGGACACTGAGCAGCGGAGGCCACAGCTCTCACTGGTATTAAGGATACCTGTCTGCGTGTGGTGGCAGCTAGACCTGATTGATATTCGCTAAATATATTGAGGCACTTCTAAGCAGTTGGGCAAACGACCGCTGTCCTGAGCCCCACAAATGCCTTCCTGCTGCCCTGACCACCCCAACCTCTCTCCCAAGTCCTTTCAACTTCCCCACACAAATGAAGAGTTCATGCTGGTTACAGTGTCAGTGGGGGGGAAGGATGTGGGGTAGGGAACGGGTTGGGGTGGATAACAGGAGGGTGGCATTAGCAGAACTTAGGAGTTGTTAAATTTTTTGACCCTTCTTAGACCAGTGTCTCCCATTCTCTCCACCTTAAGAAAATATATACTGTTCTCTCCTGCCTGGGAAACTGAGGCAGCAGGAAATAGAGCCTGAAGAGAGGGGGATAGTCATAGGCCCTGGATACACCAAGAAACAGATACACATCGGAATTCAGGGGCCCAGGTACACCGCCACTCACAGGCACACACACGGGGCACAACCCAGGTTCACTGAAACATGCAATCGTAACTCACAGAGTCCCTCACGTCCAGCGTCAAGCAGCCTGAGCCCTAGACACCCCTGTTACTTGCCCCCCACCCTAAGCCTCCCCTCAGCCTTACCAGGGGAGGTCCAGAGAATCAGCAGGCTGAGGGCTAGTAGTGCAGCTGCATGGGATGCCATGGAGGATGAGCGGAGACTGACTGCCAGCAAGCTGTGAGCGTGAGTGACTCTGGGCAGAGTCTGTGTGAAGCCAAGGGCTGGCTGGGAGTGGGTGAGAGTGCTGCGAAGTGCGGCGTGTGAAGGGGTCTGGGAACGTGAGAGTGGACGAAGTTGGAGGAAGCTGCCACTGCCACCCATTTATGGCCCGGAACTTTCACTTTCTCTGCTCAGAAATTCCCCTTCAAGTCCGTTCCGTGGATTCCCCTCTGCCCCCCTCTTTCTGACGGAAACTGACCCTGCCCTCCCTCGTTTCTTCTCTTCTGCTTTCCTTGGCTTCAGCTCTAAGAACCTAACCAGCCTGCAGTCTGGCCAAGAGAAGGGGACCTTGTGCTGTCAGCTCCAGAGAGAGAGTCTGCACTATCACCTCCCTGGTGGCATTTGTGTCATCAGTCACAGGGCTGGCCTCTAGAGGTGATGGTTAGGATGGAGGGGCCAGAGTGAGGAGCTGTGTGCCCTTCCCTAGGTTTATCCCTTATCCTCACTCTCTTCTCTGTGGTTCTTCTCTTTGGTGCTGGCTGTGATGAAGAAGACTCCCTGGTGCCCTCAGAACAACCGTGGACCCTGGGGTAGCCTCCTCAGGTCATTACAGTGCCTGCCCATCCATGGTCTGGGAACCAGTCTCTCCCTTGGGACAAGCAGAGTTGAGAAGGAATGTTCCTTGGAAGGAGGCCCACAACCTCTTCCCACATCTCAGGCCTCTGGGATTCAACCTTCTGACTCAGCAGCACTGTCCCTTTCTCGAGTTACCATTTTCATATGCCCAACACCTGGTCAACAGAACAGCTGGAGGGAGCCTGGCCTGGCATAACTCCCTTCATCTTTCCCTTCCTCTGGATCCTGGGAACCAAGAGGGGATTTCTAAGGAGAGGGGGCTGGCCAGCTCATATTCACACAAATCCCCAAATTTCAAGGAATAGACAGACGGGGGAGGGGACAAGTGATTTCCCATCCTTATGAGAAAAACTGGAGATAGATCAGAAGAGAAGTCCTCAGAAGAGAAATTAATATGTGGGCCACCCATTCACCCATCCCTACCCAAGCCCTAAACCCTCTTTTGGATGGGAGAGTGTTTCACTCATAAGTTTCTGACTTATTTTTCTTTCCATCCATTAATAATAATAGTAGTAATAGTACTTCTGATTGGTTTACTAGGTGCTAGACTTCATACCAAGGACTTGACCACTGTTACCTTGCTTAACTTTCCCCAAAAAACTAGGAAGTAGTTTTTCTAAAAAAAAAAAAATAAATAAATTTATTTATTTATTTTTGGCTGCATTGGGTCTTCGTTGCTGTGTGCAGGGTTCTCATTGTGGAGGCTTCTCTTGTTGCGGAGCATAGGTGCGTGGACTTCAGTACTTGTGGCTCACGGGCTCTAGAGCGCAGGTTCAGTAGTTGTGGCGCACGGGCTTAGTTGCTCCGTGGCACGTGGGATCTTCCCGGTCCAGGGCTCAAACCCTTGTCCCCTGCATTGGCAGGCAGATTCTTAACCACTGTGCCACCAGGGAAGCTCTAGGAAGTAGTTTTTATTATTATCATATTATTATCTCTTTTAACACATAAGGAATGAGGCTCAGAGCACAAGGTCACAAAGCAAATAAGTGTCTTGAACCCAGGCATCTTTAAGATTTACACTCTTTCCTACCATCCCACACTGCCTGTCTGACATTGATCACAGAACAGCACAGGGGAGTGAGGCTCTACACATAGCATACCTAGGTTGGGATTTAGATTACATTACTTGCTAGCTGTGTGACCATGTGCAAAGTATCTAGTTTCTGTGTCTTAGTGTCCTTATCTGTAAAAGAGGAATGGTAATACCTTTTAATTCTTAGGATTAAATGAGGTAATCTGAGAAAAACCCTTAGTTTAGAGGCTGGTACACAGTAAACACTCAATATTAACCATTATTCTATCTTTTATTCAGATGTCTGTCAATGCATCTATCTCTCCATCTTTCCATGGATCCTTTTCTTTATGGTGGTTCTGATTATTCTCTGTTGCCCCACCCCCGTCCATTCTCCACTCTTCTCTGCCCTGCTCTGTTCTCTAGAAGGGTGACCTCTACAGACAATATTACTCAGGATCCCTTATCCTTTAGCTTCTGTTTGGGCTTGGCCATGGGAGGCAGCAGCAGGAGATCAATGGTAGGAGAGAGAGGTTGGGGTATTAATTCTCCAAATCCTTCATCTTGCTATAGTTCAGACAGTGAATAATTTACTCTGTGGAGGTTGTTCTTAAAGAGTGGTCTTCGGGAGCTTCCCTGGTGGCGCAGTGGTTAAGAATCCGCCTGCCAGTGCAGGGGACACTGGTTTGAGCCCTGGTCCGGCAAGATCCCACATGCTGTGGAGCAACTAAGGCCGTGCGCCACAACTACTGAGCCCATGCTGTAGAGCCCATGAGCCACAACTACTGAGCCCACGTGCCACAACTACTGAAGCCCATGCACCTAGAGCCCGTGCTCCACAACAAAGAAAAGCCAACTCAATGAGAAGCCGACGTGCTTCAACGAAGAGTAGCCCCTGCACACTGCAACTAGAGAAAAGCCTGCACACAGAAACGAAGAGCCAATGCAGCCAAAAAAAAAAAAAAAAAAAAATTAATTAATTAAAAGAAAGAGTGGTCCTCGGACAGCAGCATCAACATCACCTGGGAGCTTGTTAGAAATGCAAATTCTCGGGTCCTACTCCAGACCTACTGGAGCAATCCATATTTTAATACACCCTTGATGACTCTGATACATGCTAAAGTTTGAGAACCACTGATCTACAGTTAGATTCTTTTGGGCTGCTTCCTCTCCGTGGGTTTAATCTCTGAGGCTCCCGAAACACTGTTCCTTCCTCTGGCCCCTTCAGGCCTTGGTATGGTAATGGTTTCCCACTATTGCTGAACCCTGAGTACCTCACTCTTCTGTGTTGGTTCCTTAATCTTGACCTCCACCTCTTTAATAGCCCCTTTATTAAAATCTTTCTGGTTAGACTTTTTTTGAGTGTACCATCTGTTTCCTGCCAGGATCCTAACTGATACAGTAAATGGTACCAGAAGACATCCCAGGAAATAGATTTCCAAAATGGGATCCTGGGATTGCATTGCTCATATATTTGCTGTGTGCACAAACCTCCTTGCACTGGGAAAGAGGACACGAGTAATCCAGAACATGAAGAAGCACCACCATCACTTAAGACTATCACTAAGTGAGGTGCAGTGTGGGATGCTGATGGAGGGAAAGACATTAGGAGATAAAATGCCTCAGGTTCTTAATTGCTATGGATGCAAATGGTGATTTCAAATGGTCATTACATATATTGTTGGGTGGGCTGCCTGTTTCTGATTGTGCTGGCACAATTACATAAGTAAAAGAAAAGTTTAAGAACAAGAAATTCTAATTCAAGTTATGGGTAGAGATTCAGACAACTTTTATGGAATTTTTTTTTAATTGAAGTACAGTTGATTTACAACGTTGTGTTAGTTTCTGATGTACGGCAAAGTGATTCAGTTACATATATATCTATATATCTATTCTTTTTCAGATTCTTTTCCATTATAGGTTATTACAAGGTATTGAATATAGTTCCCTGTGCTCTACAGTAGGCCCTTGTTGTTTATTTATTCTACACATAGTAGTGTGTATCTGTTAATCCCAAGCTCCTAATTTATCCCTCTCTTCCTAATTTATCCCCCTTCACTATGGAATTCTTAAGTCATCTTTAATTTATGTGATCCATGGCCACATGGCAGATATGGCTATGGATCAAGCCCCAAAACTGCTTGTATGTGTGGTAGAGTTGCAACACCAGGTAAATGCACAACCCCACCATGTTCCTAACACTAGAATAAGTGCACTCTTGGGAAGGAAAAGGACTCTGAGACTTGGAATGGGGACATTTAGGCAGAGATGAACAAAGCTGAGAATTTTGGACCTTTAAATTCCCTTACACCTTCCTTGCTGGCAGCAGAACACTCCTCCCCCTGCAAACCATGAATGATCCAGCCTTCCCATCCATTAAAAAATGTTTTTAATAACTCCCTGGCAAAAGGCATGCAGGGGTCCTCTTCAGGACCCACCCTCACCACCCTTCATAGGGTGCGAGTTTGATTCTAACAGAGCCTGGATGGGAATATACAAGATATGCTCCAAGAAAAATAGCATGTACACTGAAGGAGTTGCAAGAACTTGTCAACTGTATTGGGAGAATCTCGGTGACCAGTGAGGACAAATTTATTGATATGTATGCCCTTATCCAGGATTTGGGTATTACTGTATTAGCTGAGCACCTGGGAATGGTGTTAATAATCTGTTGAGCTGGTTACTGGAAGCCTGGACTCAACAGTGGCCTATGATCAATGAGGCTGAGGTGCTAGAACCTCACTGACATATTGTAGAACAGTCTTCCTCAGAATTTGAGGTGCATATGATTCACTGGGGGGGGGTGTCTTATTAAACTGCAGATTCTGATTAAGTAAGTCTGGGTGAAGTCCAAGATGTTGTGTTTCTAACAAACTTCTAAGTGATGCTGATGCTCCTGGTCCTCAGAATATACCTTGAGTAGCAAAACAGAGGAAAGAGTGCAAAAGTTACAGAGATGGGAATGTTGGAGGCCCCTCTTATGTGCAGCCACTAACTCTGAAGGGCCCAGGAAGATAATTCCTTCTCCAAGCCCATAAGAAAAGCACTGGTGATGGGAACACTAACTATGAAAAGCACTGTAGTGGTTTCTTTTTTATTTATCTACCTATCTATCTATTTATTTATTTATTTTTGGCTGTGTTGGGTCTTCGTTTCTGTGCGAGGGCTTTCTCTAGTTGTGGCGAGCGGGGACCACTCTTCATCGCGGTGCGCGGGCCTCTCACTGTCGTGGCCTCTCGTTGCGGTCTTTTTTTAAAAAAAATAAATTTATTTATTTTTTAAAATTTATTTTTGGCTGTGTTGGGTCTTTGTTGCTGCGTGCGGGCTTTCTCTAGTTGCGGCGAGCGGGGGCTGCTCTTTGTTGCGGTGCGGGAGCTTCTCATTGCGGTGGCTTCTCTTGCTGTGAAGCACGGGCTCTAGGCACGTGGGTTTCAGTAGTTGTGGCTCGCGGGCTCTAGAGCACAGGCTCAGTAGTTGTGGCGCATGGACTTAGTTGCTCTGCGGCATGTGGGACAGCAGCATCAGCATCGCCCTTGTGCCCTGCATTGGCAGGAGGATTCTTAACCACTGCGCCACCAGGGAAGCCCTGTAGTGGTTTCTTTAGTAGGCAGGAGATGAGGATGGGAGATGTTCTCTTGGGACTGGGCAATCTCATTTCAAGGAGAATAATGGAATCTTTGAGTGGTAGAGTCTAGATGCTCACCTTCTGAGCAATAAGATGAATGAAATTACTAAATAAGCTGCATGGATAAGTGGTAATCATTGTGCTTTGCCCATAAGGATCTGTGGTGGTAGCTAATTGATCATAGTTTTCCTAGGAATGAAACAGATGGACAACTTACTGACCCATATAAATGTAAAATGTCTAGGCCTGGTAGGGACAAACTTGATTCAAGTTGTATTGGGGATTTACAGTGTTTTACCCAGTTCCTCGACTTAAATCAGTTCCCCAGACCTGAAGCCCCTTGATTGGATGGTGTTTTTTTTTTTTTTTTTTTTTTTTTTGCGGTATGCGGGCCTCTCACTGTTGTGGCCTCTCTGGTTGCGGAGCACAGGCCCCAGACGCGCAGGCTCAGCGGCCATGGCTCACGGGCCCAGCCGCTCCGCGGCATGTGAGATCTTCCCAGACCGGGGCACGAACCTGCATCCCCTGCATCGGCAGGCGGACTCTCATCCACTGCGCCTCCAGGGAAGCCCTTGAGTCTTTTCACAGGTGGACTCTATAGATCTTTCTTCTAGTCAGTGGCTCTCAAAGTGTGGTCCCTGGACCAGCAGCATGAGCATCAGCCGGGAACTTGGCAGAAATGCAAATTATTGGGCTCTGCTTCAACTCCATTGAATCAGAAACTCTGGGAGTGGCCTAGCAATCTGTATTTTAACAAGCCTTTCTGGTGATTTTGATGTATGCTAAAATTGGAGAATCACTTCTCTAAGCCTCCCCTAGAGAGATCTGTAGCCGTTTGCCAGGGTGACTATGAATGGTGAACAGAAAATATTCAGATCTTTGGGGGATTATTAGATACTGTCTCATGTTAATACTAGTCTTGGGGACCCAAAACCCCACTGTGGTCCACTAGTCAGAGTAAGGGTTTATGGAGTTCAGGTGATAGAAGGATTTTGGTTCAGGTCCATCTC
The DNA here is from genome assembly GCF_026419965.1 of Kogia breviceps. Classification (NCBI taxonomy): domain Eukaryota; kingdom Metazoa; phylum Chordata; class Mammalia; order Artiodactyla; family Physeteridae; genus Kogia; species Kogia breviceps. Next base: position 41,490,352 of record NC_081317.1, on the reverse strand, counting down.
ACAGTGAATCTGTAAGACCCATCCAGTGGTTATTTCTCTAGTTTCAGAATGTATAGTGGGAATAACTATACTTAGTAATTAGCAGGATCTCCACACTGGTTGCTTGACCATGGAGTGAGGAAAATTATGGTAGGAAGGGCCAAGTGGAAGTCCTTTGAACTGTGCCTGTCCCACCATGTTCCCCTCTACAATAGTAAACTTTAAGCAATGCTTTGTTGCTAGAGAATGTGCATAGAATAGAGCACCTTCAAAGACTTAAAGATGCTTCAGCCCTTGGTACAGCATATTACAGCTAATAATCTAGCACATGCCTTCTTTCTTTACCAGTCACTTAAAGACCATTGAAATCCATTCGTTTTCAACTATGACAGAAATATACCTTCACTGTTTTACCTCAGGGATATTATCAGCTTTCCTGCTCTGATTATCATAAGATAATCTGGATATCTCACAGAATATCAAAGTAGTCCTTTAAACTGATGACATTATGTTTACCGGCACACAAGAAATAGCAGTCGCCCTAATTGCCTCAGTAAGACCTATGTATGTCAGAGGGAGAGAAAGAAATATTCCAAAAATTCAGGACCCTGCAACATAGGTAAAATTTCTAGGCTATTAGAGGTAGGGAGAAGCTGAAAAACAGTGATCTGGGGAATGTTGCACATTTACCCTGAAGAGGCACAATGCTTAAAGAGCTGTTTGGATTTTAGAGGCAACATACATCATAGTTAGGTGTAGTACAGCAAAATATTTATTGGATATGGCATAAAGCTGACAGTTTTGAATGGGGCCCAGAGCAAGGAAGGGGTCTGCAGCAGGTCTAGGCTCTGGGGAAAGTTGCCTGGCTACTTGGGCCTTATGACTCATAAATCCAGGGAATTTCAGATTGTCTATGGCAGAGAAGGGTGTGACAGGAGCCCCAGAAGGAGCATTACAGGAAAGACCCTTAGGGTGTTGAGTAAGGACATAACTCTTCTGGTAACAATTATTTACTCCTTGAAAATCAGTCCTGATTTGCCACTGGGCCCTGGTTTAAAACTCAGACTAGAGATCACCCAGTGACAATGCAACCTAGGGTGTTATCTATAGCAAGTCATATAGTTGGATGTGCATGACCAGCGTTCCACTGTCAAAGGAACATTGTACATTTGAGACCAGGCCTTAGAAATTTCAGAAGTCATGAGTAAAAGCATGGGAGGTGACTCAGATTCCTACTTTTATTGTTTTCTGCTTCTTCTTTTGATCGTAATTATGCCTTCATGGAGAAGTTTTCTATAAACAGTTAACAGAGAGAGGAAGTGAATGGTCTTGATTTTCAGATGGGTCTCTAAGGTATGCTGGCATCAGTCAAAAGTAGACAGTTGCTTATATTCAGGGATGGCCCTGAAAGACAGTGGTGAAGGGAAGTCCTCTCAGTGGGCAGAATTTCAGGCAGTACATTTAATGTCCACTTTGTCCAGAAGGAGAGATGGCCTGAAGTTTGGAGCTATACAAATTCATGTGCAGTGGCTGCCCACAACAACCCTGCCCTCACCTCTGTAAATTGACCCTTCACTAAATTCTTTTCTATTAAGACTTTCGGGTCATACCATTTATTTCCCTCCAAGATCTTATATGATACAAGAGTACAGTGCAGAGCTGGCATAAAGATTTCAAATAAATTTCAATACTGTCTTCCTGGAAAGCCTGTTGGGAAAGATCCTGAGAATCAGCAGCAAAGGGTGAAATAATGAAATAATAATAACCAAGGGATTTACACAACATTCATTCAATAAACATTTATTGAGGACGTCTTATGTTCCAGACACTGTTCTTGGCACTGGGACACAGCAGTTAATGAAACAGAAAGACATTCCTGCTCTTGCGGAGTTTTTATTTCTTTTTTTAAAAAAATATTTAATTATTTAGGCTGAGCCGGGTCTTAGTTGCGGCACACGGGATCTTTGTTGCTGCATGCGGGATCTTTTAGTTGTGGCATGCGGGCTTCTTAATTGCGGCATTCAGACTTCTTAGTTGAGGCATGCACGCGGGATCTAATTCCCGGACCAGGAATCGAACCCAGACCCCCTACATTGGGAGTGTGGAGTCTACCCACTGGACCACCAGGGAAATCCCTGGAGTTTTTATTCTTATCAAGGAGACAGGCAATAAGCAAACAAGAAAAAAAATAGTATGTCAGATGGCAGTAAGTGCTATGAAAAAAAATAAAGAAGGCTAGAGGGATAGGGAGTATTGGGGAGGGTGGTCATGGAAGTCTTGTCTGATTACATTTGAGCAGAGAGCTGATCTGAAGAACGTGAGGGAGAGAGCCATGTGGAGATCTGGGGAAGATGCTTTAGACGAGAAAATAGCAAGTATGAAGGTCTTGAGGCAAAAGTGTATTTGAGGAATAGAAAGGAGGCCAATGTTACGAGAGGGAAGTAGCAAAGAGTAGAGTGGTAGGAGATACAATCAGATAACAACATGGGACAGATAGTGTAGGGCTTTGTAGGCCATTGCAGGGTTTATGTTCTACTCTGAATGAGTTGGGGGACCTTTGGAGGGTTTTGAACAGTGACATGATCTGGCATGTGTTAAAGTCTCCCTGTGGCTGTAGGATGGAAGATAGACCAAAGTGGTGCAAAAATGGAAGCCTGGAGACCAGCTTGGAGGCAATTGCAATAATCCAGGGAGGACATGAGGTTGCTGAGAGTTGGTGAGAAGTGGTCAGATTCTGGAAATATTTTGAATGTAGAGCCAGTGGGCTCTGCTGAGGGGTTCAGCATAGGATATGAGAGAAAGAAGAGAGAGAGACAGAGAAAATACTTCAATGTTTTTGGCTTGAGCAATGTGATTGTTGGAGTTATATTTACCAAGATGTGGACGACTGTAGAGGAGTGGGTTTGTGAGAAGGTCAGGAGCCTTGTTTTTTTAAAATTTTTATTGAAATATAGTTGATTTAGAATGCTGTGTTAGTCTCAGGTATACAGCAAAGTGATTCAGTTGTATATATACAGGGGACCGCTGGTCCCGCTGGTCCTTTTTAGATTCTGTTCCGTTACAGGTTAATACAAGATATTGAGTATAGTTCCCTGTGCTATACAAGTTCTCGTTAGTTATCTATTTTATATATAGTAGCATGTATATTTTAATCCCAAACTCTTAATTTATCTCTCCCTCCAGGAGCCTTGTTTTGACTTTTTAAGATGAAGCTGCATTTTGGACATACAAGTGGAGATGTTAAGTAGGTAGTTGGTAGTATGAGTCTAGAGTTCAGGGGAGAGATTCGAGCTGAAGATAAAAGTTTGGGAGCATATGGATGGTATTTAAAACCATAAGACAATGAGGTCATCAAGGAAGTGAGTGTAGATAGAAGGGGTCAAGTTCCAAGGCCTGAAGCTCCCTAACACTGACAGATCAGGGAGAAGAAGAGGAATCGGGGAAGGTGACAGCCGTTAGGTGTTCTGATGGTACCTTCTATTATCGCAAAAAGGGGGAGGGCATAGGCCCTATGGGTGGAAGTTTTAAGGCACCAACTCCCTAGCCATTGGTTTAAATGATCCAGTGGTGGGGTGGTGGAGACCAGGGAGGTGGGTTTGAAACAGTTTCTGACCACACCCATAGAGCCCTCAGTGTGCTACCTGCTTTACCTAGTTCACCCTCTTCTCAGCCTTGTGGCCTTCGTGGGGTTCCTGGTTCAGTGTGAGCTTTGGACAAATCTCCCAGCTCAGGGCAGTTCAGCTCATCTTGGCACCACACTCTCCCAAGGAGCCCGCTCAGCCTTCATGCTCCCTGGTCTGATCAAATCCATGCCCCAGGGGTCGGAGATCTTGGGTGGAGGGCACTTTAGCCATTGAGGCAGGTAAGGCAGCAGCGAGGCCGGGAAAGTCAACCAAGGCCATGGTAGGAGTGGGATTACCGGGGAGTAAACGATTGTGGAGAGCATCTCGATTAGATGCTTAATAAATGTTTGTTGAATGGATGAATGTGCGTATCAGGAGCTGTGTCCGTGGGGCTGAGCGTGACTGGTGTGCCCGTCACCCGCGTGTGTGTGTGTGTGTGTGTGTGTGTGTGTGTGTGTGTGTGTGTGAGAGAGAGAGAGAGAGAGAGAGAGAGAGAGAGAGAGAGAGAGAGAGAGAGAGAGAGCGCGCTGTGGCTCTGTGTCCACGTATGTGCCTGATGTGTCTCCCCTCCCAGGCCTGCAGAGGGCGCACCAGCCTGGGAAGGGAGGCTCTGGAGTGGGCGCCGCTCTGGCTGAGGGGTGGGTGGGCGCTGGCGGGTGGGGGGTGCTCTAGCAAGGGCGGGGTGCGGCCCCGACCCTGCGGGCTGCTCAGAGAGACTGAGAAGGGCGTTGGGCCCAAAGTCCGTGGGCCTGGCACGGCCTCTGGTGCTGTCCCCGCTCCAGGCCCCCGCTGGTCTCGAGGCCGAGGGTCCGGCCCCGGGTCCCAGCGCGCGGGTCCTGGCACACGGGCGGAACGTGCAGAGGGGAGACTCAGGCTGCGGGTAGGACCCGCAGCCCCAGGACCTGGGGTTGGCGTGGGCCTGGGAAGCCCCCGGGCGGCGATTACCCCGGGCCGAGCACAGCGACTGTCCCGCCACATCTCTGCCACGCGGGCCCCTGAATCCGTGGGTACTCGGCTGGCCAGGCTGGGACGCATGGGCGGCCGGAGGCCGGTGTTTTTCCGTGAGTATTTGTCTTCCCCACCCCAAGTATTCCCAACTTATCCTGAGGCCAGGGCGCCCAACGTGGAAGACAGGAAGCAATGTTTGTCTTAAAGGCTGAAGGAAGTTCACATTACCTCCAGGACTTGCTTCGCAGCATAAATAACCCGCACCCGATTGATTCCTTACGGTGCCAACTCTAAAAAAGGTTTCTTTCAACCTTAAGGTTGAAACCATAGGCTCTCAAGGTTTATTGAAAGCCTAACTGCTTGCCCGGCGCGATGCTCGGTGCCGGAGGATGAAGTGCTTTCACCTGGACAGGGGCGGAAAACGAGTTTGTCCTGCTCATCAGTGGACATAAGAAAATTTTAGACGCCTGGTCTAGCATGAGACACATTTGAGGACAAATAATAAAGGGGGAAAAAAATCCCAGAAAGATGAAGGAAATGAGAACACTAGTGTTCAACCCACAAGCCTGTTTGCCTTTGGAGGACCGAGGACCGCGACGACGATGCTGCCTCCTAGTGGCGGAGCCGGGCAATGAGGCCAAGTGGAGTTTAACATCCCGTCCCGCTGTGGGTATTCTGAACCGAAATTGACGCCGGCTGCTCAGGTAATCACAGGTGGAGTTCGGTTATTAACTTAATATTAGATTGAAATTTATTATTAGCACAATCCATGACTCTAAAGCAAAAGTCTTCAAGAACATGGCAGCAGGGTTTCCCCGGGGTGTTTTTGTTTGCCAGAAACTGGGAAATGGATTTCTTGAAGAAAATGACGTTTTCAGCTTCCTGACATAGCTAACACAATCTCTGTAGGGGGACTGCAGAATAGCCACCGCTAGAAGGATACCAAATATAGGCATTAGAAAAAGGCTTGGCAATTTCAGCATCCATAAAAGTGGTAATTCATTGGTCAAGATTGATGGCAAAGGAAAGAAACATTGATGATTTTTAGCAAAATAGCATCACTTTGTCCCCAGATACAAGGATAAATAACACCTGGACATGCAAAGAAAAAGAACTTCACAAAAGAGGTCAGTTGAAGGTGAAGACATCTTCACAGGTAAATGATTAAAGCTAGGAAACATTAATTTTGAGCTTTCATAAATAGCAAGTATAGACCCAGTCCCTCTGACCTTCCTGTGCCATAAAGCTGGGCAGAGGATGCCAAATATGTCAGTGGTGCTGTGCTGGTAGCCCCATAGTACCCCATTTTTGAAGATGTCAAAAGAAAGATCCTGTCATTGGTGATCATGTCCCTCTAATGACTGATGAGTAAAGAATGAAATAGTGGCTAGCAAAAGTGTGGCCCAGGTAACATGGAGGGAGAAGAGTGTTAAGAAATCTGGTTACTCAGTTTGGAATTAGTTTCCAGTTCATATGACTGAGGTTGTTAAGACATTTCTATTAGCTGTAATTCTGGGAGCTCTTACTAGCCCCATCCATCCTTTACATTTGTGTCAGAGGCCCTTAAAGGATTTACAAAGAAGGAGTGAGCCAGGGGAAGCAGAAGCCTTCAGACTTTGAGGCAACACTGACAAGAAGGAGCTGGCCCACCATTTTGTAAATGTGTGTGGGTATGTTATCATTTCATGGAAGAGATAGTGCTAAAATCATTTGAAAACATGGTATTAGTAATTTTCTGAATGGCACTGAGGGTGACATTGTTAGAAGATAGTAATTACTGTTAAAGGAAATTCCAGGGGTTACAATGAGTTTTCATGTTTGTGGGATGATGGTTTGGTAAATTTGGGGGATGACTGATTGTTGGAATTTTTTTCTTTTCACATTTCTAGTAAAAGCCATTAATTGTCTTACTGTTGAACACTGGCAGACTAGTATTCAGTAAAATATTTCTTTTTACTGTATGCATGAGCATCAGTTTGGAAGTCCTCCAACTTTATAATTCCATTTCATGTTTTGTACTTATTTTTACTGAAATATTTACTTATCTAAACAGCAATCTTCTGGAAAGTTACTTTTATCTCCCCTCCTGTTTGGGTCTTTGTGATCCGATGCCTTTACAAGTGTATACACACACCAGAAACATTTACTTTATTTATTTTATTTTTATTATTTTTTTGGCTGTGCTGGGTCTTTGTTGTGGAGCGCGGGCTTAGTTGCCCCACGGCATTTGGGATCTTAGTTCCCCCGCGGCATTTGGGATCTTAGTTCCCCGACCAGGGATCGAACCCACATCCCCTTCATTGGAAAGGGGATTCTTAACTACTGGACCACCAGGGAAGTCCTTAGAAACACTTACTTTAGTTTTAGTTGGGGCTCAAGAAGGAGTGAAAATAAATGCATGTGTTTAATTTGCCATCTTTACCCTGAACTCCTTGTCTTTGAATTCGGTGGTGTTGATATTTCCCCCTGTGGTTTGTGTTTTATGGTTTTATGTTTAAGAAGTTCTTTTTCTACCTCAGGGTTATAACCACCCTCACCTATATTGTCTTCTATAACGTATATTTTAAACATTAGGTCTTTAATCCTATGATGAAGTGTTTGAAAAATACTGAGGCTATGATAATGGGAAGGTAGAGGTATTTTAAAAAAAGGAAGAACAATTTGAATCTTTAAGAAAAACAAAAAGCTGAGTGACAAAAGGAAAGTAAGCACAGTACGCTACTTTGCTCTGCAGTGAACAACATTTACATGGTCATCATAATGTAAATTCTGATCATTGTCTAAATTTAGTGGTATAGCTATATTTAGAGGATAGGGTGACAGGAGAAGAGGGTTAGTAAGAGAGCTAAATCTCCACTTTTTATAATAGGAAGTCAATAGGTAACTTTAAAAAAATATTTATTCGGTTGCACTGGGTCTTAGTTGCAGCAGGTGGGCTCCTTAGTTGTGGCTCACCAGCTCTTTAGTTGTGGCATATGAACTCTTAGTTGCGGCATGCATGTGGGATCTAGTTCCCTAACCAGGGATCGAACTTGGGCCCCCTGCATTGGGAGCGTGGAGTCTTAACCATTGCACCACCAGGGAAGTCCCTCAGTTGATAACTTTAAAAATAGGTAAATGAAGAAACAGACGTATGAACAAAGTATTTAGACATGTGGCACTAAGTCCTAGAGGAAGTAGCTTAAGAGTTAAAAGTTGCAGGAAATGGTTGTTCAGAATAAGCCTTTTGGTATTTCTGATTTTTTTTAACCATGAGTATGTATTATTTGATTTTGTTGAATTATGGATCTTACAGAAAGAAGAGAGAACAGGACAGTATTGTCAAAGATGAAGGCAGAAAAGGAGAGTAGGGACTCATTCTCTGATAAGATAGGTATTATATTGCATGCTAATCAGGGCAGGGCTTGAGGCAAATACCAGCTATGCAGTGTGGCAGGATAATTTAGTGAAATACGAAGTTTTGTTTTGTTTTGCCTATGTTTTCCTCTTTTTCTCTTTTTGCTGATGATTTTCTTTTCTCTTTAGAGCAAGCGAGGGTTTTGGTAGGGCTGAGAGTAGTAGCATCCTGATATTAGAGTCCCTTCTGCCTTTGTAAAAGTCTAAAGCAAACCTGGGAAGAGGTTATACCTTGGAGGGACTGGGAAGAGGGAGGGTTTTGGAGAGAGTTCTTTAAGACTGTGGAGGGTATTGGTGTGTATGTCCAGCCAGTATAGGCAGTGGGCTTTAATCCTTGACTGGGGTGAAGCAAGCAAGCCACCTGAGTAGATGGCTCTGGAGAAATGTCTGGGGAAGCTAGGTCCAAGTCCGGAGGCTCTCACAGCTGAGCTCCTATGGCTCAAATGTGGCACAGAGCTAAGAGTTTGAGAGTCCAGGACCTGGGGAGTCATACCTGCTGGGAACACAGGGGCCACAGCATTCACTGGTGAGCTGATGTCCAATGATGGGATGGTGTAGAGGGCATGTAGGAAGCCTCTCCTGTGCCTTGCTGTTTCTTTGACCTTTGCACAGCCCTTGGCAGATGGGATCCCAAGAATGCCAGCGCTCCGGTGCAGGGGCTTGGAGTAGGTTCATTGAAAGAACATTTTCTTTTATTTTTTTGGCCATGCCATGCGGCTTGCAGGATTTTAGTTCCCTGACCAGGGATTGAACCCGGGCCCTGGCAGTGAAAGTGCCGAGTCTTAACCCCTGGACTGCCAGGGAACTCCTGAAAGAACATTTTAAAGTGCAGTAAATCTTGAACATCTGAGTTTGTAGACTAAGATCACACCTGCTGCATGATGATAGGTAGGGAGCAGCCCCTGTCTCCACTGGACTCAGAAGGAGCAGAAAGCAAATATTTTAACGACCATAATAAGCGGTAAGTGCTGTGACATGCTCAGGCCCCGGTGGAAGGAGAAGGTGGTGGCAGCCACCTCTAGTTCCTTGCCCCTCTCCCAGGATCTGTTTCCTTCTTTCCCACATGGCCTGGCCCCATGTAATGGTCCTCTCTCTCCTAGCCTAAGGGCAAAGCAGGGAATTGGAGGATCTCTGCTCTGGGGAGGAAGAGGTAGAGGAGAGACAGACTGGAGTCTTCTTGGAGAGGAGACTAATTTACATCTGAGTTCTGGGGTTCCAAATTCCTGCCATTGGAGACTTATTCCTTGGCCTCAAGAGGTTAAAGGGGCTAAAGTGCCCCAGGCCCCACCTAGGGGAGAAAGGAGAAAAGAGAAAAGGGAAGGGGAGGACGCTTTCCCAACTGGAAGGAAGCTGAGGGAGGAATAGAGAACTCAGGAATAAAGAGCACATAGCCCCATCAAACAATAAGGAGAGACCATAGACCTTGCTTCACTGGTCAGGGTAGAAGGGAGTCCTCTGGGGTCTTTGGGAGGAGATGGGGGCTCTCGAGGGCTCCCAGCGCTGGAACTCTGCGTAGGGTAGGTTTCAGTAGAACTTGTGTTCACCTGTGTTACAGGCAGGCCCAGGCTCCCGCCTCCCTCCAGTAGACCCCAAGGAAAGGGGAGGCAGTCCCCGGTGAAGCTGGGAGTGAAAGAACGCTGGGCGGAACCAGGGAAGGGATCTCTTCAGGGTCTCAGAGGCCTGTGGAGCTGTTGGGGACGTGTGCCTGGGATCCACTGTCTCTTCATTGGCAGGGATTTCTCAGAGGCCAGGGGCAGCCCAGGTCCCACCCTGCCTGTCAGCCTCCCTTTTACTGCCCACAGGTCTGGGCACCTGGGAAGCAAGGAAACTCTTGGGGTGGGTGAGGATATAGAATTTGCCAGCCTGAGCTCTTGGCCGGGACCCCAGAGTGTGTGACTCCACCCTGTGGTGGTGACAGTGGCTTCTCTGTGGACACGAACACATAGGAACAGATACTTGGGAAGAAGGTCAGAATGGCTGTTTATTCAGTTAGGTATAAATCATATTTACAAAGAAGAGGTGGGTGCAGTGTGGAGCATGGTCAGGTCCAGGGCCCTGGGTGACCCTTCCTCAGAGGGGACAGTCCTGCTGCCACCTCTCATATTTCCTGTGGGACTTTCTCTTCTCTGCCTCTCTAGGCCTGGCCTGATGTGGGCAGCTCAGCCGTGCAGGGTAGGGCGGGTATACAGAAGGGGTGGTTGAAGCTGGAGAAGGGGTGAGGCAAGGCCAGCATGGGGTGGCTGCTCTGGTCCCCCTGAGTCCTCCCTCTTTCCTAGCCCACTTCTTGTCGCTTGGGCTGGGGCTCCAAGCCCTGATGAGACTGATGGGGACCTCCTGGGCTCCGGGCTCGTCACTGGGCTATGGCCCTTTTGGGGTCTCAGTCCTGGGAGGGCAGAAGAGGGTTTTGAGGGGATGATCAAGGCTCCCCTTCACTTCCCACCCCCCCAGTCCCTTTAGCTTCCTTACCTCTTACAGCCTTTGGAGCCCTTTCCCTTCTTGCCAGACTTGGGGGCCCCCTTGTCCTTCTTACAGTCCTGGGTTGGTTTCCATGGAGCTGGTGGCTTGTCCAGACGCTGCATCAGCTGCTGCACCCAGGCCTTTTTAGGGTCTGCACATAGCTCTGGCTGAGAGCGTTTCCGAGGCGAGAACCTAGGGTTTGGGGGTTAGCAAGCCTGTCTTAGTCTTGCCCATCATGCCCTCCCACTCAGCTGCCAGCCTGCACCCACCCCCTTGTACCCACTTACAGGATAGCTGGGATGGGGCATCCCAGGCTTGGTTCCTGCTTCCGGTAGCTGCGGACAACGTGGGTGGGAATCTTCCTTAGGCTGTACTTGAGGCAACAGTCCTGTGCTCCTCCATCACTGCCTGCAGGTGGGGTTCACAGGGAGTGAGGGGCTGCTTGGAGGCTTCTACCCAGGCCTCTCCACCCCCTTGCCCCCATCCTAGGCAACTCCCTCCTTGATACCTTGGGTCTGGGGGGCGCAGAAGGCCAGGACTAGGACAAGGATGCTCAGAATGAGCGACTGAGCCATGGCCACGGTAGAGCTCAGGCGAAGTGGACAGCTCCAAACTGGGGGTCCGTGTGTGGGCTGGGACTGGTGTGCCGCCTATTTATGCAGGCAGACACTTTCACTTCCCCCATCCCCAGCTACTCTGTCCAGGCAAGTATAGGGATCTCCCTCCTTTTCCTTCCTGAAAGACAGATCCTGTCCTGGCAACCAGCCTCACTGGTATGCGGAAATGAAAACTTCACACAGCCATTCAGTCCCCCAAGCTGCCTGAGTCTACCTCCTCAATATTCGTTGAATCTGAGAGGCTCTCCTTCTTTTTAAAAAAAATTTAAATTTTTTTTTTTAATTTTAATTTTTTTTGGCTGTGCCAGGTGGCATGCGGGATCTTAGTTCCCTGACCAGGGATCGAACCTGTGCCCCCTGCAGTGGAAGCGTGGAGTCTTGTTAACCACTGGACCACCAGGGAAGTCCCTGAAAGGCCCTCCTATCCCCAGCCACTGTCTTGGTGCAGGCCTTACCACCTCTCCTCTGGAACACTGTGATGATTGCCTCCTTGTTTCACTCCAGGCTCCACACTCTCCTGTTCCTTCAAGCAGGCTGAGGACTGTTCCTAAAATACAAATCTGACTAATGAACTGTAAGAGTTCTTTGTACATTCTGGATAATAGACCCTTATCAAATATATGATTTGCAAATACTTCCTCCCATTCTGTGGGTTGTCTTTTCACTCTCTTTTAAAATTTTCATTGGAGGACAGTTGCTTTACAATGTTGTGTTATTTTCTACTGTACAGCAAAATGAATCAGCTATACATATACATATATTCCCCTTTTTTTGGATTTCCTTCCCATTTAGGTCACCACAGTGCATTAAGTAGAGTTCCCTGTGCTATACAGTACATTCTCATTAGTTGTCTATTTTGTACATAGAATCAATAGTGTATTTGTGTCAATCCCAATCTCCCAATTCCTCCCACCCACCTCCCTTTGCACCTTGGTATCCATACATTTGTTCTCTACATTTCTGTCTCTATTTCTGCTTTGCAAATAAGATGGTCTATACCATTTTTCTAGATTCCACATATATGTGTTAATATATGATATTTGTTTTTCTCTTTCTGACTTACTTCACTCTGTATGACACTCTCTGGGTCCATCCACGTCTCTACAAATGACCCAATTTTGTTCCTTTTTAGGGCTGAGTAATATTCCATTGTATATATGTACCACATCTTCTTTATTCATTCCTCTGTCGATGGACATTTAGGTTGCTTCCATATCCTGGCTATTGTAAATGGTGCAATGAACATTTGGGTGCATGTGTCTTTTTGAATTATGGTTTTCTCAGGGTATATGCCCAGTAGTGGGATTGCTGGGTCATATGGTAGTTCTATTTTTAGTTTTTTAAGGAACCTCCATACTGTTTTCCATAGTGGTGTATCAGTTTACATTCCCACCAACAGTACATGAGGATTCCCTTTCCTCCACACCCTCTCCAGCATTTATCATTTGTAGATTTTTTGTTGATGGCCATTCTGACTCGTGTGAGGTGATACCTCATTGTAGTTTTGATTTGCATTTCCCTAATAATTAGTGATGTTGAGCATCTTTTCGTGTGTTTGTTGGCCATGTGTATGCCTTCTTTGGAGAAATGTCTATTTAGGTCTTCTGCCCATTTTTGGATTGGGTTGCTTGTTTTTTTGATATTGAGCTGCATGAGCTGCTTGTATATTTTGGAGATTAATCCTTTGTTGGTTGCTTCATTTGCAAATATTTTCTCCCATTCTAAGGGTTGTCTTTTCGTCTTGTTTATGGTTCCCTTTGCTGTGCAAAAGCTTTTAAGTTTCATTAGATCCCATTTGTTTGTTTTTGTTTTTATTTTCATTACTCTGGGAGGTGGGTCTAAAAAGATCTTGCTGTGATTTATGTCCGAGTGTTCTGCCTATGTTTTCCTCTAAGAGTTTTTATAGTGTTTATATAGTGTCATTTAGGTCTTGAATCCATTTTGAGTTTATTTTTGTGTGTGGTGTTAGGGAGCGTTCTAATTTCATTTTTTTACATGTAGCTGTCCAATTTTCCCAGCACCACTTAATTGAAGAGTCTGTCTTTTCTACATTGTATATTTTTGCCTCCCTTGTCATAGACTAGGTGACAATAGGTGTGTGGGTTTATCTCTGGGCTTTCTATCCTGTTCCATTGATCTGTATTTCTGTTTTTGTGCCAGTACCATACTATCTTGATTACTATAGCTTTGTAGTATAGTCTGAAGTCAGGGAGCCTGATTCCTCCAGCTCTATCTTTTTACTCTCTTGATAGTGTCCTGTGATGCACAAAATTTTAAAATTCAGTTTATCTATTTTTCTTCAGTTGCCTGTGTTTTTAGTGTCATATTTAAGAAAACATTGCCAAATCCAAGGCCATGAAGATTTCCCCTTATGTTTTTTCCCCCAGCTTTACTGAGGTATAATTGACAAAATTGTATATATTTAAAATATACAACGTGATGATTTGATATATGTATACATTGTGAAATAATTACCACAATCAAGTTAATTAACACCTCCATCACTTCACATAGTTATACCTTTTCCTTTTTTTTTGTAGTGAGAATGCTTGAGATCTACTTTCTTAGCAAATTTCAAGTACACAATACAGTATTATTAACTACAATCACCGTGCTGTACGTTTGATCCTCAGAACGTAATCATTTTATAACTGAAAGTTTGTACCCTTTGATAGACATCTCCCCATTTTCCCCACCCCCAGCCCCTGGAAACCACCATTCTACTCTCTATTTCTATGTGTTTGGACCTTTTTTTTTAATTCCACATGTAAGTGATACCATACAGTAATTGTGTTTCTCTGATTTATTTCACTTAGCATAATGCCCTCCAGGTTCATCCATGTTGTCCCAAATGGCAGGGTTTCCTTCTTTTTCTTATGGCTGCATAATATTCTATTGTGTGTATATATATTTCTCACATCTTCTTTATCCATTCATCTATTATATTAACAGACACTTAGGCTGTTTCCATATCTTGGCTCTTGTGAATAATGAGGCAAGGAACAAGGGAGTATAGATATCACTTTGAGGTAGTGATTTCATTTCCTTTGGATATATGCCCAGAAGTGGGATTGCTGGATCATATGGTATTTCTTTTTTAATTTTTTTGAGGAACTTCCGTACTGTTTTCCATTATGGCTGTAACAATATACATTTTCAGCAATAATGCAAAAGTGTTCCCATTTTCTCCACACCTTTTCCAGCATTTCTTATCTCTTATCTTTTTGATAATAGCTATCCTAACAGGTGTGATGTGATATCTCTGTGGTTTTGATGTTCATTTCCCTGATGATTATTGACGTTGAACATCTTTTCATATACCCATTTGCTGTTTGTATGTCTTCTTTGGAAAACTATTCAGGTCATTTCCCCAGTTTTTAGTCAGATTTTTTGTTTGTTTTGCTATTGAGTTGTAGGAGTTCCTTATATATTTTAGGTATTAACCCCTTATCAGATATATGGTTTATAGATATTTTCTCCTATTTCCTGTGTCCCTAGGTTGCCTTTTCTTTTTGTTGATTATTTCTTTTGCTGTGTAGAAACTTGCTTATTTATTTATTTATTTATTTTAAAGAGCCAAGTCTTTAATTTGTTCATTTCTTGCATTAGAAGTACTTCTTGATGACATCCTTGACCTGAGAATCTTTGCCATAGTCCTTAACTACCACACAACTGCAACCAGCCACTTTACAGGGTTTTCCCTCTCTGTCAGTTTTACAGAGTCCTACCCACTCCCCTAGTTCCTCGCTTTCATCAACCTTAATTAGGTTGATTTGATGTTTAGCGTGGAGGGCCTCCACCAACTTGACTTACACAGGCTAATCACAGTTGGATACAGTCACTCAAAGATGGGCTTGGCACTGATCTAACACTTTGCAGCTTTGCAAATTCCATGTGCTAGGCCATTGTGGATGAGGGTGGTCTTCAGCACCTCTTGCAAAACAGTATTAACGTCCATTGCACCTCCAGCACCATTGCCTTCCTCGGCCATGGTGGTGGGTAATGGGTGGAACTGAATCTTGAATGTACCCCAACCTCCACCTGTGAGCTACTCAGCGGAGGCAGGGAAAGAGTATACAGAAGCTTTTTAGTTTGATGTACTCCTACTTGTTTATTTCTGCCTTTGTTGTCATATCCAAAAATATCATTGCCAAGACTGATGCCAAGGAGATTTTCTCCTGTGTTTTCTTCTAGGAGTTTTATGGTTTCAAGTCTTACATTTAAGTTTTTAATTTGAATTTTTGTGAGTGGTGTACAGTAGGGGTCCAGTATCATTCTCGTACACGTGGCTATCCATTTTTTTCAACACCATTTTTTTTCTTAATTTATTTAATTTATTTTCTTTTTGGCTGAGTTGGGTCTTCATTGCTGTGCATGGGCTTTGTCTAGTTGCAGTGAGTGGGGGCTACTCTTTGTTGTGGTGCACAGGCTTCTCCTTGCAGTGGCTTCTCTTGTTGCAGAGCATGGGCTCTAGGCACATGGGCTTCCGTAGGTGTGGCACACAGGCTCAGTAGTTGTGGCACATGGGCTTAGTTGCTCCACAGCATGTGGGATCTTCCTGGACAAGGGATCGAACCCCTGTCCCCTGCATCAGCAGGCAGATTCCTAACCACTGTGCCACTAGGGAAGCCCCAACACCATTTTTTGAAAAGACTATCCTTTCCGCATTTTGTGCTCTTGATCCCCTTTCAAAGATTGGCTGACCGTATATGCATGGGTTTATTTCTGGGCTCTGTAATCTATTCCACTGGTCTATGTGTCTGTTTTCATGTCAGTACCATACTGTTTTGATTACTATAGCTTAGTAATATAGTGAAACCAGGAAGCATGATGCCTCCAGCTTGGTTTTTCTTTTTCTTTTTAAAATAAATTAATTAATGTTTATTTATGGCTGCATTGGGTCTTTGTTGCTGTGTGTGGGCTTTCTCTGGTTGTGGTGAGTGAGGGCTACTCTGTGTTGTGGTGCACAGGCTTCTTATTGCAGTGGCTTCTCTTGTTGCAGAGCACGGGATGTAGGCGCGTGGGCTTCAGTAGTGTGGCACACGGGCTCAGTAGTTGTGGCATGCGAGCTCTAGAGCACAGGCTCAGTAGTTGTGGCACATGGGCTTGGTTGCTCCGTGGCATGTGGGATCTTCTGGGGCCAGGGCTCAAACCCATGTCCCCTGCATTGGCCGGTGGATTCTTAACCACTGCGCCAGCAGGGAAGCCCCTTGGTTTTTCTTTCTCAAAATTACTCTGGCTATTGGGGGTCTTTTGTGGTTTTACATGAATTTTAGGATTTTTTCTATTTCTGTGAAAAAATGCAATTGGAATGTTGATAGTGATTGCATTGAATTTGTAGATCACTTTGAGTAGTTATGGACATTTTAGCAATATTAATATGCCAATCCAAGAGCACAGGATATCCTTCCATTTATTTGTGTCTTCAATTTCTTTCATCAGTGTCTTACAGTTTTCAGTGTATAGGTCTTTCACCTCCTTTAAATTTATTCCTAAGGGACTTCCCTGGTGGTGCAGTGGTTGAGAGTCTGCCTGCCAATGCAGGGGACACAGGTTCGTGCCCCAGTCTGGGAATATCCCACATGCCATGGAGCGGCTAGGCCTGTGAGCCATGGCCGCTGAGCCTGCGTGTCCGGAGACTGTGCTCCACAATGGGAGAGGCCACAACAGTGAGAGGCCTGCATACCGCAAAAAAAAAAAAAAATTCCTAAGTATTTTATTGTTATTGATGCTGTTGTAAATGGGATTGTTTCTTAATTTTTTTCCAGATAGTTTGCTGTTAGTATATAGAAATGCAACTGGTTTTTGTATGTTGATTTTGTATTCTGCAAATTTACTGAATTTGTTTCTTAGTTCTAAGAGTTTTTTGGTGAAGTCTTTGGGATTTTATGTACATATATAAGTTTTCTTGCCTAATTGCTCTGGCTAAGACTTCTAGTCCTAAGTTGAATAGAAGTGGTGATAATAAACACTCATCTTTTGTTCTTAATCGTATGAGAAAAGCTTTCAGCTTTTCACATTTGAGTATGATGTTAGCTGAAGGCTTGTCATACATGGCTTTTATTATGTTGAAGTACGTTCCTTCTATACCCACTTTATTGAGAGTTTTTATCATAAATTGGTGTTAAAACTTGTCAAATGCTTTTTCTCCATCTATTGAGATGATCATATGATTTTTATTCTTCAGTTTGTTAATGTGATGTATCGCATTGATTGATTTGTGGATGTTGAACCATCCTCATATCCCTGGAATAAATCCACTTGATTGCCATGTATGACTCTTTTAATCTCCTGTTGACTTTGGTTTGCTAGTATCTTGTTGAGACTTTTTACATCTATGTTCATCAGGGATATTGACCTGTACTTTTACTTTCTTGTAGTGTCCTTGTCTGGCTTTGGTATCAGGGTAATGCTGCCCTCATAAAATGAGTTAGGGAATGTTTCCTCCCCTTCAATTTTTTGGAAGAGTTTGAGAAGGATTGATGCTAATTCTTCTTTAAATGTTTGGAAGAAAAAATATATTTGGTAGAATTCACTAGTGAAATCATCTGGTCCTGGGTTTTTCTTTGTTGGGATGTTTTCATTACTGATTCAATCTCCTTACTTTTTATAGATCTATTTAGATTTTCTATTTATTCTTGAGTAAGTTTTGATAATTTTTGTGTTTCTGAACTTTATCCATTTCATCTAGATTACTCAATTTGTTGATGTACAGTTGTTCATAGTATCCTCTAATAACACATTTCAAGTCTATGAAATTGTAGTAATGCCCCCAGTTTCATTTCTGATTTTACTAATTTGAATCTTCTTTCTTTTTCCTTAGTCAGTCTAATCTCAAGTGTGTCAGTTTTGTTGATCTTTTCAAAGAACCATCTTTTTGTTTTGTTGATTTTTCTCTTTTTTGTATTCTCTATCTCATTTGTCGCTGCTTTAATCTGTATTAGTTCCTTCTTTCTGCTATTTTTGGGTTTGGTTTTATTGACTTTTTCTAGTCTCTTAAAGTGTACAGTTAGGTTATTGGTTTGAAATCTTTTTGTTTATTTATCTATCTATCTATTTATTTATTTATTCATTTGGCTGCTTTGGGTCTTAGTTGTGGCACACAGGGTCTTTGCTGAGGCGTGCAGGATCTTTTTGTTGCAGCTTGGGCTTTTCATTGCAGTGCGCAGGCTTCTCTCTAGTTGTGGCGTGTGGGTTTTCTCTCTCTTGCTTGTGGTGTGCAGGCTCCAGGGCATGTGGGCTCTGTAGTTGTGGCACTCGGGGTCCAGAGCATGTGGGCTCTGTGGTTTGTGGCGCGCGGACTCTCTTGTTGAGGCTCACGAGCTCAGGCTTCTCTTTAGTTGTGACGTGTGGGTTTTCTGTCTCTGGCTTGTGGTGTACAGGCTCCAGGGCACGTGGGCTCTGTAGTTGTGGCACTCGGGGTCCAGAGCATGTGGGCTCTGTGGTTTGTGGCAGGTGGACTCTCTCGTTGAGGCTCACAAGCTCAGGCTTCTCTCTAGTTGTGGCGTGTGGGTTTTCTGTCTCTGGCTTGTGGTGTACAGGCTCCAGGGCATGTGGGCTCTGTAGTTGTGGCACTCAGGGTCCAGAGCATGTGGGCTCTGTGGTTTGTGGCAGGTGGACTCTCTCGTTGAGGTGCATGAGCTCAGTAGTTGTGGCGCATGGGCTTAGTTGACCTGTGGCATGTGGGATCTTAGTTCCCTGACCAGGGAATTGAACCCAAATCCCCTGCCTTGGAAGGTGGATTCTTTACCACTGGACCACCACGGAAGTACCTGAAATCTTCTTTTTAAATGTAGACATTTACAGCTATAAATTTTCCTTGTAGCACTGCTTCCACTGAATCTCAAAAGTTTCAGTATATTATGTTTTTGTTTTCATTTGTCTCAAAGTATTTTCTTTCTTTTTTAAAAAGATTTATTTATTTATTATTTATTTATTTATTTTATTTTTTTGCTGCATTGGGTCTTAGTTGTGGCATTCAGGATCTTAATTGTGGTGTGCAGGCTTCTCTCTAATTGTGGTGTGTGGGTTTTTCTCTCTCTAGTTGTGGCTCACAGGCTCCAGGGTGAGTGAGCACTGTAGTTGTGGTGCGCGGGCTCTAGTTGAGGTGCGCAAGCTCAGTAGCCCTGTGGCATGTGGGATCTTAGTTCCCTGACCAGGGATCAAACCTTTGTCCGCTGCATTTTAAGGTGGATTCTTTACCACTGGACCACCAGGGAAGTCCCTGAAATCTTTTTAAAATGTAGACATTTACAGCTATAAATTTTCCTGTTAGCACTGCTTTCACTGGATCTCAGGAGTTTTGGTATATTATGTTTTTGTTTTCATTTGTCTCATAGTATTTTCTAATTTGCCTTGTGATTTCTTCTTTGATGCATCGTTTGAGTGTGTTGTTCAATTTCCATATATTTGTGAATTTTTCACGTTTCCTTTTGTTCTGATACCTAGTTTTATTCTATTGTGATCAGAAAAGATACTCTGTATGATTTCAGTCTTAAAATTTTATTTAAACTTGTTTTGTGGCCTATCATATCGTCTATCCTAGAGAACGTTCCACATGAACTTCAGAAGAATACGTATTCTGTTGTTGGGCAGAGTGTTTTTGGTGTGTATATCTATTAGGTCTAATTCATTTATAGTGTTGCTCAAGTTCTCTATTTCCTTCTTGATCTTCTGTCTGGTTATTCTATCTATTATTATTATCATTTTTTCTTTTTGGTATGCAGGCCTCTTACTGTTGTGGCCTCTCCCATTGCAGAGCGCAGGCTCTGGACGTGCAGGCTCAGTGTCCATGGTTCATGGGCCCAGCTGCTCCGCAGCATGTGGGATCTTCCTGGACTGGGGCATGAACCCGTGTCCCCTTCATCGGCAGGCAGATTCTCAACCACTGTGCCACCGGGGAAGCCCCTCTATCCATTATTGAAAGTGAGATATTAAATTCTAAAACTATTATTGTAGAACTGTCAACTCTCCTCTTTGATTCTGTCAATTTTTGCTTTATATATTATGAGGCTTGGCTGTCAGTTGTTTATAATTGTTGTATCTTGCTGTATCAAACATTTTATCAATATATAATGTCCTTTTGGTCTCTTATAACCTTTTTTGACAAAAAGTGTATTTTGTCTGACAGTAATATAGCTACCACAGCTCTCTTTTGGTCACTGGTTGCATGGGATATTTTTTTCCATCCTTTTACTTTAAAGCTCTGTATTTGTATCTCAAGTTAGTCTCTTATAGATAGCATATAGATGGATCATGCTTTTTTAAAAAATCCATTCTGATAATCTCTGCCTTTTAATTAAAGAGTTGAACTCATTTACTTTATTTTTTCATGTTTTTTTTCTTCCAGTTTCACTGAGATATAATTGACATACAGCACTATAGAAGTTTAAGGTATACAGCATAATGACTTACATCATGAAATGATTACCACAAATAGTTTAGTAGATACCCATCATCTCATATAGATCCAAAATTAAAGAAATAGAAAAAATTTTTTTTCTTTGTGATGAGAACTCTTAGGATTTACTCTTAACAACTTTTATATACAAAATATAGTAGTGTTAATGCAGTTTTGTGATGTACAACATAGTTAATATAATTATAATTAATATAATTATGTTGTACATCACATCCCTAGTACTTATAACTGAAATTTTGTACTTTTTGAATACCCTCATCCAATCCCCCCTTCCCACACCCCCACCTCTGGTAATCACAAATCCAGTCTCTTTTTCTATGAGTTTGTTTCTGAATTACAACTGACTACAACACTATGTTAGTTCTTGGTGCAGGAACTATTTCTATACATTTCAAAATGATCACCACAATAAGTCTAGTTACCATCTGTCACCATACAAAATAATACATAATTATTGATTATATTGACACTGTACATTTCATACTCATGACTCATTTATTTAAATCACTTATAAGGAAGGATTTATTTCTGTCATTTAGCTATTTGTTTTCTGTATGTCTTATATGATTTTGTTCCTCATTTCCTCCATTACTGCCTTTCTTTGTATTCAGTTGATTTTTTTAGTGTACCATTTTGATTCCCTTCTTTTTCCTTTTCTGTATTTTTTAAGTTATTTTCTTAGTAGTTACCTTGGAGATTACAATTAGCATCTTAAACTTATAATAATCTAGTTTTTTTTTTTTTTGCGGTATGTGGGCCTCTCACTGTTGTGGCTTCTCCTGTTGTGGAGCACAGGCTCCGGACACGCAGGCTCAGCGGCCATGGCTCATGGGCCCAGCCACTCCATGGCATGTGGGATCTTCCCAGACCAGGGCATGAACCCATGTCCCCTGCATCGGCAGGCGGACTCTCAACCACTGCACCACCAGGGAAGCCCAAGTTTGAATAATACCAACTTTGTTCCAATAGTACAAACAAATATTACTCTGCTCCTATACATCTTAGTTCTACCTCCTTTATATTGTTATTGTCACAGATTACATCTTTATATATTGTGTACCCCTTAACATCAATTTATAATTATTATTTATGCCTTTTAATTCTCAGAAGAAAAAGAGAGGAGTTATAAACCAAAAATATAATATACTATCTTTTATATTTACCTATGTTGTTATCTTTGTCAGAGGTCTTTATTTTTTTTGTATTGCTTCAAGTTACCATTTATTGTCCCGTCCTTTCATCCTGAAGGATTCCCTTTAGAATTTCTCATAGGCAAGTCTACTGGTAATGAACTTCCTATACTTTTGTTTATCTGGAAATGTCTTAATTTTTCCTTAATTCTTGAAGGATGGTTTTTCCAGATACAGAATTCTTGTTTGATAGTTTTTTCTTTCAAGATTTTAAATATATCATCCCACTGCTTTCTGGCCTCCATAGTTTCAGAGAAGAAATCAACTGTTAATATTACTGAGAATACCTTGTATGTAGTAAGTCACTTCTCTCTTGCTGCTTTCAAAATTTCAAGATTATCTTTGGGTTTCAACAAATTGGCTATAATGTGTTTTGGTATGGATCTCTTTGAGTTTATTCTGCTTAGAATTTTTTGAACTTCTTGGATATGTATATTCATGCCTTCATCAGATTTGAGTATCAGCCATTATTTCTTCAAATACTTTTTTTCTGCTCTGTTCTCTCTCTCATGGGACTCTTGTGGTGAGGTATGTTAGATGATATCCCATAGGTCTCTCAGACTTTGTTCATTTTTCTTTATCTTTTTATCCTGCTTCTCAGACTCAATAACTTTAATTGCCTTATCTTCAGGTATGCTGATTCTTTCTTCTGCCTTCTCAAATTTGTTGTTGAACTCCCTCAGTGAATTTTTTCACTTTGGTTATTGTATTTTTGGCTCTAGAATTTAGTTGTTTGCGCATGGTTTCCTTCAGCTCTTTGAGCATATTTAAGACAGTTAATTTAAAGTCTTCACCTAATATGTCCAATGTGTGGGCTTCCTTAGGGATGGTTTTTGTCAACTTCTTTTTTTTCCTGTGAATGGGTCATACTTCCCTCTTTCTTTGTATGCTTTGTTAATTTTTTGTTGAGAACTATACATTCTGAGTATTAAAATGTGGTGTCTTCGGAAATCTGATTCTTCTGCTCCTTAGGGGTTTCAGATATTTACTTGTTAAGGGCTGTAGCTGTCCATTTTGACTTTTCCAAATAAGTTTTGACAAGTGTATTCTTTGTTGTGTGTGGTCTCTGAGGTTTCTGTTCTCCTACTTCTGTGGTCAGCCAATGACCTGATAAAGATTTCTCCCTCCCTCTCCCACAAAAGAGTTATGTCCCCTTAAATATTCTGATATATACCACTGTGAAAGCTACTGCAGCCCAGGAGGGCTAAAAACAAGGCAAGCGTCTGCACCTATCTCTCAGGGAACCCCCAGACCAACCAAAAGGTAAAACCCCCAATATTTGGAGGACAAGCTTCTCTGCCACCAGCCAGCCACTCCGGGAATGTGGGCTGCCGTCCCCACAGCATTGACTGGTAGATAGTTTATGCATGATGTTCTCTTATGAAAGATCAACATCCTCTGCCTTCATCAAGCACTCTCCTGATTGTTATGTGCCCAGTTAGGTTCCAGAACTCTGAAATAGGTGATTCCAATTGCTCTTTTCAGCTCAGCGGTTGCTTCGGTGGAGGGACTGACCCTAGAGCTTTCTAGTCTGACATTTTGCATGCTGTCATTCCTGTATTTAATTTCTAACATTTTAAATCTTTTATCCATTTGGAATTTTAAAAAAATTATTTATTTATTTATTTTTGGCTTCATTGGGTCTTTGTTGCTGCGCAGGCTTTCTTTAGTTACAGCGAGTGGGGGCTACTCTTTGTTGTAGTGCATGGGCTTCTCATTGTGGTGGCTTCTTTTGTTGTGGAGCATGTGCTCTAGGCACGCAGGCTTCAATAGTTGTGGCACGCGGGCTCAGTAGTTGTGGCTCATGGGCTTTAGAGCGCAGGCTCAGTAGTTGTGGCACACAGGCTTAGTTGCTCTGAGGCAAGTGGGATCTTCCTGGACCAGGGCTTGGACCTGTGTCCCCTGCATTGGCAGGCGGATTCTTAACCACTGTGCCACCAGGGAAGCCCTCCATTTGGAATTTATGCTGGGGTGTAGTGTGTGAGGATTATCACATCTTGACTTAGAATCTATATTTAAAACTAGTGTAGAACCTCAGAGTTGTGATCACCAGGTTAGGACTAGGAAATCTATCTCGTTCCCAGAGTGCTAAACCCAGCATGCCCCTCACCCCCAGGCTCATCCCAGCTTTATGGAAATGGGAGACCATAGAGAGATATAGAGAGGACAGATTGGGAGGGATGCAGTCAGGACAGCATGGGCCAGGTATAAGATAGTGATAGAAAGATTGTGCCCATAATAGGGGTGTTGCTGTTGGGGAAGGATGGGATGCAGAGGGGATGGGGATTGGAGATGGGGATATTGTTGGGATGGGGATGAGGATGTGGTATGGGTCTTCCCAAGGCCCACAGAACAGAGGGGCTGGAATCTGAGTGAATTAGAAGAGAGATAATTGAGATCTTGAGTCTGCGGTTTTACAATAGGCTGAGACCTTAAGCAGGGCAGGGAGTGCCCCAGTTGGCAAGAGGCTGGCATTCCTGGAACAGGACCAGGAAAAAACAAGGAGATAAGATTTCTTGCGTCTTTTACCTGGTCTTATGGCAAATCCTGGCATGAGAAAGCTTTTAATTCCCATCTCTAAAATCTCCCCTTCCACACCTGCCCTACCTTTTGTGGAAGTGGCTAAGTAAGTAGTGAACAGCCTATCTCTGAAGAGTTCCCAGAGAGGTGGGATAGCATGGGCTTCAGGGGACATGTATATGATTCCAGAGTCATATCGTATTAGATTGTTTACACTGTTTCCAAACTTGGCTGCACTTCAGAATCACTCAAGGAGCTTATTAAAAATACAGAATTAGAGGCAGCACCCCAGACCATCTTAAACAGAATCTCAGAATAGGGCCAAAGGATCTGTATTTTTACCAAGCTGTATATATTTATCTGTATTTTTACCAAGCTGTCCAGGTACTTCCAAGAATTTGGTAGGGTGGGGCTGGGAGAGCCACCTGGGCCTATTTGGCTCCCCATCCCAAATTCCAGATGGGCACAGAGCCAGTGGAAGGGAACAGAGGTGGTCTGGGGGAAGAGGAAGCTGGGATGATGTACCCCCGATCTTCCTGAGGGGAGGACTTTCTGCCCTGGCACAGCTTGTGGAAAAAGGGAGAACATGACAGGGAAGACATGGGGACTATGAAGTTTCCTCTTCTAAAATCTCAGGTTCCTTCTCTCTCCCAGGACTTATTGCCCCATTCCCCTTGTTTATGCCATCATGAGGGCCTCTTGTTTGTTAGATGGTGTCCACAGCCCCTTTAGGTCCCATCCTCAACTGCCTTTCCTCAATTTGGGAAGCTCTTCCTAGGATCTACCCTAAGTCCCTACCTCTGAACTTGAGCCTGTAGTGGTAGACTGGCCTCAGGGAAATGTTCCATACTGGAGGTATTGGGACCTCCTTACTTGCTCCTGAGGCTTAGAACCTAAGTTAGGGGCCCTAAAGGAAGGGAAGGAAAGAGTGGGGACTTTGCCGGAGGTAGATACCTGGCTGGACATAAAGTCAGGGCTAGAAATAGCTACTCTCAAAGCAGGAAGATGACAGAAAATCCCTGCCATACACTAGGGTGCAGGTGTCTGAGCCTATGGAGGTGGGGGCATGAGAGGGAGGCACCAAGAGAACCTGGAAGGAAGTTCAGCTTAGATGTAGATGCAGTCTCCAGGAAAGGACCTGAGATGGTGAGAGGAGTTGTTATCCTTATCCTTCTCTGGGGCCCCAGGTCTGTCATCTAGCCATTCCTCTGCCCTCGGTTGCTGCCTTGGGCTCGTCTCACCTCACAGTCCCACCCCACCTTAAGTTTGGTGTAGGGGTCTGGAGCTTGCAGCCCTGAACCAAGCCCCTTTCTTAGTCCTCAGGCCAGCCGGCATGTAGACGGTAAGGAAGGGGACGCAGAGACTCGGATAGCTACACATCTGACCTGTGAGTATCCACCTAAGTGTTCCAGTCTGTTGGGTGAAGGCTTTGCCTTGGTGTGAACTCTTGAGAGAGCCTAGGTAGTGTTTGACAGTCTCTGTGGTGGGCGAGGTACAGAGGAATGCTACACCGGAGGTCCTGGTGCCGAGGGTGAGAGGTGAGGGAGGTGCACGTGGCTCACTTCAGCTTTACCTCTGCTGATGAGCACAGAGTGAACACACCCTAACGCCAGATTGAGACCCTGGAGCCGGGGAGAGGAGGTGTGCTAATCCACCCCTACTCACCCCCAGTGTCGGCAGACCCACTACCTCTTTAGGACGGGCACCTGGGCCAGGCTCTGGGATAGAGGTTCCAGGTGCGGGTGTTGCAGGAGTCGGGAATTGCCCATATTGGGAAGAGGCCACATTCCCTTCAGCTCCAGGCCCTGGGCCCATTTGTTCCTGCCTGGTGGGGTTTTCAGGGCAACAGAAGCTCCCAGCTTGGCAGGCAGGAGCAGGAATTTCAGCTGAGAAGCTGTGCTAGAACAGGGCTTGGGGTGAGCTGGGCCCCTGTATGCTTGTATGTGTAACAAGGGTCAAAGGGCCTGGGTGCCTTGGTGCTCCTGGGTTCCCAGCTGAGCACTGAGCCCGCCAGGGACAAGCTGCCCTGATGACTGTGCAGCTGTTACTGAGGGAGCTACTGCTTCCTGGACTGCAGATGACCCATTACCTTCATAAGTGTGTGATATCTGTGTGCCCAGCGTAGTTGCAGACGTTACTCGATGTGTGGCTACCTCGGGACAGGGTTAGAATTAGGGCTATGCTTGGAACAGCACTGACATAGTGGTTACGAATTGGAGGTAGGTAGTGGTAAGCATGGGGCTGGAATCATGATGATGTTAAAGTAGGATTTGGAATTGTGTTTATGGTTCCTGTTGATAAGAGCTAGTGCATCTTGTAGATCTCACCAGTAGCTGGAGAATCTGCTTATCTACATGGTGAGAATTGAAAGATTCTATAAAAGTCTGCTTTCTTTTCCAGCGCTCTGAAGTGTGGGTGGAGTAGGGATGTCCTATCTGAGTTGATCTGGCACCATTTCCCTGTTAAAAAGGCAATGACAGGCCCAAAATGGAATCACTTGTGCTAAAAGGAAGACTTAATACCTGACCTTATTGCAGTTACAACCTTCTCCAAGAATGTAATCCAAACTGATCAGTGTGGAAATTTCTGGTCTGCACCAGTGAGGTAATCCTTTCCATCCCCCAAAGGAAGATGAGGTAACCTGGCACATAGATCTCCTTCATCCCCTATAGATAGATTACCTAACCCTGAAATAATCTTTTTTTGTTTTTGACTTCCTTGTCATACTCTTTTTTTTTTTTTTGGTACGCAGGCCTCTCGCCACTGTGGCCTCTCCCGTTGTGGAGCACAGGCTCTTTACACGCAGGCTCAGCGGCCATGGATCATGGGCCCAGCCGCTCCGTGGCATGTGGGATCCTCCCGGACCGGGACACGAACCCGTGTCCCCTGAATTGGCAGGTGGACTCTCAACAACTGTGCCACCCGGGAAGCCCCCTTGTCATACTCTTAAAAACCTCTCTTTTTCTATAGCCTTTTAGAGCTCCCCTCTACTTGCTAAACGGGATGCTGCCCAATTCATGAACTGTTCAATAAAGCTAACTCGATCTTAAAAAAAAAAAGAGCTAGTGCATCTTAGATTAGGTTTGTGTTAGTGTTGGAGTAGGGTACTGTTTGAGTTTAAAATTGGGATCAAAATGGGTCAAGGAGATAAATTTTGTGTTGGGGGTCAGTTTTAAGCTTCTAAGATAGTCTGGAGAGGGACTTAACCTTATGCATATTGTGTGATATTGATCTGGTTTAGACGAGAGGTTTTGGACATTTTCTGGCCTCTGCACTTGAGAGTTATAAATGGCTATATGATCCCTGAAGCTGCGATCGACTAGAGGGAAGTCGGCATCTAGCTACTGGGGATAGGGAACATCGCAGTTTTCTATCCCGAACTTACCTGGTCATGTAGACGTTTTTTGGGTAATACCCACCAGCATTACCTTTATGAGGTACAGTTATTCTGAGGGTCTCACTTGAAGGACTGGCTTTAGAGTTGTTTGTGAATGGGGTTGGAGTTGAGATTAGGGTTAGGGTTGAAAGGCACGGACTGCAGTTGAAGTTTGGGGTAGAGCGACACATGTGGTCATGCCCTGTATCAAGGGGTCCTTCCTGAGGAGTCAGGAGCTGGTTCTTCACAGTTTCCTGAGGGGGATTTTGACAGAGTAGGTCTGTCTGGTTTACTCTTCCTTTAGATTCTGTTTCTGCTGCATCAGAGAGACTGAGGATCAGGAGCCTGCAGTAAACTGGGGACGCTCCCGGGGGTACGGATGGGAGTGCAGGTGAAGGACGGGGCTGCTGAAGAGGGCAGGGGACTCATTTGCTGACCGTGGCGTTCCTTTAAAAGCACACAGCCTAGTTGTTGAGACCAGGGGTGTGGGCGTGGATCCAAGACTGTCCTTATTAAAGGACAGGCAATGGGACAGAAACTACAAACCAGAGTTTAGAGGTGGATAAACAGGCCTGGGCTGAGGTGGCCTAGAAGTTTTATCAGGGAGAAAGGCTGGGAAGGATGGATTGGGAATGCATTTGTGTTTGTGGGCCTGCAAGACGGGCTGTGTCTGTCTGCATGTGTGTGGTGCCAGAGTCTGCTGGGGCATGTCTGACTCAGGGTGTTCATGAGTCTATGTAGGTGTGTTTCCTGAACATGTCTCTGGGTACTGAGTTAGCTTCTGAGTGGCACTGTTGACTTTATGTCCTCCTGTGTATGTGTCTGTGTGGCTAGGTGTCTGTACACATGTGTCTTTGACTGTGTGTGAGACTCTGCTCTGGCCTCTCACTTTCCCCTGACCCTCTCCCCTGATGCGCCCCAGCTGCCAGCACTATTTACTGCAAGAGATTGGCTCCTTTTCCCTTCCCACCGTCTGGATTCCCATGTGTCCGGCTGCCTGCCCAGGGCCCTGCCCCTGAGGCCTCTGTGTGGGGCTTGACCTTGGGAATGATACGCTCTGGAAAGCCCCCAATGTGCTCTTTGCCTGGCTGTGGACCCAGAGAAGTTACAGTGGAGGAGGGGGCCAAGGCGGGAAAGGGGGGGCAGTTGGCAGCATGCACCCCTTCTTCTGGAAACAGAGATCTCCTTCAGGCCCCCTCTTTCCTCCCCATGCTCTCATCCAGGTCAAGTATTCAGGGTCCTGGCCTCACTGTCTCTGCGCATGGGAATGGACAGTCCTGTACAAGCCCCGTTAGGCATCTGGTCCCCTGCGTCCCCTCAGCACCTTACGTGCCTGCCTTGTGCTCATTCCGCATATCCCCACCCACACTCACAGCTGTCCTCCCTTATTTCCTGTCCCTGCCGTAGACACAGGAACCGCTCTTGTCCTTCATTCTACGACAGCCCAGGCCTGTGCCATGGAGCAGGTGGAGCAACAGGCTTTGGATGAATGGTGAAGAGCAGAGGCTCTCCCGTGAGAGGCTTTCACAGGTGCAGGAAGCAGCATCCCCTTGGGCTTTACTCCTGTGCCTATCCTGTGTTTGTTGCCCTCCCTGTGTGGGCTGCAGTGAGGAGGTACAGTAACAAAGCAGCCACTGTCCCTATTTGCTGGGACTTAGTGTTTAACAAGAGAAGTGATTTTGTGGAGAAGCCATTCTCCTGCACAGCAGGAACTCAGTTGCCTGAAACGCTCTCTGTAGAATTCTTTTTCTTTTTTTTTCTTTTTCTTTTTTTCTTTTTTTTTTTTTTTTGCGGTATGCGGGCCTCTCACTGCTGTGGCCTCTCCCGTTGCGGAGCATAGGCTCCAGACGCGCAGGCTCAGCGGCCAGAGCTCACGGGCCCAGCCGCTCCGTGGCATGTGGGATCCTCCCGGACCGGGGCACGAACCTGCGTCCCCTGCATCGGCAGGTGGACTCTCAACCACTGCGCCACCACGGAAGCCCTGTAGAATTCTTAAATTATCTCTACAGAGACCAAGAGAAGGGCTCCAGAAGGTCAGAGCCATTCGCCATGACCGTATGGTATCTCAGAGGGCAGAGGCGAACTCCAGAGTTCCCAGGCAAACATTGCTATATCCCTAGCATCTACCAGCAGTTCTGGAGTAGTGAATACCTGATTTTGTTCCCTGCCGTGAGAGTTTTCATTCTGATTTTACTTCTTGAGCCGAGGGGGAGCTGGAAGGTGGGGCTTGTGCTAGGGCTATAGGATGGGATGAGCAAGGCTTCATCCTTCTACCACATCCTGCATGAATCATAGGCTCTGACCCTGTCTTCTCTCAGCTCTTGATTTTGCTGAGAACTGAGAATCCTGAAGGTCTTGGTTCCAGCTCATCTCTCTGCCCCTAGCCCTTTGTTGCAAAACTTGGTCAGCAGCAAAAGCCAATGCTGGCACATGGCAGGTAGGATACATGGGAAGGACCCGCTCCACCTAAGCCAGGATGTGTGCACATTAACCTCAGCTTCCCACGTGACGCTGCTGTGACCCTTCTGAGTCAATTCCCTTCATTCCGGGCCTCCCTCTCCTCTCCTTGCTCTGTGGCTCTCTGCCCAGCTCCCACCAGGCACGGAGGATGTGCCTGCCACAAGACCTCCTATGATCTTTGGGGATGCTTTAGGAAAACACTGGAGGGTGTGGCTCAGCAGGCCTGGGCCTCGTGCCTCCTCACCTTGGGGGGCCACAGCAGGGCCTGAACTCCCATGTGTTAGGCACAGAATCACCCTTCAGAGGAGGGGCACAGTCATGGTTCTTTGCATCCTGGCTTTTCTGCATCCTGCTAGCGGGGCACATTGTGCTAAGTGCTGGGTCCTATCAGAGGAAGAGTCCTGCCCCACCTCCTGGTTTGATGGTATGTTGAGCCATCCTGGATTTCCTTAGGAATCAGTGAGGCAGGGGCATCCCACAGTCCCCCATACCATACCACGAGGAAGCTACAGCACTTCCTGCCCTTACTGCAGCTTTTGGCTCCTCTGTGGTAGGTCAGAAGGTGGAAGTGCAGACGTGTCACCTTCTGAGAGAAATGAGGTGTCCAAAACAGAGGTCCCTTCCATCCACTCAGGGCAGCCTCTTTGTCTTTCTGTTTCCCAGTTCTCTCCATCTACCCCCAGACATCCCTCGTCTCTGGATGGACACTAGGATGCCACATCTGACCTCTTTCTCAGTCTCAAGCCCCATCCTCTTCATGCTCTGTGTATCTAGAGCTTTTTCTGACATATCTTCACCTATATTGCAAGAACACCTGCTTCACACATGTGATCACCAACTTCAACTATTTTTTTTTTGCCCACCTGGGCTCACATGCTGCTACTGACTTCTTAGGCCCTAAAACAACCTCTTGCCATGGTAACTTCCAGCATTCCTCTTCATCTCTGGCTTTGGCTCTCTGTAGCAGCCCTCCCCCCCAGCCACGATCCTTCCCAGTTCCTCATTCACCCCTTTAAGTATTTGCCCTGTTTTCTTAATTGTAGGGAAACTGTTCTTTTCATGATACACCAAGTCCCTCCTCATTACTGATTACTGATTTTAGCCAAGGCCAACCCCTGAGCCTGGGGACTCCATCCTATTCTGTTACTTCTGCACCATGACATTGCTCTAGCAGTTCCCCCTTTCTCTCCTGTATGATCAGTTTATTCCTGTTGACTGGATCTTTTCCATCAACATCCAACAAGCTATATGTCCTACCTTTAAAAAGCCCTCTTGATGCTATCTCCTCATTTTTCTGCACCTCTGTGGAACAAAACTCCCTAAAGCAGTTGATTACACTTGCTATCACCAGTTGCTCTTACTCTCTGTCTTGGATCCACTCCAGTTATGCCTTTACCTCCATCTCTGACCTTAGTCTGTTCTTCTCAAGGCTATGAATGATCTCTGTGTTGTTAAATCTAATGATCAACTCTGAGTCCTCATCTTACTTGGCGGATTGGCAACTTTTCATGCAGTTGATCACTTTCTTCTTGAAACACCTTCCTCTCTTGGCTTCCAGTATGCCACACTCTCCTGGTTTTCCTCCTACCTCACTGGCTACTACTTCTCAGTCTCTGCTTATTGGTTTCCACTTTTTTCTCCAATTTCTTAATGTTGGGGTGTCCCAAAGCCTGGTCCTAGATCTGGTCTTCATTTGCAGTCATGGCCTTGGTGATCTTATCCAGTCTCATGGTTTTACATCTCCATTTATCTATCTATCTATCTATCTATCTACCTATCTATCTATCTATCTTATTCTTATTCTCCTAATTCTTCTCCCCCCCATTTTTCCCCTCCCCTTCCTCACCCCTTCCTCCATTTCTTCGTCATCATCATCATTATGTAATCTTTCTTTCTGTCTAATCATCTACAGCCAGGACCTTCCCTGAGGACCATCAAGCTTCTTTGTTGAGAAGAGACTGTTGGAAGTATGGTCTCAGGCAGAAGCTGGGAGATTAGTCATGATACTACTGCAGTAGTCATAGCAGCAGAGAGAGTGAGAAGTGGTCATGTTCTGAATTCATTTCATAAGGTAGAGACAACAGGATGGATTGGATGTGGATGGTTAGGAAAAAAATGTGAAGGATGACACCGATATTTTTGTTCAGAACAACTGGAAAAATAGAGTTGCTATTAACTGATGTTGTGAATACTGTGACTGGAGCATGTATGTGTAATTAGATGATGGTTGGAATAGGGAATCAGGAGTTCACTGTTCTACGGAGGTGAATTTTGGACATTCAAGTATTTATGTTGATTAGACAATTTGGGCAGGTGAGACTGTCTAGCACATCAAATCATGAACTCTATGGTGTAAGTCCTGTGTCTTTGTTGTGTTTACTGTAGTACCTTGCATATAGTAAGTAAGTAAATATTTTAATTGAATATAAGACACTTCTCAAGGTTTTTTTTTTTTTTAAGTTTTTTTCTTCCAGTTTTTTTGGGCCATGCCAAGCGGCTTGTGGGATCTTAGTTCCCTAACCAAGGATTGAACCTGTGCCCTCTGCAGTGCAAGTGCAGAGTCCTAACCACTGGACCGCCAGGGAATTCCCCTTTCTTCCAGTTTTGAGATATAATTGACGTTCGGCACTGTATAAGTTTAAGGTGTACAGCATAATCAAGGTTCTTTTTATTGTGACCCTTCTGGGGTCCTCATCAGCTGAGTACCTCAGTAATCCTGTGGCAGTATTCCCTATTCCATAGAACTCATCATCCGAATGTAATGATTTGTCTGCCTCCCCAGCCCCGACTTTGTATTCAAGTACTATTAAGGTATTATTATGCACCAGCTGCTATCCTAAGCCCTGGGGATATAACACACTATTGTATTACTCAGGCAAGAATGAGATACTTATGGATGAGAAACCTAACAAGCAGAGGCAGTAAGCACAGGAAAAAGGGGGCAAAATTGAGATATATCGAGATTAGAACACAGTGACTGACTTCATGTTTGGGCTGAGCAAAAACAAGGATTTATAGTTACACCAATCCCTGACATTGGGAAACAGATTTGTTGGGTGGAGGGTGAGTGTTCAGAAATGTTGAATTAATTTGCATTGCCTTTGGACGATAAGGCTCAACTCACTCCTTTACATCACACAATGGACAACAGATTAAAACTCAGTTTATTCCTCTCCATCCTCTAAAAGCACTTGGGTATCAGGTTGGCTTCCTGGCTCAACTTCTTTTGAGTACATAGCAAACAAGCCTTTCCTCTTATCATGGCTTCTTCAGGAACATGTCAGCTTCTTTTTTAAAAAATATTTATTTATTTTGGCTGTGCTGGATCTTAGTTGCAGCACACGGGATCTTCGTGGCAGCATGCGTGTTTCTTAGTTGTGGCATATGGACTTCTTAGTTGCGGCATGCAGACTCTTACTTGCAGCATGCGGGATCTACTTCCCCGACCAGGGATTGAACCTGGGCTACCTGCATTGGAAGCGCGGAATCTTACCCACTGGACAACCAGGGAAGTCCCAGGAACATGTCAGCTTCTATCTCAGGGACTCAGACCCCCATCTACATGGTCTTCCTCTCTGCTTCTGTCCCTGCCTACCCTTGGGTGTGGGGGACAAGCCCCTCTCCATGTCCTACTGTGATCTTCATTCCAGGTGTCATTCATTCCATGCAGCTGTTAGGCAGTGGAAGTGGGATATAGGCAAGAGAGCTACAGCAGCCTCCTAGGTGAGTTCTCCAGAAAGATCTAACCAATAACCAACAGGATGCAGAAAGGGGAGAGTCTACCATTTGCTTTTGACGTTAGTCATATTAGCTATATACTGTTGGTAAAAAAAAAAAGCACCTCCTCAAGGTTGGAAAACTGTCACTCCCCTCCAGATTGTGGGCATATATAGAAGTCATCAGTGAATTTTGCCTGTGGGATTCCTGGCCACTCCTTCTTGACAGTACTATCCTCATGTCCACATTGCTCCTCTGGGCCCAAGGACGCCATAATAGAAGTCAAGCCTGACCTTTACCTACCGTGTACCTTAGACAAAGGCCTTCCTTCTCTGCTCCAGTTCCTTTATCCACAGTCCAGTGAGGGGAGTTGTTGTGTGGAGTGCTACCCAGCTTAAGTGTGAGTTAAAACTCCTTCCCTAGATAAGAAGGACATTTACCTCCCTTATGCCTTCCCTGAACACACCACAGTAGAGAGAAGGAGCAGACAGACACCTCTCTGCTTAGAGATATAGAGTATATTTTGGGTGGCACTCTGCCCACCTGTACATTAATGAAAATGACAGTAGCAGTCCTATTCTAGGGATGCAGACATTGAGGAGACTACAGAGTCTTTCGAATGCGCTGGGTCTTCTTGAGCAGACCAATATTTCCATCCGAGGTGAGAGTGAGGGTGGGTCCCCTGGTTGGATGGCACAAGCCACTCGAGGACAGTGCCGAGGGCAGCGGCGGGGGATGCCCAGGACTGAGGCAGAGTGGAGTTGATGGGAGTGGGAGCGGTGCCGGAGCTTACTGTCTGGGGAGTGGGGACCATCCAAGAAGGCCAGGCCCACCTGCTTCTCAGTAGGCGGAAACCTGGCCTTTGGGTCCTCTCTTGTCTTCTCTGTCTTAGTTCACCCCTTGGAACTTATGGCTGGAGCCAGGCTCTTTGCTACATTTTCTTTTCTTGTGTTAGCCACTTTCTCACATGTGGAGGACATGGATTCCTCACGCCCTTTGCCTTTTGTTTTGGGTTTAATACAGTGTAGAAAAGATTTCATCTGATTTCTCAAGCCAGATTTTGGAAGGCTGGGCCTCTTGTGAGTATAGCCTGGCATCATCTGCCCCTGCAAAACCTGACCTTGTAAAGTTTGGCCCTGCAATGGCTCACCTGGAATGAGTTGGCCCAGGAAAGGCTGGCCCTGTGACGCCTGGGGCACCACAGGCTGGGCATTCTCAGGAGCCCTTGCTGGTTTGAGGATGACATTGAGCTTGGCTTGACTGTCTTGCAGGTCATTCTTCTCTGAGTCTTTCCGCCCAGGGACTCCAGGAGGTATCTCTGGGAATTTAAGCTGAGGGTGATGCTGGGGACTGTGCTGACAGGGAGCATCAGGGTGAAAGCGATGTCTCCGTCGCCAGGGGCTGCAGGGTGTCCTGTTCAGAAGCATCCCTTCTGGCCTCTGGGCTTCAGCGGAGTGGCTTTTTTCTCTTGTGGAGGGGACTGCAAACCTGGCATCCCCTTCTCCGTGGTCCCCTGCCACTTTGGGTTTGCCTGGCTCCTCTCTCTTTTCTGCCAGTGTGGGGTCTTGGGCTGAGTCCTTGCTCTTGTCAGGGCTTTGGGGCTCCTCTAGGCTGGGGTTGTTCACACCGGCCTCCAGCTGAACACAAAGCACCTGGGTCTCTGTCATTGTCCCCACTGGGTAGTGAGATCTTGGAGGCCCAGTGGACAGAATCATGGGGTACTGCCCTGGAACTGGGTTGCTTCTGTTTCTGATGCACTGCCTTTAACTCAGTGGCCAGTTGTTGTTTGAGGTGGAGCCATTCTGGATCCAGGGCACGTGGCATATCTGGTGGGATGGGGAGTTCCTGGAGCAATGTTCTTCCGTGGTTGTTTAGACTCCCAAGAGACTCCTGTGTCCATATGTTCTCTGGCATTGCTACAGTTTGTTCCCTGGACTCCCTTGCCTTTAGGGGAATTCCCAATTTATCTCTAGGATCTTCTTTCTCAGATGGAAATTTAGTTTGGCCAAGATGGGTTCCCCGAGTGAGTAGGGCTTTGCAGGCTCTGTCTGGCTTTCTAGAGGCACCATCTTGATTATTCCTTCCATCTGCACTTCAGCCTGGAACTCACCTGCAATGTCTGCACAAGTCTCGTTGGCATCTTGAAAGCCTGGCCCAGGACTTAGACTCTGCTCTTCAGGTAAGGTCATCTGAGTCAGAGGTTCTACTGGAAATTCAACAGGCCAGGCATCATCTCTGTTTTCATAGCTTGGGAAGTTATTGCTGGGGCCATGGCCCTGGAGAGAGCCACATAATAAAGAGCAGGCATCCCTGACAAGAAGGCCAGATACTTGTGCCGTAAAGTTGTCTCCAGTTTTTCAACGGCTCCCTCGGACAGGGCTTGGGGCAGCTTAGGATGTTCAGTGATAGCATCTGGTGAGGCTTGCTGCTGCTGGTCAAGGGCCGTTGGCATCCAGGGTGTAATTTTCTGTTGTTTGTCTGGATCATTTGCTGCCTGTAGTTCTAGGGGCTTGCTTTCTGGGGTTCAGGTAAAGGGAGCCACTTCCAGGCCCCCAGGAATTCTGCACTCCCAGGAGCCACATACATAGACAGGAACCTTGCCCTGGTGAATCTGCCCACATTTGGAGTCGATGTGGCTCTGCAATATTGCCTTGGCCTGGTCAAACAAGTGTGGCATAGGGACTGACACTGGGTCCTTGATGGCTGGGAATGGGTTGCCAACGCCAGTGCCCTCTAGAGCTGTAGGTCGGGGGACGTTCACATTGTCTAGGACTGTGCTGCTCCAGGAGAGAGTCTGCTCGTCAGCGGGGGACAGGAGCAAATGGATGGACTGCTGGATCTTCTGGGGCAGGCCCCAGCAATGGTGAATCAACTGTCTCTGGAGTTGGAATTCCAGCTTCCTCCTGGCATGCTCTGGGAAGAAGGGTAGTTCCCTTGTGAGGACTGAGATGGGCTGCCCTGGCCAGGAAGTTTTCACAGTCTCAGAAGACTGGGCTTTGTTGCAGGGCTTATCCTTCACGGGGCTCTGGGTGTGCTGATCTCTCTGGAAAACATCTGGCAAGCCCCACTGAAGCTGGAGCTGCCGCTGCAGCAGGTACCACTCCAAGGCTTCACACTCATCTAGGGTCAGAAACGGGATATTGATCTGAGCTTGTCGGTGCTCAGGTGGAGCAATCCGATTTGGGGAAGATGGAGAAGAGGGTGGAGCTGACTGGGGTGGAGTTTTAGGCATCAGAGGGAGGAAGGAGAGCTTCTTGAAGAGAAAAGGAGCCTTCAAGGGGGGCTTGGACATGCTCTCGTTCATGGAGAGGCCTTTAGAACCCAAGAAAGTGTCAACCCAGGACTCACTGTGCAGAGAAGGGAGGCCACAGAATAGCTGGCTATATTTCGGCTGCACATGGCCCACTGAGTCGTTAGCCTGTTGCCCAGGCATTAGATAAAGGCCCCTTAATTCTTTAAGGGCTGGAGAGAGCAAGGCTAGAGCCATATTGTCTGGGATTTGCTGGTAGTAGTGTCTTTGTTCTGGGTCAATAATGGACTATTTAGAAACCCAGAAGTCCTGGCTGGGCTGGCCGGCCATACATGAACCCCAGTTCTGGTATGAAACGGTCCCAAATTTCTCAATAGAGAACTGAGAAGTATCATTCTGGATGAAAGAAACTGGTTGGTTATGTACAGGGTGGTAAAATAATGGCGGATCTGGTATAAGCTGCCTCAGGGACTCTTCCACATGTCTGGGAAGCCCCCACCTCTGGAAGTGCATCAGTCCTTTTACATGTACCTCAAGAAGCCTCCAGACTTCAGTACTGAGGAATAACAGGTGGGCAGGGAGGACAGTGACCATATGTAAGGCCATAGCATATGTCAGGGTTGTGATTTCTCGGTTCAGGGTCAGCAGAGAGACCTGAGAATTCAAGGGCTGCTGGCCTTGGTTCCCACAGACAAGGTTGGGGTTGCTCTGCATCATCTCCTGCAGGTTCACTGAAACCTTAGGTTCCTCAAACCTTGAAGAAAACGTAGTCTCTGGGCCCCTGGGCACCTCTGGTACTTGAAATCCCTGCCTTAGCTTGAGGTGTTCAGCCCAGTAATCACGGATGCTAGCTGCACCAGTTGACTGGGCAGCTGACTGGGTTAAGGATTTCTCTGACACTGTGAGGGTTGCAGATGGAAGTGAAGGGTCTTTGGAGTGTGGGGAACGGTGCTCCAGACTCTGCTCAGAAGACACTTTAGACGTGGACAAAATCTCTAGGTAAGAGCAGCCCTGCGACGGCCTCCTTGAAGTGGGGGAGATCAGGGTGTTCTCACCCACCACCACCTGCTGAATCTCCAGAGCCATGGCATCGCAGGTTTGGCAGCAGGAATCTGCATACAGGAGCTGCCGCACGCTCCCCTCCTGAGGAAGCCAGCCCTGGCTGGGAGGGAAACATGGCAACTGTTTGTTACTGATGGAGTGACATCTGCCTCTTTGCAAGTGTGTGGCCTGGAGATTGTTCCTGCCCTCCCCTAGTCCTGTAAACCCTGAGGCCTGGATCTGCTGGGTGTTTACTCATGTACTTTTTTTTTTTTTTTCTTAGGGAAATGCCATTTGGCAAGTTATGGCGGGCTGGGCTGAGGGCCTGGGGCTTATTGGGCGAGGTCTCAGACAACAGCGGGGAGGGAGCACAGGGCCTTGAGAGACTGGGAGGTGGGTGAGTTCCCTGCTGACCTGTGTTGAGAAGCTGAACTAGAAGGAACCAGGTAGATGGGGGAGCCAATGGTTAGCTGATGGGGCAGCACCAGGAACATCACCAGGTAGAATCTGGAGTCATTCTCTTTTGGGGCTTAGGTCGCAGCCTGGTATTCAGTATTTCTAAACTGTAGAAAAGGAGATCCTTTTGGGAATTCTGTGTTCTGGGGATTAAAGGGTGTACACAACATCTCTTGAGAGTCCCTCCCCATTCTCTAGAGATCTAGAGAAGAAGGGTATAATATATGACAAGCTCCTGTCTGAGGGCTGTCCCAGGAACTGGCCCCCCTGGAGACAGAACCAGAGGAGGTAATGTCAGCAGGGTCCAGGGGGCTGCCCTTGAAAGGTTGTAGCTGTAAAGAGAATATGAAAATGATGACAATTAATCACTTAATTATCCATCCTCCTGACTGTAAAACTTGTCTTGTGGCTGAGTGCAAACCCATGCAGAGTCTTTTATGAACTATGCACTAGTGAAATTCTGAATTCCAGGGCCACTGTGAGCCTAGCACAGAGCAGAACTAGGAAACTCCTCTTTCCTGAAATATCTGATCCCCCTCTGCCCTGGCAACACTCTCAACCAGTGCTCCAGGCTCCACTGTCTGGCTCCCTCTCAGCCACTATCCTTCTCCCCAACCCTGCCCCAGGCCAAGCAGAGAAATGATCACAGACCAGGCTGGGAGTTGGGAGACTGCAAAGAGCAAGAGATCACCTTCTCATGAGAGAGGGCAGTTCCCACGGCTTCTCAGCTTCTTCCCGGGAAAGTCTCCTAGCTGAGAAACCAGGAGACAGTGTTACATGGAGCAGGAGTGGATCCAGGGACATCCTATAGGAAGCTGAAGGCCTTTGTATGAGAGGAGACCGCAAACTCCAACAGTTAGTGCTGTAAGGCACGTCTGTGTACCACTTAACCAGGTATGATGTGCTTTCCTGCACCTGCTCTCATTTGATCTTCACAACTACACTGTGAGTGAGGCAGGATCATCAGATGCTCATTTCATGGTAACAAGAGTGAAAGATGAAGTGACTTCCACAGGGAAGTGGAAACTAGTAAACATAAAACTAGTAAATGACACAATTAAGGACTTCTTCCCTGCTCCCTCACTCTTTATTCCTAGGGGTAAGGTAGAGAATTCTGGAACATTCCCAGACTCTGATTTCCCACCCAAAACAGTTCTCTGGCAGATTTTGTCAACTTGGAGAACTGAAGCCTTCAGTGGTTAGAGCACCTGGCTCCTGACACCAGGGGTCATCGAGGGACAGGGTTCACGGGAATCTCACCCACAGTGGAGGGGAGTCAGAGCAGAGACTGGGACTTTACCTCTTGATGCTGCATCTCTAGCCCTTTGTTTGACTTTTCGGTGACGCTTAAGGATCAAAGAGAATGTGAAGCTGGGACATGATTTTCTTTTTCATGTCTGAAGTGAAACAAAGGAAATATACATTTTCCAGTCCCTTTGCATATATCTGTCTGTATGTTATACACTCTCCTATATTGCCTTCCTGTACTCCACCTTTTCACCTGAATATTTCATTTTTCTATTTATTGTGTGCTTACTTCAGGGCTCTCCACATTCCATACCTCTTGCCCCCTTTCCCAGGACAATATTTTCAGGGGGTTTAGTGTGATACAGGAGGAATAATGGAACTGATTAAATGGTTAGTGGTTCTCAGCCAAGGACTTTTGCTTACTAAGTCCACCTATCAGAAAAATCTGCCATTTTGGGAGGTCAGAAGAGATCCAGTGAGGTAGATTCCATTTTACCTAGGACTCAACCCAAGCCAGATAGAGAGATTTCTTGATTTTTCAATTAGAATACACTGCAGGGATGGCCTGGCAAAGAATTATTTCTAGGCTCTGAGAAAGAGAATTACTATAAAGAGTAATTGAATGTATCTTATCTGAGGCTTGATTAGTTCAGCCATGGTCATAGTGTTTCCCTACCCGGCAGCAGCTCCTTTTAGGTTCCAGTGTTAATCCATGGTAACTCTTTTTCACTTGCCAGATAATTAGGATAATAATGAAGATGGAGCCATAGGTATATAAGGGATACCCCAAATCCCACAAAACAGAAGTCAGGCTCAGCATGGTCTAAACCTCATTAGCATGAGAAGACCAACCATCCCTATATGTAGGCATTCAGGGTCCTGGTGCCTAATGACTCCCAATGCTATGCCTTGTGGCCTCCGCCTCACAGATGACAGAACCAGGCCACCAGACTGCACCACAAAGCCCTCCTGTTTCACAAGGCAGTTGTGGTGTCAAAGACCTTTACCCGTCTAGGGAAGCTCACTGGTGACTCAGTCTGTAGATGAGGGTATCTGGTTGTCTGTAAGGACTGAAGGTGCCGCTCACAGGCAGTGTCTGTGCTCCCACTTTGTCTTCATTCTCCACACCCTCTACCAGCCTGACAGCTCGGCTCCTCCTCTGCAACAGTTGTCTGGTCACCCATCCCCCGAAAACTGAGGAAGAGTGGCTGGAACAGAGGAACCTCTATAAACTCCTCCACCTGTACTGGAAATATATGTGCGAAGCACACAGGAGTTTAGGGATGGCAGAGTCTGGTATGGCTTGGGAATGGAGAACTTTGATGTTACAGGCAGTGGGTGATGGGAAACCAGAGGTGCATGAAGGGGACCATAGCTGATGTGGTAGGGAAAGGCCAAGGTGGAAACATCTTTAAATTTAAATATGTGGCGGAAGGGAAGCCTCTATT
Organism: Kogia breviceps; assembly: GCF_026419965.1. Lineage (NCBI taxonomy): Eukaryota > Metazoa > Chordata > Mammalia > Artiodactyla > Physeteridae > Kogia > Kogia breviceps. Next base: position 41,449,205 of record NC_081317.1, on the reverse strand, counting down.
CTGTGTGGTGGGAAGAGAATGTAAACACTGCCTTCAATGGAGGCCCGTGAATCTGGTTCACTTCTGGAGGACTATCCAAAGTTTTGTGTTCCAAAGCACCTCTACCCACGTGACAGCATTCCGCTTGCTCAGGAAGATCACTTCCTACAGAGATAAGTGGCCACTTCCAACTAAGGATCACATGTATCTACTCTGGATATATGCTGTTTACCTGAGGAGTTTTTTTTTTTTTTAACCTGGATTTTGCTAACTTTTAGGAATGACAGATGTTTTCCAACCAGCCCCAGGATCCATCACTCCTACACCTTGACTATTGATTTAGACATTATGTTACCTGCTTGGCTGTCTGTGGATATTGTGATATGACTCCAATATCTCAAAATTTCTGAATTTCCTTGAGAGTCTTTCCCTGGTAAAAGTGGTCTCCCAGCCAAAAAATGCTTGGCCTCAATACCTCTGAAGTTACTACTTGGTCCTTCCTCCAGCATCCAGTCCTCCACCCATCTGGCATGGTGAGCCATCAATCTGTGCTCAGTCCTAAGCTGGGCAGTGTCAAGGGTACAAAGATATTTTAGTCATGTTGCCTTCCTACTTTCAAGACACTTCACTATCTGGTTTCCAAAAGAAGACTAATCCACACAAAGTAAAAGCCAGCAATGTAGAACAAATGGAATCATTTATTCAATTGTGAGGCCCAGGTCACAAACATCCCATTCTTGAGGGGAAAAAGCATCGATGGATGGTCAGAGAAGGCTCCTGGGTAGAGTGACATTGGAGTTGAATGTTTAAGGGCAGGCTGTGGGTGAAAGGAGTGTGTGTAGGAGAGAAACTTACTAGCAGATGCATGGGCCATGGAGTTCATTTGGCAGTAAGAAATGCAATCTACCTCTAGCAGAGGTGCAGGTGGGTGGTCTGGATTGGATTGAGGGGAAAGGTTGGAGGAGCAGGGACGAGGTCTTTTGATGGAGGCATTTATTTTATTTCAATAACTAAAAGTAATTTTTTTTTTTTTTTTTTTGCCGTATGTGGGCCTCTCACTGTTGCGGCCTCTCCTGTTGCGGAGCACAGGCTCCAGACGCGCAGGCTCAGCGACCATGGCTCACGGGCCCAGCCACTTCGCAGCATGTGGGATCTTCCCGGACTGGGGCACGAACCCATATCCCCTGCATCGGCAGGCGGACTCTCAACCACTGTGCCACCAGGGAAGCCCAAGTAATTGTTTTTTTTTTTTTAAAGTAGGCACACATATGCATGGTACAAAATTCCAAAGGCAGAAGAAGGTATGTAGTGTGTCTCTTTCTTACCCTTGTCTGCCCTTTTCCTTCCCTGTATATCTTTCAGAATTGGTTTGGCATAGGAGGCATAAATAAAGTGATATATTTTTCTTCACAAATGGAAACATATTACAGACACTTCTTATTCTGTTTTATTTAATAATATGAATATATCTTGTGTATATAATTTTCTTTGGTGGCTGTACAGTCTTCTTTGATAGAGCTACAACACAATTTATCTTCAATGTCACATTCAGTTATTTAGTTATATGTAAATTTAGTTAATTACAGTTTTTTTGCTCTGAATAATAATGCTGACACGAACCTCATATATATGTCATTGTACACAAGTATGAATATATATGTAGGAGAAATTTCTAAGAGTTGAATTGATGGATAAAGAGGTTTAAGTATTTTAAATGTTGATATTGCCTAATTGCCCCACCAGTTGTATGGATTTGTACCCTCACCAAAACTGCCTAAGGGTGCCTCTCTTCCCATACACGTCACATTTTTTATCCTTGTCAACCTGAGAAGTGATAAATGTATCTTGTATATTTACAAATTTATTTTAAGTAGGCTAGGCACCTTTTGGTATGTTTATTTCCTTTTTTGTTAATTATCTGTTTCTATTTTTTGCCAATAGATTATTGATCTTTACTTATTGATTTACAACTACTTTTTAATATTATGAAAATTAGCTCTTTGAATATGCATTGCAAATATTTTTTTAATTGAAGTATAGTTGATTTACAGTGTGTCGTAGTTTCTGGTGTACAGCAAAGTGATTCAATTTTACATATATATTTTTTCAGATTCTTTTCTATTATAGTTTATTACAAGATATTGAATGTAGTTCCCTGTGCTATACAGTAGGACCTTGTTGTCTATCTGTTTTATATATAGTAGTTAGTATCTGCTAATCCCAAGCTCCTAGTTTATCCCTGCCTCCCTTTTCCCCTTTGGTAGCCACAAGTTTATTTTCTATGTCTGTGAGTCTGTTTCTGTTTTGTAAATAAGTTCATTTGTATCATTGTTTTTTTAGATTTCACATAAAAGTCAGGGGTCCCCACGCCCCAGGCTGCAGACTGCTGCTGGTCTGCAGCCTGTTAGGAAGCTGGCCGCACAGCAGGAGGTGAGCTGCAGGCCAGTGAGCGAGGCTTCACCTGTCACGCCCCATCACTCCCCATCGCTCGCATTACCGCCTGAACCCTCCCCCGCACCCCCACCACCGGGCCGTTGAAAAATTGTCTGCCACAAAACCCGTCCCTGGTGCCAAAAAGGTTGGGGGGCTGCTGATATAAGTGATATAATATGGTATTTATCATTCTCTGTCTGACATACTTCGTATGATAATGTCTAGGTCCAACCATGTTGCTGCAAATGGCATTATTTCACTCTTTTTTTATGGCTGAGTAATATTCCTGTGTGTGTGTGTGTGTGTGTGTGTGTGTGTGTGTGTGTGTGTATACCACATCTTTTTAAAAAAATTTAATTTTTTATACAGCAGGTTCTTATTAGTCATCAATTTTATACACATGAGTGTATACATGTCAATCCCAATCGCCCAATTCATCACACAACCACCACCACTGCCCGCAGCTTTCCCTGCTTGGTGTCCATACGTTTGTTCTCTACATCTGTGTCTCAATTTCTGCCGTGCAAACTGGTTCATCTGTACCATTTTTCTAGGTTCCACACATATGCGTTAATATACGATATTTGTTTTTCTCTTTCTGACTAACTTCACTCTGTATGACAGTCTCTAGATCCATCCACATCTCAACAAACGACCCAATTTCGTTCCTTTTTATGGCTGAGTAATATTCCATTGTGTATATGTACCACACCTTCTTTATCCATTCATCTGTCAGTGGGCATTTAGGTTGCTTCCATGTCCTAGCTACTGTAAATAGTGCTGCAATGAACATTGGGGTGCATGTATCTTTTTGAATTATGGTTTTCTCTAGGTATATGCCCAGTAGTGGGGTTGCTGGATCATATGGTAATTCTATTTTTAGTTTTTTAAGGGACCTCCATATTGTTCTCCATAGTGGCTGTATCAATTTACATTCCCACCAACAGTGCAAGAGGATTCCCTTTTCTCCACACCCTCTCCAGCATTTGTTGTTTGTAGATTTTCTGATGATGCCCATTCTAACTGGTGTGAGGTGATACATCATTGTAGTTTTGATTTGCATTTCTCTAATAGTTAGTGATCTTGAGCAGCTTTTCATGTGCTTCTTGGCCATCTGTATGTCTTCTTTGGAGAAATGTCTATTTAGGTCTTCTGCCCATTTTTGGATTGGGTTTTTGTTTTTTTAATATTGAGCTGCATGAGCTGTTTATATATTTTGGAGATTAATCCTTTGTCTGTTGATTCATTTGCAAATATTTTCTCCCATTTTGAGGGTTGTCTTTTCGTCTTGTTTATGGTTTCCTTTGCTGTGAAAAAGCTTTGAAGTTTCATTAGGTCCAATTTGTTTATTTTTGTTTTTATTTCCATTACTCTAGGAGGTGGATCAAAAAAGATCTTGCTGTGATTTATGTCAAAGAGTGTTCTTCTTATGTTTTCCTCTAAGAGTTTTATAGTGTCCAGTCTTACATTTAGGTCTGTAATCCATTTTGAGTTTATTTTTGTGTATGGTGTTAGGGAGTGTTCTAATTTCATTCTTTTACATGTAGCTGTCCAATTTTCCCAGCACCACTTATTGAAGAGGCTGTCTTTTCTCCATTGTATATCCTTGCCTCCTTTGTCATAGATTAGTTGACCAGAGGTGCGTGGGTTTATCTCTGGGCTTTCTATCTTGTTCCATTGATCTATATTTCTGTTTTTGTGCCAGTACCATATTGTCTTGATTACTGTAGCTTTATAGTATAGTCTGAGGTCAGATAGTCTGATTCCTCCAGCTCCATTTTTTTCCATCAAGACTGCTTTGGCTATTCAGGGTATTTTGTGTCTCCATACAAATTTTAAGATTTTTTGTTCTAGTTCTGTAAAAAATGCCATTGGTAATTTGATAGGGATTGCATTGAATCTGTAGATTGCTTTGGGTAGTTTAGTCATTTTCACAATACTGATTCTTCCAATCCAAGAACATGGTATATCTCTCCATCTGTTGGTATCATCTTTAATTTCTTTCATCAGTGTCTTATAGTTTTCTGCATACAGGTCTTTTGTCTCCCTAGGTAGGTTTATTCCTAGGTATTTTATTCGTTTTGTTGCAGTGGTAAATGGGAGTGTTTCCTTAATTTCCCTTTCAGATTTTTCATCATTAGTGTATAGGAATGCAAGAGATTTCTGTGCATTAATTTTGTATTCTGCAACTTTACCAAATTCACTGATTAGCTCTAGCTAATCAGTATCTAGCTAATCTGGTAGCATCTTTAGGATTCTCTATGTATAGTATCATGTCATCTGCAAACAGTGACAGTTTTACTTCTTCTTTTCCAGTTTGTATTCCTTTTATTTCTTTTTCTTCTCTGATTGCCATGGCTAGGACTTCCAAAACTATGTTGAATAATAGTGGTGAAAGTGGACATCCTTGTCTTGTTCCTGATCTTAGAGGAAATGCTTTCAGTTTTTCACCATTGACAATGATGTTTGCTGTGGGTTTGTCGTATATGGCCTTTATTATGTTGAAGTAGGTTCCCTCTATGCCCATTTTCTGGAGAGTTTTTTTTTTTTTTGTGTGTGTGTGTGATACGCGGGCCTCTCACTGTTGTGGCCTCTCCCGTTGCGGAGCACAGGCTCCGGACGCGCAGGCTCAGCGGCCACGGCTCACGGACCCAGCCGCTCCGCGGCACGTGGGATCTTCCCGGACCGGGGCGCGAACCCGTGTCCCCTGCATCGGCAGGCGGACTCTCAACCACTGCGCCACCAGGGAAGCCCTTCTGGAGAGTTTTTATCATAAATGGGTGTTGAATTCTGTCAAAAGATTTTCCTGCATCTGTTGAGATGATCATATGGTTTTTATTCTTCAATTTGTTAATATGGTGTATCACATTGATTGATTTGCATATATTGAAGAATCCTTGCATCCCTGGGATAAATCCCACTTGATCATGGTGTATGATCCTTTTAATGTGTTATTGGATTCTGTTTGCTAGTATTCTGTTGAGGATTTTTGCATCTATATTCATCAGTGATATTGGTCTGTAATTTTCTTTTTTTGTAGTATCTTTGTATGGTTTTGGTATCAGGGTGATGGTGGCCTCATAGAATGAGTTTTGGAGTGTTCCTTCCTCTGCAATTTTTTGGAAGAGTTTGAGAAGGATGGGTGTTAGCTCTTTTCTAAATGTTTGATAGAATTCACCTGTGAAGCCCATCTGGTCATGGACTTTTGTTTGTTGGAAGATTTTTAATCACAGTTTCAATTTAAATGCTTGTGATTGGTCTGTTCATGTTTTCTATTTCTTCCTGGTTCAGTATTGGAAGGTTATACCTTTCTAAGAATTTGTCCATTTCTTCCAGGTTGTCCATTTTACTGGCATAGAGTTGCTTATAGTAGTCTCTTAGGATCCTTTGTATTTCTGCAGTGTCTGTTGTAACTTCTCCTTTTTCACTTCTAATTTTATTGATTTGAGTCCTCTCCCTCTTTTTCTTGATGAGTCTGGCTAATGGTTTATCAATGTTGTTTACCTTTTCAAAGAACCAGCTTTTAGTTTTATTGTCTTTGCTATTGTTTTCTTTGTTTCTATTTTATTTATTTCTGCTCTGATCTTTATGATTTCTTTCCTTCTGCTAACTTTGGGTTTTTTTTGTTCTTCTTTCTCTAGTTCCTTCAGGTGTAAGTTTAGATTGTTTATTTGAGATTTTTCTAGTTTCTTGAGGTAGCCTTGTATAGCTATAAACTTCCCTCTTAGAACTGCTTTTGCTGCATCCCATAGGTTTTGGATCATTGTGTTTTCATTGTCATTTGTCTCTAAGTATTTTTTGATTTCCTCTTTGATTTCTTCAGTGATCTCTTGGTTATTTAGTAACGTATTGTTTAGCCTCCATATGTTTGTGTGTTTTACGTTTTTTTCCCTGTAATTGATTTCTAATCTCATAGCATTGTGGTCAGAAAAGATGCTTGATATGATTTCAATTTTCTTAAATTTACTGAGGCTTGATTTGTGACCCAAGATGTGATCTATCCTGGAGAATGTTCCATGCGCACTTGAGAAGAAAGTGTAATCTGCTGTTTTTGGATGGAATGTCCTATAAATATCAATTAAATCTATCTGGTCTATTGTGTCATTTAAAGCTTCTGTTTCCTTATTTATTTTCATTTTGGATGATCTGTCCATTGGCATAAGTGAGGTGTTCAAGTCCCCCACTATTATTGTGTTACTGTTGATTTCCTCTTTTATGGCTGTTAGCAGTTGCCTTATGTACTGAGGTGCTCCTATGTTGGTTGCATATATATTTATAATTGTTATATCTTCTTGGATTGATACCCTGATCATTATGTAGTGTCCTTCCTTGTCTCTTGTAACATTCTTTATTTTAAAGTCTATTTTATGTGATATGAGTATTGCTACTCCAGCTTTCTTTTGATTTCCATTTGCATGGACTATCTTTTTCCATCCCCTCACTTTCAGTCTGATTGTGTCCTTAGGTCTGAAGTGGGTCTCTTGTAGACAGTATATATATATATTGGTCTTGTTTTTGTATCCATTCAGTGAGCCTGTGTCTTTTGGTTGGAGCATTTAATCCGTTCACGTTTAAGCTAAGTATTGATATGTATGTTCCTATTACCATTTTTTAATTGTTTTGGGTTGTTTTTGTAGGTCCTTTTCTTCTCTTGTGTTTCCCACTTAGAGAAGTTCCTTTAGCATTTTTTGTAGAGCTAGCCTGGTGGTGCTGAGTTTCTTAGCTTTTGCTTGTCTGTAAAGCTTTTGATTTCTCCATCGAATCTGAATGAGATACTTTCCTGGTAGAGTAATCTTGGTTGTAGGTTCTTCCCTTTCATCACTTTAAGTATATCATGCCACTCCCTTCTGGTTTGTAGAGTTTCTGCTGAGAAATCAGCTGTTAACCTTATGGGAGTTCCCTTGTATGTTGTCATTTTTCCCTTGCTGCTTTTAATAATTTTTCTTCATCTTTGATGTTTGCCAGTTTGATTACTATGTGTCTTGGCATGTTTCTCCTTGGGTTTATCCTGTATGGGACTCTCTGTGCTTCCTGGACTTGGGTGGCTATTTCCTTTCCCATATTAGGGAAGTTTTCGACTATAATCTCTTCAAATATTTTCTCAGGTCATTTCTCTCTCTCTTCTCCTTCTGGGACCCCTATAATGTGAATGTTGTTGCATTTAATGTTGTCCCAGAGGTCTCTTAGATTGTCTTCATTTCTTTTCATTGTTTTTTCTTTATTCTGTTCCACAGCAGTGAATTCCACCATTCTGTCTTCCAGGTCACTTATCCATTCTTCTGCCTCAGTTATTCCTCAGTTGATTCCTTTTAGTGTATTTTTCATTTCAGTTATTGTATTGTTCATCTGTTTCTTTGTTCTTTAATTCTTCTAGGTGTTTATTCTTTAATTCTTCTAGGTCTTTGTTAAACATTTCTTGCATCTTCTCAATCTTTGCCTCCATTCTTTTTCCGAGGTCCTGGATCATCTTCATTCTCATTATTCTGAAGTCTTTTTCTGGAAGGTTGCCTATCTCCACTTCATTTAGTTGTTTTTCTGGGGTTTTATGTTGTTGCTTCATCTGGTACATAGCCCTCTGCCTTTTCATCTTGTCTATCTTTCTGTGAATGTGGTTTTTGTTCCACAGGCTGCAGGACTGTAGTTCTTCTTACTTCTGCTGCCTGCCGTCTGGTGAATGAGGCTATGTAGGAGGCCTGTGCAAGTTTCCTGATGGGAGGGACTGGTGGTGGGTAGAGCTGACTGTTGCTCTGGTGCGCGGAGCTCAGTAAAACTTTAATCCACTTGACTACTGATGGGTGGGGCTGGGCTACCTCCCTGTTAGTTGTTTGGCCTGAGGCAACCCAACACTGGAGCCTACCTGGGCTCTTTGGTGCGGCTAATGGCGGGCTCTGGGAGGGCTCACACCAAGGAGTATTTCCCAGAACTTCTACTGCCAGTGTCCTTGTCCCTGCAGTGAGCCGCAGCCATCCCCTGCCTCTGCAGGAGACCCTCCAACACTAGCAGGTAGGTCTGGTGCAGTCTCCCCTGGGGTCACTGCTCCTTCCCCTGGGTCCTGAAGTGCACACTACTTTGTGTGTGCCCTCGAAGAGTGGAGTCTCTGTTTCCCCCAGTTCTGTCAAAGTCCTGCAATCAAATCCCAGTAGGCTTCAAAGTCTGATTCTCTAGGAATTCCTCCTCCCGTTGCTGGACCCCCAGGTTGGGAAGCCTGACATAGGGCTCAGAACCTTCACTCCAGTGGGTGGACTTCTGTGGTATAAGTTTCCTCCAGTCTGTGAGTCACCCACCCAGCAGTTATGGGATTTGATTTTAGTGTGATTGCACCCCTCCTACTGTCTCATTGTGGCTTCTCCTTTGTCTTTGGATGTGGGTTATCTTTTTTGGTGAGTTCCAGTGTCTTCGTG